>NW_017729022.1:1447987-1470406 GCF_001723915.1 Gavialis gangeticus
GCAAGGGGCAACCAGTGGAATCAAAAGAGTGCAAGTGCACCCCCCTTCCCCCATCCGCCCCCAAGAAAGACCAAAGGATTTTGACGCTAAGATTCCTCTTTGAAATACCCCCCTGGTTAATCTTGTGAATCATGTTTGCACACCTAACAACTCTATCGCACCCTTGAAAGGATCGCAAGGCACCCGAGGGTGCTGCAACACCCTTGTTGAGAATCACTGCCTTAGAGTAAAGGAAAGGCACTACTATATATGTAAAACATCCTGGGTTACTGAGTTGTCACCTGGTTAATATGGACTCTGTTAAGTGATCTTTGAGCCCCGTTACCTGTCTAAAAATCAGCTCCATAATACATAGAGGCCAGAGGCTGCACACTCCTATTCTCCATTGTTGTTGGTTCCCTGGGACTAATCATGTGGCACATAGATTGAGGACTGCTGCTATGGACAAGTGTTGGATTATGGACTATTGAACTGTTCCCATGAGTAGGGCTTACATTTTTATTACTAATAACAGATACAGAAGAATAAAGTTCAGGTGATCATGTATGATGTTAGGGTAGTACCAGGATCCTGTGCTAGAGAATTAAAAAAAACCCAGCTCTCCCATAATCCATCCATAGTGTGTAGTTTAACTTCATGGATCTGTCACCGAATACACTTGTTTGTCTCTCATACGTTCAGGCTGCCTATTGCCTAGCATCAGATGCAAAATAAATGGCAAACGATGTACATGTCCATGTTAAGTCCTCCACATCTTGTTCTCATGCACTATGTTTCTCCATTATGTATAACTAATTCCTGTTTCATCTTGGAAATGGTATCATCTTAACATTATTCTGAACTAAAACAGTAACTGGAGGACTTCTGTAGCTGTTTGAAAGACCTGATACCCCTATTGCCACACTAGTTAATTTTTGCTGCTATTTACCAGTAATAGTGCTTATTGTATCACCTCTGTCCAAAAAAAAATCAAAACCAAGAAAACAAAACAAAACAGGCTGTACATTAATAGTCCATGCTTGTTAAACTTAAAAACAAGGTCTCAGTGATATTTTCACTCATTCATACTGCTACTTCAAATTACAAGTTACTTCAAACTTTGAATAGCTTGCAATAAAATGACATTCTTGGCAATATCAGATTTGGCTAGGAAGTCACCCAAAACAATGACATTGTTTGTAGTGTTGGAGGATTGGTCAGCTCTTGCAGAAAAGTATTCACGTTGTTCCTTTATCTCCATGTTGTACAGAACTGGTTGTTTTTTCTTGTTGGATGATTTGCCTGGAATATTTATATAATCTCCTACAGATTGTTAAATCCAGTGATTTGGCGATAGATCAGTCATCATATAGAACTACACTTGTAACTATGAATTTCCATTGGGCCAGTTCTGTATGTGGAGAGAGCATGATGACTCTAGACATACTGCTGAGCCACAAGTTCTTTGCTTGATTCCTCTTTGCTTTTGGAGGGAAGGGAAAAGGAGGAAAGGGACATTATGATTTCCTATTGGCTTACAGTAAACTTCTTTTTACTCATGCTAGATGCTGTAGCTAGTGTGTGTGTGTGCGTGCATGCACACATGTATGTTGGGAGAAGAGGGAACAAAGCACAGCCTTTTCTACCAGGTAACTCTGTGGAGGGACTTGTGGATGCATAGCCCCAGAACTAAGTTCTAGGTAGCCTAGATGGCATCTTAAGTATGCCTTACTCTCATGTAAAGGTATGTATTGGAAGTCCCAGTTATTGTGGCACTTTGTCACCCTCACTGAAAAGTAGTCTTTAACCAAGTCTGTGGAATCCATTAATCCCATCCTAGATTGCTTAATAATGTGTCAATTAATGGCTTCCATGGGCTTAATTAATTGATGCATTAGCAAGCCCTGGTCTGGGGCCATTTGTCAATCAGTCTCCAGGCTTCTGGGGCCCCTTGGTCAATCACAGGCTGGGGTGGGGAGGGGGACTGCTGCGCTTTGCTGCAAAAATTGTGCCGGGTGCTGTGCTGGACCGCAAAATCAGATGGCAGCCACCCTGATTTCAGTAGGTCCCTACCTATGAATTGATTTGCAGAAGCAGTTCTACCCAGAAGAAAATTTACATACAAATGATAAGGGGGTGGGGCAGGGCTGAGAGAAGCTAACATGGATTACATAGGTAATTAACCCACTGAGAGACATAGAGGTTATAAAAACTAGTCCAGGTAATGGCATAAGAATCCATAATCTCTGTTTAGACCATGTTTAATACAATCCAGTCTGTGGATGATTTCTTATTCTGCAGTTTCATGTTCAAGTCTGTTTTTATATTTTGTTGTTTAAAAACAGTTTTCTGAGGTCAACAGTGTACTGTCCAGAGATGTTAAAGTGTTTTGTCCTGGGCTTGTGTGTCTTTCTGAAATGTATGTCAAATCAATGTCTATTTATTCTTTCTGTAAGGATTGCCCTGTCTATCCAGCGTAGACAGCAGAGGAGCTCTGTATGTAGGTGATGGTGTATGGGATTGTAAGTGGGTTGGGGTGCCTGCTACTGTGCACGTGGGGCATTGCACCCTTAGGAGTCCTTCAGACCATCCAAATAATAGTAGTCCATAAATGGGCCTGTGTGCCTGCAGCTTCTCTGTGTGGCTTTGCTCTGTGGGGAGCCCCTCAGCCAGTCCTTGTAACACAAAACAAAAATCCTTGGTCCAAACAAACAAATAAAGCAAACCTTTCAGGAGAAGGCCTATAGCTCTGGCCCTTTCCTAGGAGAAGGCCTAGGCTCTGGCCTAGGGGCAAGCTTCTCTGGATTTCAGTCTGCTTCCTGCCCATAAAACTGCTCTTTTCCCCAACCTAAGCTCCTTGTTTTTTTCCTGCTTGGGCTTTTAACTGCCAGCTAATCATTCACCACTAGGCTGTTATCCCAGGGCTGGCTGTCCCACTTAACACGCCAGACTGCCATGACATACTACAATGACACTGGTAGAGGAGCAAGTGAATGAGCCTCAGATGTTATAATCCATGTTGTTTGGTCCAATGATGATGTGGTTTGTGTAGGTAGAAGGCATAGCTGGCATATGGATCTGGAGCATAGATGATGTGGAGGTAGCTGTAGCAGTCAGTTGTTTGCCAGTACAATGTTGTGGTGATGTGACCATTATCAAATTTCACAGTGGTGTCAACAAAATGAATATGCCTGCTGAAAGCCAGGGGATTTATTTGGGCTGGGGTGTTAGGTGGGAGGATTAGATAGTGGGGGGAGGCAGAGGCAGGGGAAGGCAGTGGGGGGATAGGCAGGACAGCAGAGGTGGTAGGGGGCAGAGGTGGGTGTTGGGGGTGGGAGGAGCAGCTGCAGCTCCAATTCTGACCCAAGTTGGAGTTGCAGCAGCTGCTGTCCCCCTCTCTTGTACTCAGATCTAAGGCAAGGGGCTTTCCCCACCATGTTGAACTGAATAAGACCTCATCTTGGATTTGTGTACACCTGGACTGTAGTACACTAATCCAGTAAGGCTTTTGACAGAGTCCCGCATGACCTTTTCATAAACAAATTGGAGAAATGTAGGATAGACAAAACTATATCAAGGTGGTAGCTGCAAGCAAAGTACAATTATAAATGGATCCATGTCAGAATGGCAGCAGGTTTCCGGTGGAGTCTGAAAGGGCTGGGTGCTGTTCAATGTGTTTATTAACAATTTGGGTGTTGGACTAGAGAACTTCTTGAGGAAATTTGAATATGACACAAAACTGAGAAGAATTGTGAACACATTGTAGGTCAGGTGAACAATTCAGAAAGATTGTGATAGATTGGAAAGCTGGGCAACAACCGAGAGAATGAAGTTCAGTGCTGACAAATGAAGGGAATGGAGTTCAGTGCTGGTAATGATGCTACACCTCAGGAATAATAATATAATAATAATAAAAAACCCCAAATACAAAATAGGTGGCAACTGGCTAGATAGTAGCACTAGAGAGAAGGATCTAGGCAACTTGGTGGATTACAGCCTCAATATAAATCTGAAGTGAGGCAGGTACAAAAAGGCATTTTTTCCTTTCTGTTATTACATATGTCAGGGTTTTTTCACCTTTCTCAGAAGCATTGGGTGTTGGCTGCAACCAAGGGTAAGGATTTTGACTGGGGTATGCCAATGGTCGTACTGGGACTAAAACTCAGAGGTTTCCTGGTTAGATGTTCTTGCTCCTCTGCTCAGGGTCAAACCCATATGGGATCAGGAAGCAATTTTACTCCACAGTCAGACTGGTACAGATAGTTGGGGTTTCTGCCTTCCTCTTCCATGGATCTGTTGAATTCACTTTAACAGCCATTGCAGCAAGGACACTGACAGTCCTTTTTCTCCTGTTCTACCTTTGGCATGTTAGGATGTTTTTGATGTCTTTGAGCAATATGCCTTGTAGCTGTACAACAGGGTTGATTATGTAGCTTTAGGGAAAGGTTAGACAAGGATTTGTATGGGATAGTTTGGATAGGAATAATCCTACTTTAAGCATGACCAGATGATCCCCAGAAGTCCTTTCCAGCCCTACTTTTCTATGATTCTATGTAGCACAGCCACCTTTGTTAAGTCCATTTCTTAGGCAGCGATTCGTTGTTTTCCCAACATATTGAACTCTTCTGGTTACTATATTTTCCAAGCATCTAGGATGAGAATCCTTTCCTTTATTAAAGGAATAGAGATGGAGATGCATCAGGACTATAAAACTTCCTATGGGACTCCAATAGGTTTGTATTTCATGGGGACATATGTTTGCTCTTATTATGCGTGGCCTAATTCGTATATCTCAGATTGTTGCCTGTATGTATCTAGAGTAGTCAAGTCAAGAGAAGGTCAAAGGTCCTCTCACATCT
Organism: Gavialis gangeticus; assembly: GCF_001723915.1. NCBI lineage: Eukaryota > Metazoa > Chordata > Crocodylia > Gavialidae > Gavialis > Gavialis gangeticus. Next base: position 1,452,826 of record NW_017729022.1, read on the forward strand.
AGCAGCCCATAGTAGATCCCACATCTAGTAGCCAACTAGACTACTATAGTTAAGACATATTAGTTTCTGTAGCCAATGGCACAAAAGGGAGTGCTGTGGCTAGGATCATCTTTTTTTGTCTCTTACTCTCCAGCCTGAATGATGAAGTTCTCACTTACAGCTGGGTTGACTAAGAGCAGCCTTTTGGCATGAGTCTAGGACTTTCACATACGCAGTTGTAACAAGACAGATTCACTACTCTGCTGCCATACTTTGATCTGTAAGAATGACCACATACATAACTTTACCACACTGATAATGTTATATGTTTTTCCTATTAAAATATATCTAAACAAAAAATTCAGGCCATTTTATTGAATGTAAATACAAATCCAGCCAGATATACTAGGTTTATAATGTTCTTAATTTTTTCTTTTTTTGTTTTTTAAGCCTTAGGCCTGTAATGGGGTGATATGTAAACACACTGTACTTTTCTCTTCCTAGTTTTTGATTTTTGATTGGATTTTGTTATCTCTTAACAGCAAAAAATGAACAGGTTAATTTCACTGTGACTCTAGCCAGTGTGTACTTTTCTTGAAACCTCTTAAGTCAGTTTATCCTTAGTTCTATAATAAAGGATCTTCCTGTTTAGTCTTTTGAACTTCAGATTGATTGTTTTAGTGCTTGATATACAAATAGCAGCTATCTTTCCTGAACATAAAAAGGATGTCAGTTGGATCTGTTCTCGTTAAAACATTTAAAATTAAACTTTGTTTTGAAAAGAAAGACCTCTTCATATCCTAATTCATATCCTACAGAGCATCTGCCAATCTGTCTGAGTCTTTTAATGTTTTCCTTTTTTTAAAGAATACTTTTATCCTGCATCTAAAATAACAATGATTACCTCTTTAATACCAGTTTATATTTTCAAATGGCTTCACAGGCAATGGAAGATACTCATTCCTCTTGTAAGTTCACTTATCAACCTGGAGTTGCACTACATACTGTATGTGCTTGTGGTGAGGTCCTGTCCCACTGACTGTTAATGGTAAAACTCCTATTGATGACAGTGGGAGCAGGATGTAACTTGGAGTGTCTTAATGATCTCTTCAGTCTCATTGCATACATCTATGATGTATCTGCTAAATTGATTCATAGATGCTAGGGTTGGAAGGGACCTCAACAGATCATTGAGTCTGACCCCCTGCCTAGGCAGGAAAGAGTGCTGGGGTCAGATGACCCCAGCCAGATGCCCAGACCCCCAAGGAAGGGGAGAGCACCACCTCCCTTGGAAGCCCATTCCAAATTTTGGCCACCCTTACTGATGTTATCTCTGTTTTGCCTAAGGCAGATTAACACGATGCAGACTGGAGATGGATGTTACTGATGGTATAATTTACAGGCCTGGTTTAAGTTGCTCCAAAGGAGTCAGGTGTGAGTGAATGCAAGGTGAGTTAAAACAAAATAAAACTCCAGAACCAAGTACTCCTGAAGAGTGGTGGATCCAAATAGTGTACACCTCCCTTTCTGACCACAGAGCAGGAACAGGACTTCTTTAAGATCCTGCAAGTTTAAGTCCTGCTTAGAGACACGTTCCCTCCATACAGTACCGTAGCAAGAAAGGGGAAAGCGGGGCAACCGCCATGGGCGCTGAAGCAAAGGGGCGCCAACAGGTGAGTAGAGCAGCCAAGTTGCGAGTCAAGCGGGAGACTGTAAGGGTGCTGCAGGGGCTGGGCAACCACAGGGGCTGTGGCATGGGTGCAGGCTGTGCCTGATCAGAGCCCACCCAGCGCTCAGCTCTGCACGGGCAGATGCACCCCTCCGCAGTGCAGCCCGGTGTTCCCTGCCCTGCTAATCTGCAGGGGCCACTGTCTCCGGTGGGCGGTGCAGCCCTGGCACACAGACACTGCTAGGGGTGGGGGGGACAAAGATTGCAGCTGAGCGGTGCTGGAGTCTGCAGGCCCAATCCCACCTAGGGCAAGGTGGCTAAAGCAGTGGCCATGGGGCCTGCCCTGCCCAGCTGCAGCCCTATTCCTGGAGCATGGGGAAGAAAGGGCTAAGCCCACCTGCCTGCAGCATTGTCCCTTTGCAGCTGGGGGAGAAGAGAAGGGGGGCAGATATCTGCCTGCATAGTGCCCAGCTGAGCCAAGCCGCTGAGGGCTCACAGCTGGTTTCCACGCCGAGCTCGCGTGCATGCTCCCTGCTGCGAGGGCCACCTGAGGCTGCTCCTTGGACACTCAACTCTGGGAAGCTGACATCGGGTCTCCACCTGCCCGCTCCTCCTTTAGTCACTGGCTGGCCCTGTGGCATGGTGGGCACTCCCACATCACTGCTTTAATGAAGTGCCATTTTAATGCACAATAAAACCTCATGTGAGAGAAGAGTCAGGAGATCCCCTTTCTCCTGTTCAGTGACTAGCTTGGAATTAAGCTATATAGCGGGGCTAATATGGTATCAGCCTAAATGCCCCTATAAAGACTTTATGAGTTTGTTACTTTAATTGCTGACTTGTTAAAGAGCACATAAAGGGGGTAATGAATGCAATAAAGGCTTTATTAAAGTTTGGGGGCGGTGTTTTTCGGTCTTGCCCCAGGCGCCAAACTTCCTTGCTACGGCACTGCCTCCATATCCCTTCCTTCCTTCTGTGCCTGCTGTTGTGTCCCTGCTGTTTGGAAGGTGAGGGGAACTCCTGTCTCACTGCAGCTGGGCTGTGTGAGGCCTGGGCCCAGCCTGGGACAGTGGCAATGGTGGCAGTGGCGGATGGGTGGGTACACTACCCCTCTTTCCCCCCTGGGTGTTCCTTGCCACCTCCCTTTGTAAAATCCTGGACTTGCTGATGCTCTTGGATGTGAAGATTCAAGAGCTAGATCTGAGTCTAAACTTCCCCAGCATTTAGAGTGGAGAGATTGGATATTCAGATTTGACCCATTATACACACAGGGTTGATCTGCAAACCCAGAGCCATTGTTTCTTTTCAGCCACCTCTCTGTAAACCAATATTATTTTCTTACCTCAGTAGAATTTAGGGATGGGTTACCAAGACAAACTACTTTTGGGAAAGTACTAGAATAAATGCTTGCACCTCTTGTACACCAGTTTAACTGCACTGACACAGGGGCATCTGATTTTACTGATGGAAAGGAGAGGAGAGTCAAACTGCCCCTGTATGTGATCATTGTCCTGTCAGCTGCTTTTATTGCTACACAAGCTTCCCTTTTGAGTGTAGATTATCATTTGTTTTCCATGATCACTGAACACAAGTCCAGCCAAGCTCCAGCACTTTACCACTTACATTTGTTTTGCCAAGTTATACATAATTTCAACACCTTGTGCACTACTGAATTTGAACCAAAATAATCCATGGAAACTCATCTGAAATTCAGCTCAGAGGAGTTAGGTGCCTGCCTCAGGCTAGACCACAAATGGGTAGCAGAGTTGGGATTAGAATTTGGGAGTTTCTGGGTACATCTACATGAGATACTTAATGTGCAGTAGACTAATTCTACTGTGCATTAGCACATCATGGCAAAAGCTGTGCTAATACACTAATGCACAGTAATATTAGTCTATGGCACATTAGCATCACTTAAAAGATGTAGTGCTGCTTATGTGCATTGCTTTTGTACCTGGTAATACAGGTACTAAACTAAAAGTGCAGTAACTGTGGTTAATGAACATGTAGATGCACCTTTTGACTCCTATTTCATTAAAAATGATGGTGATAATGGAGATATTTGCAGATGTTTTCAGCTCCCTCTATACATTCTGAGCTGAGAATGAGAGAGAAAGGAGAAGTATCCTGAGTTATTTTAATTGTGTACCAGTTCAGTGTTCAAAACATTTAAATAGTATGGGGTTGGGAGATTTTTTGTTAAATACTAGCAATGGGAATCAAGTTTTACTAAGCAGATGGAGAGCCTGGGAAGCAGCCAAGGGGTTGGGCTGAGACATTTTAAGGTTTTTTTTTCTATCAATAAAATTCTGGAAAAGCTTCCAGTATGTTTTCATAATCATACTTGTCTATTTTTGTTCTTTTATTATGCATACTGAATATCTATTCCTGGCCACAGTGTTTAGCCAGTATTGGCATAGCTATTATGAACACCCTTTGGCAAGGGTGTAAAGCTTCTGATATTTTTTGAGTTTTGATCAATGAGAAGAAGCGTGGCTCAGCATTTAAGGTACCCACTCATACCATAAGAAGCTAAGGCTTAGTTCTCAGCTTACCTCTAACTTTACATGCAGTTGTGCTTTAGTTCTACGCTGGTCAAATGGGGGTAATACTTTCTCATGAGAAGAACCATATTCATATACTGCAGTAAACAGACCCTTGGGAAGAAAGTAGGAGAGAGAGAGAGACTATATAAGTGGAACAGCTACATGTTCTAAAAGAAAGAAATGTAGGGCATGTTTGCACTGTCAAAGGACTGTCCTAGGGAACGCGCCATTGAGTGCCCTTTCTGCACGCTACACTCTGAAATCAATGGACTTCATAGGGCAGTGTTAAGTGCACACCCAATTCACATATACCCAAAAGAACATCCTTTGATAGCATAGACATTCGCTTAATATCTCAATGATATTGACCCAGTAAAATAGAAGAGAAAAATGATACTGCCCAGGCAATGTGCAAAAGATGCTGTGACAGGGAAGGGTCAGGGAAAGCCAAACTGCTGCCTACACTATCTTGGAAACAAAGCATAAATTTTGATGAAAAATATCCTAAACAGTAGTACCTGTTTGGCAGTCATTTATATTTCAGTGGTGCTCAGTGTATACAGCAAAGGATTTTCAAGCATATTAGGCCTATCTAGTGTTAGTGATTCAGAGTCATGCTTTTTAGTTCAGGGCATTGTAAGGGGCAAAAGTGAAGCTTTCAGCATTTACTGAGTGCATCAGTACATTTTTTTTATTTGTTGATCAATGCAAATGCTCCTCACTAACTGACACAGATAGGTGATAATGACAACAGTGGTATGTGAATACTTCGCTGGCAGGTGGCTTACTTAAAGTGAATCTTAAACTGAGTTTTACAATTTAATAAAATAGAATGAAATAGTATATTTTAATTTTAAAGAGTCTAAAGCTGCTATGGTTATATCTGTGAAGTAAATTAAATACTTGGATACTCAACTCCTCCACTTGCCAGTACATTTTATGACCCACTAACCATGGCTTACTGCTCTGAACAAAAGTTGGATCAAATCTAGCTCAAACCTAGACTTGTAAAGTGTCCCACTTCAAGCTGATTTTAGTGTGACTGATCACATAGCTTTTTGTAACCTCCAGTTTGTGGTCAGTACCGTGAAGGGTTGCTAAAGATCCCTACAATTTACTATTTAATGACTTTCTGTTCCTATCCCTGTCCAATTCTTTCATACATTCCTGCTTCCTCCACACTTTGGATGCGAAAAGGAAGGTTTGAGTATATTATTCTTGAACAAGGACACTCTCTTGACTTCTTTTGCTTCCACAAAAATGCTGTATGATCTGATAAAGTACTTATTCTAAGAGCAAAATTTTCAGCATGTCTGCAGTATGTTAGCAAGCCAGAAAGCCTCTAGAGCAGTGGTCTCCAAAGTGGGATGCGCAAGACGATCCATTGGGGTGCAGGGAGATAATATTAGAACTTCTATTTAGATGTATATTTATATAAATATACATATATTGGGGGTGCATGCTCAAAAATTTTTTACTGATAAGGGTGCGCGATCAAAAGAGTTTGGAGACCCCTGCTCTAGAGAATCTAGGACATTCTCAGCATAGTAAGCCTAACCCTGAAGAAACAGTAAAACTTCTTTTAGTTAAGTCATTCAAACATTTATTTTAACATCCATATTTCTAGCATAGATTTCTAGCATAGATAAGTTCATCGGAAGGCAGAAATTAATAGAGATCAGCAATGTACAGAATGATTGGTTTTTCAGTTTTCAAGGCATTGATTATACCATGCATTTAGGGTTTATAGCAGTGTGAGTAAATACCAACTTTTACTTGTATAAATGATGTTTTAAAAAAGTCACATTATTCTCCTTTTTCAGTAATACTTATTTTCAGTTTATATTTTTGAGTGGAAGGTTTAAGAAACTGATGGCTTTGGTAAAGTTTGAGCCTTTGGCTAAACAAATCGTTGAGTAAGTAATTTTAGCAGTAAAACAGCATTGTGTTGATAAAACTACATACTTTATTTGGAAAAAGTAGAATTTGCAGAATGCTGTTCTAAAGGGCACACAGCTCACATTGCTTGGTTTGAAAACTCCAACTAGATAATGGGGCCATGTGGCCCCATTATCAACACAAATGGCCATGTGTTCTGGCCAGAATAAAACCATTTATTTGTTACTCAGGAACAACATCTCAACATTGTGTTGTTACATGTTAAAATATGTATGTTAGACTTCAGATGTAGCTGTTGTTCTGAATTTGTTAAGAATCTCTTGGAAATTATAATAAATCACATAAAAATGGAAAAGACCCATTAAATCATTAAGTGGAGATCATTAAGAATTTCAGTGGGGAGTCTTCAGGATAGGCAACTGAAATTTGTTTTGAGTCACACAGTGACATTTCTGCTGTTGTCTGCTGATGTAGACTGCATTTTGCCTTCAGATTTTTACAGAAAGATTTCACAAGTCTACTTATACAGGGTGGTTCCATGCTATAAATATGCATTTGCCTGTGTCTTCCCCTTTTGTTTGAAAAGTTACAAGAAATGGGGAAGGAACAAGAATTTTTTTAAACAAACATGCTGCAGAGTCTAAAGATAACTTTCTGATTGGTTTGATTAATACAGAAGTTAAGCCTTCAATATAAAAAGCCAGCTCAACCTCTTGGGATTTCTCCCTCCAGAGTGCTCTGTCTCCAGCTTAGATGCTCTCTTTCTTTTCTTCTCTAAAAATCCCTTTCTCCATCTTTATATCCAGATGAGATAATGATATCCTTGCCTCAGGGGGTCAGCAGAACCCAAAATAACACTTTCTCTGTGGGTTCAGCATCTAGTAAAAGGAGCTAGGTCAACTGTTTCTGCCACTTTTCTTCCCAACATTTCCCATCATACCTACTCCAAGTATTTGTTTGGTCAGGTGAAGCAGTGGTGGAAGGGGTAGTGGAGACCAAATGCTGGATTTTGAATTACATGGCTATCCAAGTTATTTTGCCCAGAGGTTAAAATGCCAACACTGGGTGAGCTTTATCTGCACTACTGCTTTAAATATGTTGACAGTGGATATCGAACTGCAGAGGTAAACTGGTGCAGCACAGCAGAAAGATTTAGGGGAAAGTGTTGTATAGGCAAAGCTGGGAAGGATAATTCAAGTAAGAAGTGCTCACCTGCTTTATGGACCTTCAGCTTGCTATCTTTCCACAGCCTGAAAGAGCTCATTTTTCCGGAAGATTTTTCCTGACATCCTGCCTATATTTTCCTTTTCTTACTATCACAAGTTTACGTCCATTAATTCCTTAGTTTCTCAGTGAGAATCAGTTGATTCTTATGACTTTTTAACTGTCACATTATCAAGTTCTGTTAAATCCATTTTTTTTCTAACTTCCCTCCTCAAACGTCAGTCTCTCCAAGTCTTTGTTGCTTTCTTCTGGACTCCCACTAGTTTGTCATTTGGCCTTTCTAGTAGTCAGATGTAATGGCATGTAATATGCCACGTATACACAGAGGTCATATAAAGAAGCATGTTTACCTGCTTAATTTGTGATGTGGGGTGCTTGTGTGTTAAGCCCAAAATTGCAATAGTTCCTTTTGTGGCCACACTGCACAAATTGTGGCCATACTGTACTATTTTTCTGCATATTTTCACCTTGGGCTGTCTTTGACATTACTGGTTTTAAGCTTTTACCCTTTCCTGAAAAAGTTATATAACCCAAACAAGCTTGTGCCATGACTCAGTAAAATTTTTGGGCCAGGTGCTCAGTTTCCATGGAGTTGCATTCCTTTGTACCAGCAGAGAAACTGGCCACTTTATCCTTCATCTTTTTTTATTGTATTTAATTTTTTTACTTCCTTCTTTCTTCACTTCTCTGCATTTGTGCATGTTGTCATCATCGTACTGATCAGGTCTATCCTTTTCTTATTTTCCTCTCTCCTCCTAACATGCCCTTTGGCAAACAGCTGCATCTTGATTTCTTGCAAGTAAAGAATCTGCTGTTAGCCTCTCCCAGAGCTGGAGTAAGCCATGAGCATTAAGTTTCCAACACCCCTATGTGCGTGCCAAGTTCTTTCTCCATCCTATCTTGCCCATTTTCTAACTGAACTCTTGAGACTAAAGGAGAAGGTACAAAGGGACTTGAATCAGTACCTAAGCATGTAGTAACTTAAGCTTGGGTTAACATGTATCTCACTTCACATCTGTGCTTAAATGCTTTCCCATGTGTTGCAAAATGATGGCTGAAGGGCTCTTCAGTGCTCAGTCCCAAGGGGCGGGTCTGTGAGACTGATGAACAGGCCAAAGGAACATAGCATATTCAAAAGATCATCAACAGCCTGTTGTCCTCTTCCCACACTGCTTTCTGGTATTGGTGACTCTTTAAAAAAAAAAGTACTTGGAGACTAGGAGAATTTTTAACAAGTTTTAAATAACAGTGAAATATTATGCCAAAAGACAGGATAAGCCTGAGGCATTTTGTGTTGATCCATATTGTTTTCCATTTCCGTAGCTCCAGTTTTGCTCTGGGATCATAATCCAGTTTGAGAATTTTTAAAAAGCTCTTTTCCTTATGGGCTTTCTGGTGGTCTTCAGATTTGTTAGTAAAAAAAAAAAAGAGACATGAGGCTGAAAGTATATACAGTTTAAAGGTCTCCTGGTATGAATGAGGGTAATGCCAGAATGGTTCAGAGGGCAAGACAGTAAGTTGAGAATCGGGAAACCTGGTTTTTATTGCTTTTTCTATAGAAGCTTGGACAAGTCATCCGACCTCTCTGTGCTGCTTGGCCCATTTCTATAAAATTAATTAATATTAACTGAATTCCATGAGAAATAAATCATCATTAATAAGCAGTAAGAAAATGTTCATTAACCCAAAGCGTAAGCCTACATCTAATGCACATTGAGGAATACATTTTTGATTTTGCATAAGTCCCTATTTAGTGACTGTTAGGTGTAACCTAGAACTCTTGTGTAACCTATATTGAATTTAATTAAGCCTGGATATTACAGATAGCATAATTACCCAAGTGTATTGTGATAATAGAATGACTTATAATTTAAGTCATAATTTTATGGTGTACACCCTGATGCCATTGCACACATATATTAATTCCCAGCAACAATATATTACATTCCATTATGGTTGCTTTAATTACATCCTATTATGATGCCCAAATGCTTTGCTATTAGACTTTGCTATTGGACTATTCAGTTGGTCTAATAAAAGATACCACATTTACCTAAATAACCTTGTATTGCTATTTTGACTAGTTTGTAATAAAGGTAATTTACTGTTCAGAGTGTTTGAAATGGCATGTTATCAAGAATGTGAAAGCTGTTAAAACTAGATTACATATTTTATGGGGTGAGAGGACTGTGGACTGATTCTTAAGGGACTCTATGGTAGCTTTGAAGATACAGTAAGGGCTCAATTGTGGAATTACCACAAACCCTGAGTAAGAAGTGGCACAATTGTCTGGTTCCTTGTTCACACCTTACTTCAGAGAACAAATCACCTTTGCCAGTCCTTTACTTAATGCAGATTATTGTTCCTTCTGCATCACTGAAGCTGTGAAGGCTAGCACATGGGTTGGGGTACTCAGGATACCATTACTTTTTCTTGCTCACTCCCAGTGGATCTGCTCAGAAAGAGCCAGAGTGGCTGTTTTTCCTGTTGCACTATAACCTGTGATGAACATCATCAAGGCAAGTGTAGCAGGATTACATTTTCAGGGCTTGGGTTGAGTCCCAGGCTTGAGGGTCTGCTGTTTGATAGGTGGAGCCCACCCACAAATCCAAAGGCAGCACAAGAAAAGCAATGCCCCGTGCTTTTCTGAAGGGAGGGGGCAAGGAGCAGCTGGACCTGAATCGGAACTTCGCCAGCCAGGTCCGGAGAACTTTGGGGGTGGAGCCCCTGAAGAGTATAAAAGGGGATTGTGCTTGGCAAGCTGGAGAAGAGACAATGAGGGACAGCAAGGAGAGAGGAGCACTGGAGATGTCTGACCTCGGTACCCTTCGCTTGAGCTTCAGCGAATCAGCACACAGGGATCAGACTCTAGGAGCTGCTCGAGGCGGCTTGAGCCTGCGAACCTGGCAAGCGGCTGGGCAGTTGGTGTGCAGATCAGGACACGGAGAGCTGGCCCTGGGAGCAGCTCATGGCTGCTCGTGCCTCACCCAGTGCGTGAGTCAATGTATGGAGAACTGCCTTGGAAGCAGTTCGCAGCTACTCAAGTTGGCCCTGGCCCTAGGCCAAGTGACCAGAGCCCCGCAGTGTGGCTCTACCTATAACTAAAAGAGCCCTGGTGCCCAGAGCAGGGCCCAGGAAAGAGGAGAACCCCTGGTGTGAGACCATGGAGTTGAAGCTGGCAAGGGCTTGGTTCCTACAAGAAAGAGAGAGAGCCCTGGATGTCCAGTGCGGGGTGCTGGGCCATCAAGGAGAGCCAAAGGCGCCACTGGATAGAGGCTCTTGCAGGATTGGCCACTAGGGGACAAGCCTTGACTTCTCCAAAGAGAAAGCATGATTTACTGGGGAAGCAGGCCCCACAGGGGATGCTGACATGGATGAGGAGAGTCTGCCACCTCCACCCTCCATTGCAGGAGGGGGTGTCCACGTCCCAGGGCCCTAAAAGGGAGGGGCTTCAGGGAAACCCCTTGGGGAGGTGCTGAGTGCACTCCCTATTTTGAGGCTGTCATTGTGTTAAGGGCTATATAACTAGGGGTATTCTTTAAGGGGGTTTAAAGGGTTTATGTATTTTAATGCCTCATTGTGTATATTGGCATTGTTATCTGTGAAGGTTTAAAGAAAGATTATTATGAATTTACTTGGGTTATATAGGTTAATATCCCTATGTGTTAATTATATTGTATAGATTGTAAGTTATTTGGTTCATATTTGGTATTATATGTGAATTGTGGAATATTATATATGGTATTATATGTTAAGCCTTGTAAATATTCTGTTTTATATTAAGTGTCTGTATTTATTCTTGTAATAAATTGTACATAGTTAAGTACTTGGTTTCGGCTTAGTTCTATAGAGGGGGGAGGAAGCCTCTCTAGTAGCTGACCCCTTCCTCAGCACCCTGCCTCACCACCACCACTGTCATGGGAGGAGAAGGCACACTCCTTGGGTATACCCAGGCTACACAAGTAAACAAGCAGAGGAACAAAAGGGCACTTTATAATCCTTTATTGTCTTCTGTGTAGGTACATAGGGAGAGCCACAACCTTGCCTTAACTGCATACCAACCAGGATGAGTGCCAACCAATCAACTGCCAGAGGCTCTACTGAAATTAATTTTTAAATAAATAAATAAATATGGGGTTACTACAGAAAAGAAGAGCTGAAAAATCTGATTTCCTATAGAATTATGTAAAAGCAGGGCTGGAGGGGACTTTAGGAGGTCATATGTCCAATCCCCTGCTCAAGCTAGGATCATCCCTGGGTAAACCATCGCATACGCATATTTGTCTAGCCTGTTCCAAACAAAACTGCACAAACAACTCTCTCATAACTACAAGGCACAATGCCCAAAAACATCAAGAACACCCTGATTTTTCACAGGTAAAAGTAGAGGGATGAGGGTATTGCCAATGTCCTGCCACTAAAAAGCCAGGAAGTAATTTGTTAAAATACACTCCATAGGTCCAAGGAAGGGTGAGGGGTGTCAAGAGAGACATCATATAGGGAGAAATCAGTCATGTACAGGACATAGTAGACTTATTTTAGTGGTCTATACCTAGTACTTTCTGAAGACTGAGACCTATGAACAAATATTACTTTGGTTAGGATACATTATCCACAGGTAGTTATGGCATGATACAACATGTTTTTATAGAAACATTACCGTAAGTATTTATGCCAAAATATATCTTGAGGCAGTCATTTCTTAAGGAAGGTATGCCATCATTCCAATCGAGTAAAGGTGGTTTTGTTCATGCATTGTTCAAAAAACTAATACTGCCATGCAAGAAAAACTATTAATAGGTAATGGGAACACTTTGACTCAGCATTCACAAAGAACAAAGATGGATACTTTCTGGGCATTAATGGATGGTGGACATGTGCTGAAAAAAATTAGGACTAGAGCTTTAGTCTAGTGTATTTAACAAGAAGCTCATTTCCTGTTTATCAGGAATAAATTCTTAATGGTTCAGATCCTCTCGATCTTATAAAACAAGTCAGGAGATAGTAGGTAAAGCTGGCACAAAGCACCTACTTATGTTGTTCTAGTCCTAATCCTTTTTATCCATACTTCTACTATGAGCAATGCTAGAGCATTTTAAATGTTGTTCTAAATTACCTTCCTGTAAAATCCATAAAGCACCAAGAGGTAATCCAGGATCAATAGTGTCCATATAGGCATGGGTAACTGGTGCCTCTTGAGTCTGGGGGGGCACCTGCAGAAGCTGCTGGCGACACTGGCGGTGAGGACGGGGCTGGCGAGCACACACAGAAGCCGTATCGGCAGTGGGGATGGGACTGGCGAGCACCCACAGAAGCCGCTCATGGCATCTGCAGCGTGGACAGCCCTGTCAGAGGGTCATGTGCCCCCCTGTGCCCACCCTACCAGTTGCCTATGCATATAAGATACACTTCCTTTTGAAACACTATTCTTTTTACCTTCTACATTGAAAGCAAGGAGAGTTTGTTATATACAAGTGTCTGCCAGCAAGATTCTGCTGCTATGCACTGCATTGTGGTGCAATGCAGATTAGGTGCCTATTTGGGGTAGAGAGTGGGCAAAAATGGGGTGTATGAACAAGAAAAGAGATCAAAACACATAGCATATTAACTTCTGATGTGATATTCATCTCCATTAATAGGCTGAATAGTTTGCTCTCCAATAGAAGGACTTAGACATGGCTAACTTCTGTCCTCCTTTATTCTCTGTGTGTAGGCAAATCCTCAAAGCAGGTGAGAGCTGTGTATATATTTCGTTATTCTTTTCAAGTACATAAGCTAATAAAATGAGAACTCGTATCTATGTCTTTATCTAGGAATGTCTGGCATACAGAGGAATGAGTTAGGTTTTGGAGTCCCTGTACAGCCTGGCCAAGTATTTCAAGTTAACTCAAGCCCAGAGAAAGCAAGTCGGGTACAGCATTAAGTACTTGTTTACCTTCCATACGCAGCTATATAAGGCAGATCTTCAGGTGGTACAAACAGTGGGGCTCTATCGGGTTCATCCAACCTGAGGCAATTTGCACCACTTGAGGATTTGGCTCCATATTTTAAGAAGTCGGTGGAGTAGAACCATGTGTGCACATCTGCACTACTAAAAGTCTCCAGCTTAAATGTTTGTCAAGCATGAATGAATTCACCTAGGAATCTGGAAGGCCAAGAGCCCTAACTCTATTGCCTACCACAGACAGGCTCATTACCAGGTAGAGCAGTGGTCTCCAACCTTTTTAAGTACCAGACCACTTTTTAAATTAAAGTGCAACCCAGGTTGTACCATCCCTGCCCCCCTCCCCAGCAGGTTATAGGGAAGGAGGGGGGAAGCATGTGCAATAGATCCTGGGTTGCACTTTAATGAAAAAAGTGATCTCTTCACCCTCATGGTGACAGAGGGAATGGGGCAGGGGCAGGGGTCAGTGGGGCCTGGCTGGGCCAGGTGGTGGGAGGACTGAAGCCTGGGTGGCTCACCCAGGGGCGCAGGGGGACTACTGCCACTGCATGCACCCTGGCAGAGGCCTGGGGGGCACATGCCCCCCGATCTGTGTATGGGGTAGAGGTGGCTGCTACTGTGCACTGGGCTCTGCATCCCAAGCCCTGCTGCAGCTGCCCCAGGAGTGGTGTGATGCATCCCACCACCGGGAGGGCAGGGGGAACAGATAAGCCCAGCAGCAGGGCACACATGGCATTGCACCACTCGCAGAGCAGCTGCAGTGGGGCTCAGGGCACAGAGCCCAGTGCACAGCAGCAGCTGCCTCTGCCCCATGCACAGATTGGCGGGGCACATGCAGAGGTAGGAGCCCCCCCATGCACTTGAACTAGCTGCCCAGGCTCTGATCCTTTCACCACCTGCTCCTGCCCCAATCCCTCTGTCTCCATGAGGGTGTTGAGATAGCTCACCTGGCAGCAGGGGGTACGGCTGGCGTGGAGGGGGATCATCCCACTCAGCTGGCCCAGCCCCAGGGTAGGGGGTGTGGCTCAACCCAGCAGTGGGACACACATGGCATTGTGCCACTCCCAGCGCTGCTGCAGCTCTGTATCTCATTCTGGGGGTGGCAGGAAGGGGGCATGTGCGCACGCATGCTAAGCCTCTCAGACTGAGCCTGACTGTTAGAGGCTCCAGGAGTAATGCGATTGACTGGTTGGTCACTGAGGTAGAGGTTTCAGTTGAACAGAAGAACTAAGCAGAAAAAGTGGCAAATTGGATATTTTATATGATGGGTGTTTGAAAATCAGAAATTCAGATAATAATGATTCCTGCTGGAATAAGTAATCCGTAATCTACAGCACATACAATGTGTTTAGCATAAAGTGATTTTTGTTACCATATTTGTGACCAAAGTGTTTGACAAAGGTAGATAGATATAAATCTGTGCAGTCAGAACAGAATGTTCAATATAGGATTTATCTTTAAAGTTTCTGAAATTCCCACTTTGGCTTCTAAACTGGGTCTCAACATAGCAGTGCATTTATGTTTATACAAAACGAAGATGCAAGAAAACATAGGAATGAAACCAGGAGATAGAAAAAAAAAAAAAATTTGAGAATCACCCTTAGGCACTTCCATTTAAAAGTGAACTACCTACCAACTGCTAGTAATAATTGGTATTGTGTGTTTTTACCACTTGTGTATTTTACTAACAACACTAGTGGAATGATCCTACAATGTGCTTATTATTTATCACTGGGCTGAGGGCAGTCAGGACCTCAAGGGATCAGGATCTCCTTACAGTACAGTATGCAGAGTAGGGAGCTAAACTCCTCATAGATCATTAAGTATTAGAGTTTTATCAGTTGTTGCCAAGGAAATACTGAGCCCTGAGCTCAAATCTTTTCAGGTAAACAAAGGGAGAAATGCTTTTCAGCTGCTTTGTTCTAAACTGTACTTAAGTGGGCCCATATTGAGTTAAGGATCCAGTGAATGCATTTTATAATTCACTAAGCTGTTGAACTTTGATTCACCTTTAACAAATTCTTTTTGTTACAAAGGAATAAGGATTGTTTTTGGAGAGCTCCAGAAACAGCTTTTGTTTGATGATGATAACTGTACTAATATCTGTCCTGGTGGCTATTTAAACATTTAAATTCCATTCAATGGGTCAGATTCTGGGGATTCCTCAATTCATAACCCAAAAGGGCCAATCTAAATACCAGCTTTATGTATCATACATTCCACTACATAAAAATAAGTAATTTTATGCCTCTAAGCAATGTTTATGCCTCTAAGTATGTTTTTAAAATAAACCAATAAGTACTTTAGATTATTTATCAAAGATATTTTGGAAACTGAAAAGATCAAGTGTGGTATGAAATTTATGATCAGGTAAAAGATATATAAATGCTATTTGATCATAGTTGCTTAGATTTTTCTCTGCCCCACTGCTGTAAATCTGAATTAACTCAATAGATTTAAATTATGATTCTGTATTTCAAGCTAGAGTGATCATGGAGGCCAGTTGTGGCTCCCAGCTCCAATTTGCTCATCCCAGCAGCAGGCCTATTCTAATTTCAGTGAGTGAAGTAAGCTTCAGAAAAGATACTCCACTATTTCATGTTGTGGAATTCCATATGGAAAATCTCCCCTATATATTTTTCATATGATCTTGTAATACTGATCAGACTCCACATTTTGCTGTATGTGAAATTTTGACAAAATGGTTTTTTTTGCACAGCAAAGGACTACTTTATTTACACAAATGGCCCCCATGGTCATTCTAGCTTGGAATACAGAATCATAGTTTAAATCTATTGAGTTAATTTAGATTTACAGCAGTAGGGGAGATAAAAATATAAACAACTATGATCAAAGTCATAGTTTGATCAGAGCTGAAAAGATTTTTCTCTCATTTACATTTTCTGTGAAGTTTGAGCAGCTTCATTCAACTCCTCACTGTTTGTCATTTTTATTTTATGCCTAGCCAATCAAATCCACAGAGTACTGTTTCTCCTCCTCAACTGGATGAGCCGAGGGTCTTAAAAGAGGAGAACAGGTAATAACTATTCATGATTTTAGGCTGAAGCTTTGGGCAAATACATGTTAATCCTAAAGTTTATGATATTTCTGAGACTTGTGAAATTATACAGATTAAAAAGATAATCCCTGCCCAAAGATTTTACAGTATAAGACAAGAGACAATAACAAGACACAAACACCTGAGTTTAGTGATGAGTGGAGTTGGATTAACAGAGAGTCAGGTGGGGCATGGAAACAGTTTGTCAATTAATAATATGAGGCAATGATTCATAACAAACTTATCTCTTTGCTTCTATTGACAACAATATTTAGGACTATATTTAATTACTCTTCCAGCTTTAATAAACACAGAAGAGATAAGAGAAATACAGCTTTAACTTGTTTACAACACAACAAAGCTTTCTGGTAGAATAAAAGATCAGTTGTATGTGAAAACGCTTCTGAAGAAGTTCACGTATGAAAGGTAAGAAACAGAGAAATGAACAGGCTATGACTAATAATGATTCATTTATGCAGACTGCTTTCTAATAAATATTTCCAATCATATGATTAGGGTGGGATTTTCAAAAGTCCTTAGCATAGGCCTAACTCTGCTTCCAAGTGTCATTGATCTATTCTTACGCATAACTCCTAATTAAATGAATTACCAATATTAATGAAGGTATATTCTGCTTTCTTATGATGCCTTTGCCTTGTTTATTTTTTGACATGTGTTAACTCCAGCATCACTCTGAATTTGCTTGAGTTGTGGATTCACTAATTTTTGGAGAGGTGCCGAACAAAAAGTAAGGAAAGCAGATGGTGCATGGAAATAATTTGTTTGCTTTATTTTTCAGCTTAATGTCATTAAAGGGCCAAAAATATCCTTAGTAGGTCATCTAGGAAGCCAACAAAGTTCCATTTGGGATGAATGGAGAGCAAAATGTTTTAGGTTTGGGAATTATTTTCTAACTTTTGCACAGAGTAATTAATAAATCATGCATATGGTTAGAACATGAATAATACTCCAGATCTGGGATTAACTAAAATGGAATATTGGAAGTAACTGACATTATCCCCACTTAATGGGGATTTGTAAGGGGAAGGCACCTAAGAGGCATAATATTCACATAAGGCAAAGTCTTCAATTTCCTGCACAATAGAATGGTGCAATTGTATTTTCCTTGCAGATTTAGGATGCTCCATGAAGGCTATTTCTATGCTGCAAAGGATTTGGGGATACAGTGGAGGAGAGACCAGAATGGGCCCTATTAATCTGTTGTTCTATAGCAGAGGTGGTCAATTATTTGGGTCCAT
>NW_017729022.1:1470417-1472458 GCF_001723915.1 Gavialis gangeticus
AGATAATCCCTGCCCAAAGATTTTACAGTATAAGACAAGAGACAATAACAAGACACAAACACCTGAGTTTAGTGATGAGTGGAGTTGGATTAACAGAGAGTCAGGTGGGGCATGGAAACAGTTTGTCAATTAATAATATGAGGCAATGATTCATAACAAACTTATCTCTTTGCTTCTATTGACAACAATATTTAGGACTATATTTAATTACTCTTCCAGCTTTAATAAACACAGAAGAGATAAGAGAAATACAGCTTTAACTTGTTTACAACACAACAAAGCTTTCTGGTAGAATAAAAGATCAGTTGTATGTGAAAACGCTTCTGAAGAAGTTCACGTATGAAAGGTAAGAAACAGAGAAATGAACAGGCTATGACTAATAATGATTCATTTATGCAGACTGCTTTCTAATAAATATTTCCAATCATATGATTAGGGTGGGATTTTCAAAAGTCCTTAGCATAGGCCTAACTCTGCTTCCAAGTGTCATTGATCTATTCTTACGCATAACTCCTAATTAAATGAATTACCAATATTAATGAAGGTATATTCTGCTTTCTTATGATGCCTTTGCCTTGTTTATTTTTTGACATGTGTTAACTCCAGCATCACTCTGAATTTGCTTGAGTTGTGGATTCACTAATTTTTGGAGAGGTGCCGAACAAAAAGTAAGGAAAGCAGATGGTGCATGGAAATAATTTGTTTGCTTTATTTTTCAGCTTAATGTCATTAAAGGGCCAAAAATATCCTTAGTAGGTCATCTAGGAAGCCAACAAAGTTCCATTTGGGATGAATGGAGAGCAAAATGTTTTAGGTTTGGGAATTATTTTCTAACTTTTGCACAGAGTAATTAATAAATCATGCATATGGTTAGAACATGAATAATACTCCAGATCTGGGATTAACTAAAATGGAATATTGGAAGTAACTGACATTATCCCCACTTAATGGGGATTTGTAAGGGGAAGGCACCTAAGAGGCATAATATTCACATAAGGCAAAGTCTTCAATTTCCTGCACAATAGAATGGTGCAATTGTATTTTCCTTGCAGATTTAGGATGCTCCATGAAGGCTATTTCTATGCTGCAAAGGATTTGGGGATACAGTGGAGGAGAGACCAGAATGGGCCCTATTAATCTGTTGTTCTATAGCAGAGGTGGTCAATTATTTGGGTCCATGGGCCACATAGGGAGTTTTACTGAGGTGTCAGGGGCCAAGTCAGCACCCCCACCCCAGAACAACTCACCAAAACTCCCTATGTGGGATGGAGCCATGGCCTGGCTGGGAGCGGTATTCAGGAGTGGGAAAGGCAGGTGAGGCTAGGATCACGGGATGGGGTTGTGAGGTGGTGACAGCATGGGGCTGGCACCCAGGGCCTGGGACCCAGGGCAGAGCCATGATTTGCTGACCACATGCCCCTGCGACAGTTATGCTGGCAGGAGCTCCAGGGAGCAGATCGCTACTCTGCCCCAGCCCTGTGCTTTCACCACCCCAAGATCCTGCCAGAAGCTGCATGGGCAGGCAAACTGATTGCATCCACCCAGCAGAGCAGCAGAGCATTCTGCCTATGCAGCTCCCAGCTGCTGTTCAGGAAGACCCTGGGATCTTAGGGCAGGGTCTTCATGGGGACCAGCCAGGAAAAATGTGGCAGGGCACTCCGATTGCATCTGTCCGGGAGAGCACTTTGCCTGTGCAGCTTCCAGCCAGTCTCCATGGAGACCCCAGGACCTTGGGGCAGTGACAGCATGGGGCCCGGGCCAGGGCAGAGCCCCAGTTCTTTGGGTAGAGACATACACTGAGCACAGCACACCTCTGCCCCAGCCCTGACCCCACACTGCCACCACTCCAAGATCCTGGGGCCTTCCTGTCCCCAACAGCCCATTCCACTCCCAAATACTGCTCCCTGCTGGCCTGTGGCCCCATCCCAGCTGCTTGGCTGAGTGTCATGCCCGTGTTGGTCCTGCCCTCTGTTACCAGATTTGCCCATCCCTTTGGGGTGTGCTCATTTATTAGAGTTACATTTCTGGGGTCTCTGTAATT
>NW_017729022.1:1472469-1475190 GCF_001723915.1 Gavialis gangeticus
ATTTGCCCATCCCTTTGGGGTGTGCTCATTTATTAGAGTTACATTTCTGGGGTCTCTGTAATTCTATCAATGTGCTGCTTGTGTCACTTGTGTTTCTATACGGAGCTCTGTCTCTCCTTTCTGCAAGTCCTCACCCCCAATGGAGCTACCTTGCAGGGCTTAGTTTCATATACCTGGCAATAAAATAACTTCTATGGTCAAGCTAGTTGCCATACTCTCTCTGAACCTCATTTGCTCTTCCTTCTCCTTAACCTCCCCATTTCCTCTACAGCAGTGCTTCTTTTACCAAAGCCAAAGATCTCTGTAAAGTCCCAAAATCCTGCGGGGTCTGATCATCAAGCGGGTTACTATCAGGACACTTGTGACATGAGATTGGGGAGGGGGTGCTGAGTCCATGCCTCATGAGGATGTCAGATTGGAAGTGCTAATTGACCCTGCCAGCTCAGATTTTGGGACTTTACAGAGATCTTTGCCTTGCCATAGCTTGGGATGCCCCTGCACCTCGGCCGGGCAGGGACAAGGGGCCCTCTATGGGCTGGGCAAAATCACTCTTCAGGCCGGATGGGCTGTATTTTGCCCGCTCCTTCTCTACAGATACCTAGGTGATGGATATAGCATGAGACCAAGGCAGAGGGATACACTAGCCGCTGCAAGTAGGAAGTGAAAGGAGTGCAAATTCTGCAGAGGCTGTTTCACTGCTGAGGCTTGTCTCATGGCGGTAGGACCCTGGGGAATCTCTTCCGACTGTGAGGATGGAGTCCTTTCCCTCACTGCTACCACGTTTCAGTATTTGGAGCTCAAGAAACTGAAGATCAGTACCTCATGACTCGTTTGTTTGCTTCCCAGTATGTTGAATGTGTTGAGAGCCACAGTGCCATCATAGACACTTTTGGGAAGAAGTTAACAAACAGAAGTCAGATACACTAATTAGTCTAATGAGTGTGTAGCTTCTTCTCAGAGGACCGAATAATAAGAGGCAGTTTTCTATATGTCTAACACATTTTAGAGTGAATTATGAATTCATCTGCCAGGTAAAATGGCAGTACTTAAGTCACTGAAGATATAAGTCCTCCTCAAGTCTTTTCAGACTAAGCTTCGGTGAATAATATTAAAAAACAGAAACTAAACCAAATTACCACCAAAATATTACCTGCTGCGGCAGCTATGGAGAAAAGTCCACTTGTTCCAACTATGGGAACAATTTAATGGCTGACAGAAAATACCATCTCCATTCATTCTGAAACAGATTGTAATCTCTCATTTATGACAAAGATAGCTTTTATTTCTTAATTTCTTTCTATTTAGGCTGTAAACTATTTTGTCAGGGACCATCTTTATGCTTTATGTATGTATAGCAATTAGCACAATAGAGTCCTGGTTCATGACTAAGTGTTGCCATAATACAAAATAATACCAGTAATACTGTTAATAAATAATATCTAAATAGCTGTGCAAAGAAAGGATATGTTGACTGTAGAGGCTTTTTTTTGGTAGGCTGGTTGTTATTTGCGAGTTGTCTCATCTTCCTCCTTCTTTTCAGGACAAATAACTAAACTGTCTCCAGCACAAAAGAAAGTACAAAGGTATTTAAAATCAACAGGCTCTTAATCCATCATATCTTCTAGGATACAAAGCAGTAGCATATCCTGTATCTTTATGACCTGCTGTACCAACCGTTCTCTCATGGCCATATGAAACAGAACTTATGTGAAACCAGAGAATGTGTTATTTTCCTTCATCTGCCTGGCAGCATCACTAGTTGGGAGTGAAGAATAAACAATTATTTGTAAATCAACAGAAGAGGTAGGCCAGCTCCATTTTGTTATTTGAAAAGTCTGTGTGTATTTAGGTAAAACACAGCACAATTCATGTCATCCCTTTTCCACCACCCTTTGAGGTGCAGGTCCCTCTTTGCAGAAGCCTGGGGGATTTCTGCAAATTCAGGTCAAAGGATGTAATAACAGGCAAGTGAATCCTTTCCCTTTAGTTATAATGAGCTTAAATGCTGCCTGGACCATAAGGTTTTGACTGATGCTGTTTTTGCATAGGATTGATTTTGGTATTTTATAGGATAGTTAACACATTTCTAGTTTAACTTCCTTTTCATTGAAATTTCTTTCTGTATAGACTATTGCAAACCTTTTCAATATTTTTCAATTAGATTAATCTTATTTTTACAATCTTTTTCAGTGCAACTGATCCAGTTCACTGGATCTTTCATCTTTTCTAATACATGTATGTTATTTACTAGGTAAGCCTCCAAAAGCATGTTCTTTACTAGGTAAGCCTCCTACATTCTACTCTACAACAAGTAGAAAAATAGATTTTAAAGTGAAGGAACAGCATATGCTATGTCTTTATCAGTCAAAAATAAACTAAAAATACATAATATGTTATGCCTCAGAAATTATCAAAAGGTACTGCATAAGTATCAATTCACTCGACTGTCTATTGGCCCAGTCTCACAACAATAAAAAGTATGGATAACACCTTTTTTTATGAATGGTTCCACTGAGCTCAGTCAAGCTATTTCATAGTTTCATAGTTTCCTAGTTAGGGTCAGAAGGGACCTGAGCAGATCATCGAGTCCGACCCCCTGTCATGGCAGGAAAGAGTACTGGGGTCAAACAACCACAGCAAGGTGTTCATCCAGCCTCCTCTTAAAGCCCCCCAGGGTAGGAGCCAGCGCCACTTTTCTTGGAAGTTGGTTCCAGATCCTAG
>NW_017729022.1:1480190-1499700 GCF_001723915.1 Gavialis gangeticus
GCCTTCTCTTGTGGAGGCTGAACAGGTTCAGGTCCCGTAGCCTCTCCACGTAGGGCCTGCCCTGCTGCCCCCTGATCATGCGAGTGGCCCGCCTCTGGACCCACTCCATGTTGTCCACATCCTTCTTGAAGCGTGGCGCCCAGAACTGGATGCAGTACTCCAACTGTGGCCTGACCAAGGTCACATAGAGGGGGAGGATCACCTCCTTGTACCTGCTTGAGATGCATCTGTGGATGCATGACAAGGTGCGGTTGGCCTTCCTGACTGCATCCCCACACTGCCGGCCCATGCTCATCTTGGCATCAATAACTCCAAGATCCTTTTCTGCCTCTGCACTGACGAGAAGGGAGTTCCCCAGCCTGTAGGTATGCTGCGGGTTCTTCCTCCCCAGGTGCATCACCTTACACTGGTCGGTGTTGAATCCCTTCCTATTCTCATCCGCCCACTCCTGTAACCTGTCTAGGTCCTATTGTAGCCTATTCCTTCCTTTCTTCTAGCGTGCCCACATCCCCACATCCCCCCATTTGTAAAAGTAATATTGCAAAGTTAAATACAGTAAAAGCTGTGTTAACTGGCTTTTAAGTAACCAGAACACTCTATTAACTGGAATTTCTGGCCAGTTGGACATGGGGGGGCAGAAGCTCGCATGCGATTGCCACCACCCATCACCCTGTGCTGCCGCTGCTCTGCATGCTCCCCCTGCTCCGTGAGCAGCCGCCACCACCCCCCACTCCATGTCCGGCTGAAACCCCCTGCCCTCAGGTAACTGGATTTTTTATATAACCAGCACCCCCTTTATCCCCCTCATTCTGGTTAACAAAGCTTTACTGTACATGTTTTTATGAAAAAAAATGTTTAAAACATTGCAAAAGAGGTCCCATTTTTTCTGATTATTTTACCTGTCCATTTGATGAGGTCTTCTTCTCATGTCTCTACACCACAATTGACCATTTTGTTACACATACTTGTGCTCACTTATTGTATGTGGCGAAGTCTTTCATTGTATATGTGTGTAGCAGGCTTACCTTTCAGCGCTTAGGTTGAGTCCCAGGCTTGAGATCCTGCTGTTTTGATTAGTGGAGCCCATCCACCAATCAGGAGATAGCAGGAGAAATAAAGTCACGCCCCTTTCCTGAGGGGAGGGGGAGAAGAGCTGTCTCGGACCTGATTGAAGACTGTAAACTGTCAGGTCCGGAAGACTTCAGGGGCGGAGCCCTGGAGCGTATAAAAGGAGCTGCGTGCCCAGCACAAGGAGAGATGCGGTGAGGGACTCAAGAACAGTGGAGTCAAGAAAAGCTGGGGAGCTCTCCCACCGTGGGCAACAGGCCCAAGGCTCCTGAAGCTGCCACTGGAGGAGCAGCTTTGGGAGCAGTGTGAGACCGCTTGGGCTGCTGACAGCGCACAGGGATGTTGCACAGAGACCTGGCCCTGGGAGCAGTGTGAGACCACTCAGGCCCATCACGATACGCGGTTCGGTGCATGTAGCCCAGGCTTTGGGAGCCGCAAGCGGCAGCTTAAGCCTGCAACCCTGGCTGGGCCAGCAGGCTACACAGTGTGAGGGGCAGCACAGGGGGCAAAGGCCTTGGGGCTGCAGTGAGGCGGCTCAGGCCCCATCTCCCTGCAACCGTCCAGGTCCCACGGTGTGTAGGGTGGCACATGGGCCCGAGCCTTGGGAACCAGGGAGCAGTGGAGGCTGGTTGGGTTAGCCACCCGGCATGAGGACAGCCGGCCAGAGCCTGAAGGGCCCAGCCTGTGCTAAGAGAGCCCTCACTGCCGAGCCAGGGCACAGGGAAATGGTAGTGCTGCAGCGTGAGGCCTAGCACCCAGAAGCCAGCAGCGGTGGTGCAGCAGCTGAGAGAAGTTGAACTGTCAGAGCGGGGCACAGGATGGAGAGGAGCCCAGCAGCACAGGAGAGGCCTAGAGAGGTGCTCCAGCAGAGGAGACCCCATCGAGCTGCGCCCTGACCACTGCCACCTGAGGGAGCGTGAGTCATTGGGCCCTTGGGTCCCACAAGGAAAAGACATTTGGGGCGGGCAAACCCAGAGAAGAACAGCCCCCTGCCTAGTCAAGACCGTAAGGGGAGGGGCCCCTGGTGCTTCCTGGACACCCCCCAAGGGACCCCATTGGAAGGAGAGCTATCTCTTGCCATGGGTCAGGGACTATATTAAGGAATAGGTGTCATTAAGATTGTTCCTGTTTGTGCCTTATATTTTGTAATTGAAATGTTGTATTGTGATGTTGTAAATAGTGTTATTTAGGGTTTGACCTTGGTTATTGGTAAGTGTTCACTGTGCAAATATATGTATATAATATTTAGTTTTATGTTTATGTATATTATAACATAATAAATTGTATATTGTTAAGAACTTGGGGTTGGGCTAACTCTATAGAGGAAAGAGGGATCTGCTTGCAATTCTGGGATCCCTCTCACAGCACCCCCTCCTGCCTATACATCCCATTCAATTGAGAATAGGGCACACCCAGGTTACATGTTCCTTCAAGCAGCAGGCATTGCAGTAGGTGCTGCATAGTACGAGGGTCTGTGCTGTAGTCACAGGTGGCTGAACCAATGGTATAGCCCCACTTCTTCATGAGCTCCTTGGAGCATCTGACTCTAGTGCAGAGGTAGTTGAGACATCACCACCTTTGCTGTGGTTTGTAAGCTCCTGGACCTGCGGGCCAGAGCAGAAGCATTCACCTCACAACCCTTGTCAGGTAATACCTGCAAATTCTGCTGACACTCCCAACCATGATTTTGATGATTTGATGAGGTAAAATCCACATTTGTTGTTATTTTGACAAGTCTTCTGATTTTTAAGACAATTTGCTGATTTTTTTGCAGTCTGACTGGGATTTTTTAATAGCTGTTGTTGGCCATACTGACTAGTATATTCAGATGCCCAATCAGGTAGCTTTTTTTAGGCAAAACTCTTTACTGCCAGATACTATAATAGGTCTGTTTCCAGTATACTTGGCATGTGTTATATGATAAGGACACACAAGCACAGAAATAATTGCTTATCTCCAACATCTTATTAGAATTATGAAACCATTGTTAGTCCTAACAGTGTTCACTCTCTTTCATTTTAGGACTTCTGCCTAGATCTTTTGTGCTAGACATTTTTAAGTTCCCCTGCCTTATCCCCTGCCTCAAACTTCAACAAAGAGGTGCCACTAATTTGGCAGCATTATTTGGAGAGGATTCTGTAGCCCCAAGATGTTTTTAGGGTGGTTTCTAAAACTGAATTTGTCCCCTCTATTCTATTTATTAAATACAGGATGGCATCACAGTAATTGGAAGAATCTGTGCAGATCCCAAGCTTCCAAAACACTATTGATTAATTCCAACCTCCTCCTTTTTGTTTATTACACTGCTGGCACGCTGCTGCTTTTTGAAATCACCTTGTGCCCTACAGCAGTGGTCTCCAAACTTTTTTTGATCACGCACCCCTATCAGTAAAAAATTTTTGAGCACGCACCCCCAATATATGTATATTTATATTTGCACACCCCATCAGTAAAAAAATTTTGAGCACGCACCCCCAATATATGTATATTTATATAAACATAAACATAAACATAAATATAAATAGAAGTTCTAATATTTTCTTCCAGCACCCCAATGGATCGTCTTGCGCACCCCCTGGGGTGTGCGCACCCCACTTTGGAGACCACTGCCCTACAGGATAAGATAGTAACATGATTTCCTTCAGCTTCTGTGCTCCAGAAAACTTGGATTTAGTTTACTGTTCTAATGATAAGAATTCTCTGCATGTATAAACATATGTATAAACACAAATTCCTGTTTATTTGTGCTGAGAGTCCTAGTGTCCTCTTGTATGTTCAGCTACGGTGTTACACAAAAGGTACCCATCTGTTAATGATCATGAATTAAGTTAAAGAACTACTAGGACCATGAGGATCAACTTGATCAGAAGCTCAAGTGCAAACATTCCAGATCAGTTGCCTACCCCTATTTATTTCTCATTCAGACAACCCTGATCATGAGATGTAAACTATTCATTGATGTTTAGTATGTTTCAATAAAGATTTCATTTTTCTTTTTCCTGTGACCACTGAAAGGCGCATCTTGGACCACAAAAATCATCAGGATTTATGCCACTAAGGGGAAAAGGGCCAGAAACAGAGATGTAGTGCATGTACCCATGAGAAGGAATGTGTTTCCCCTGGGACAAATTGCAGCAGCATAGTATGTTCCATGCACACTCTGGTGCTCAGCATGTTGCTTGTGGTGGGGTAGGGGCAGCTGGCCCCAGCCACCTTACCTGGGGCCCTAGGAGCCACCGGGGGCTGCAGCCACTGAGATCTGTCAGCGGGAAGCCTGGCTGGTAGCCAAAACATGGCTTCAGCTGGCTAGGCTCCAGTTTTGGGCAATGAGTGCTGCTGCCACGTGCTCTGCCATGCTTTTTTTAGGTGTGGGGTTTTTTTGATGCTGGGATCTCCCTATGCCAGCCCCTTCTGTCCCCCTCCCCATGCTGAAAATTAGCAGTGAGGAGAATGCCTGTATGTGCAGCACATGTGGTGTGCGGCACTGCAGGCAGGTCTGCAGCACTGCATACCGCATGTTCCCGCTCATCTGGATGTGCTTGTAATGCCTGATCCCATATTCCTTGAAAGCTACTGCCTGGACTTTGCATGGTTGTACAGTGTTAGGAAAGGAATTGAGGAGGCTCCCTTCCTTACTAAACAGTCTGCAGAAGGGCTAGGTTGAATTACTCTTCTAGCTGTTTCCTGCTTGCTTCCCTGTAGGCTCCTGGGGCACAGAAAAGGAAGCTGCTTCCACTGTTCTCCCCATGCTACAATGAGGCTCTATAGCACACAATACATAGCTGTGCCTAAATGGCATAGCCATGGCTTAGAGATTTGGGAATGAAGGGTGTGTGTAGATGAAATGTGTTTACTTCGCCCTAAATTGAAGTGGTGGGTTTTTAAAAACACCGCTTTAGTTTAGGGCAAAGTAAACCTCTGTGTCGTGTACATCTATGTCTTACCTGCCTCTCCAGTGGCAGGAAGGGGAGGATGAGCTCCCAGCGGGCGGAGCAGCTCCTGGGCTCTTCCGGTGCTCTGCGGCAGCGATGGCCCTCCCCAGGCAGCACCCACCCACAGGCACCTGGCTTGGGTGTCCCTGGGGGCACTACAGCCGTGGAGGAAAGGACTGGGTCCCTGTGCAGCTCTGGCAGACAGGCAGGCTAAGGGGGTAAGGGGGGGAGGGAAGATCAGGCTCGCTGCTTTTTTTTTTTCTTCAGTGGAGCCTGTTTTCCCAGGCTGCTGCCAGGCTGCCTGCATGGGATGCCCACATAGCCCCTGAGCTGGACGGAGCCTGGTGCTTCGCTTTGCAGCTGTAGGGCAGCAAACTAAAACTCTTCAGAGGTGTTTTAATTTGCTGAACCCCAAAGACATTTAAGACTCATTACACTGCTGAATGTGCTACATCTGGAATTAATGCGCAGTATGTTGCTGATGCATGCAAACACCAAAGCCATTAAAGCAGTGCAAAAGCATTTAACCCGCTTTAAAGTGTTGTGCACACATACCCCTTGTTTTGTCTACAGACACCTGAAGGTTGCACTACGTTCAGCCTCAAATAGATAAGATTGTGCCAGTAATGGGGTAAGCAGTTAACAATTGGTAAGCAACTTGGTAAGCAAAACATTTCTGTCTGAGAAAGATTTGGTACTTGAGGCCAGGTACAGACATTACACTTTTACTGGTATAAGTTATCAGAAACTGGTCTATACCTGTTACAGAACAGAAGTTCTGTTCTGTGCCCCCACCCCCCTGGGCGAATGTGTGTTCTACCTCCTACAGATCTAAACTATGCTGCTTACAGAAAATCACGTAACTTAGATCAATTCCACTTTGGGCTTTTTGAATATATGTATCTAGCCTAAATTACGTTACTGTTGAAGGTAGTGGGAAGGCCAAAGGTAAGACTATCCTAACAAAATGGAACTTGAAGGTAGCAGGTGAATGTGCAGGCCTTTCCATCTAGCAAATTTTCAGATAATACTTCTGAGCATACTCTGTTTTGCACTGATTTGTGTAGTATTTTGAAATACAGCCACAAAAAACATACAAGAGAAGTCCTTAGTGCATTAGTGCTGGGGTATCATAGTGGAATGGGTAAAATTCTGAGCGTAGTTCCAAAATATAGTTCAAAACCTTACTCTGGTCTTATTGAGTGGTGAAAATATTTAGCGAAGTCTGTAAAGATCTGTTCTAATATTTGTCAGAAATGCTTTTACCTTACAAAATTCAGCAGGTTCTTCTTCCTCAGGCTCCTTTAAAAAAAATCAACCTTAAACTCTGCTCATTTCTGTAATAAATACATTGCTTTTGTGAGTGACATGATTGCCTTGCTTCAGAACTGAACATCTGCAGAACCTTTGGTACAGATTTACTTAAAAACAACACGTCTTTGAAAGGCACTTGGTCAAAGGATTGCTCAGTCTTTAATCAAAATAGCTTTCCAAATTTTGAATTGCACTAACTTGAGAATATTGAGAAAGAGCCTCTTATGTGGTAGGGTGTTTTTCTTTGTACTGCTGCTCTGCCAGTAAAGTTTTGATGCGTTTCTCTTATCTCAGATGATGTTGTTAAGGCTCACTCTCTTGGTATTTATTCAGGCAAGGGTTTTACTGTGCAGTGGGAAAAATCTGTTTGCTTGATTATGAATCAATTTTGAATTGACGTACTGTATAAGATTGTCTATAACACCATGCATTCAGGAGAGGTGTGTAAAATAATATCACTATATTTGAATTTTATTCATAACTACAACAAACATCATAATTTCAGTTAATTGTGTGTTTTGTGACACAAAAATCTTGGGCCTGTCTGGGTCAATAGAAAATATATTTGGCCCTTTGGTACATCCACTGCAATCTTTTATTTCTTAATGGCAGATTGCAGCACTTTCCAGCTGCAGTGTGTTCATGCTTTAATCATTTCCCATCTTAACTATTCCAGTTGCCCTTTTTGTGGTGGATATTTCAGTGTTCAAAGTTCAATGGCTGAAGCATTATCTTAAGGAAATGGAAACATCCTACCCTTCTCCTCAGTACCCTTTTATCGACCATCACCTGTAACTCCAATTAAGATTTTCCCCTTTTTCTTCCAAACCTTTCTCCTATAATTTAAATAACATGCCCATTTTATAGTCATAACTGTGATCAAAACTAGGCTTTAATTCAGCTAATCAGAATTTTTCAACTTGTCAGTTCACTGTAGACCAAATGGCCACTAAATTTAATTTCTATTACACTTAGTGCACATAGTGAGATACAACTTCTGATCATCAGACACAAACATCATTGTGGCTAGGGACAGACATTCAAAAAGCCTGAGGCTGAATTGATTCAGTCTTTGTAGGTTAGTCGAACCTGGCCAGGCTAAACTGGTTTGTAACTGTACAGACATCCCCTCTAGACTGAAGAAATGCAGGCACATGCCTGAAGTGGCTCAGGCTAGAAGCCACTTCAGGCACCAGAGTAACCCTCCCTTCCATTCCACGTTGCTGAGCTGAGGGGGAGCATGGCCAGGCCTCAGCATGATGTTCTGATTAGGGAGGGGTCCCCCTCCCCCTGTTGATAACAGAGCATTGAGTTACGCAGCAGGGAGTTACACAGGGAGTTGTTAGCATTTATTAGCCCATCAAACAAAACAACGCCTCGATCATTAATTCATGCTCTTCTTTAACAACTTTTTCCAAGGAAGGAACAGAGGGACATTACCAGCTACCTGTTGATTAGCTCCAAAAAGCCCTAAGCTGACACTCACCTGTCTGCCTTTCTCCCTCTCCCGCAGCACAGACTGTAGCTAGCATGTGGTATGCTAGCTAATGCTGAGAGGTGTCAGCATAAGGCAGAGGGGAGGTTGAGCAGGGAGTGATGAGGGGAAGTAGCAGGAGGAAGCCAAGCAGACTCCGTTGTACCTACACTCCCTGCCAGAGCTGCAGCCGGGGAGCAGAGGGGTGGGGCCAGCCCTGCTGGGCTGGAGCAGAGAGCAGAGCCGCACACAGAGTTGCAAAGCAACTGGGATGCTGGGGGACTGTGATTTAACTTAAACCAGGAAGGGGTCTAGGACAGACATTGCATAAACCAGTTTGAGCCAAATCAGTTAAGTCTGATACTACATTCAACCAGGTTTATCTCAAACTGGTTTCAGCCATTTTCAAATTGGTTTATGTGCACTGAACATCTGTTCTGTTACAGGTTTAAACCAGTTTCTGATCACTGAAACCAGCTTCTGTATAATGTCTGTCCCTAGCTTGTATGATGTGCCTAAGAAAGGGATTTCATCCTCATGCCTGTAGATAAAGACTGTCTTCCTGGGCAACTGTTGCTATTGCTTTGCTCACCCTTTTGCTTGAAAAGACATCTTTTAGAACTTCCTGAGTCTGTGTATGAGCATCTGATTTTTAAAGGTGATGAGAACCTTTTTAAGGATGAAACATCTTTAATTGTTCCATATATGTTAAACCAGTTAACAAGAAGATAGATAGATGGATAGATTTAGGTAAAATTCTGGTCCCAGTGACTTCAATATCAAAATAGAAATTAAATTCCATGATTATATCCATATTGTTTTGAGGGCAATTCTGAACTGATTTTTTAGTGGGAAAATGGCAGTGTTAAGTGAAATTTTCTTTAGAAAAAAAATAGAACAAAACATTTGATTTTTCATTTTGAAATGACCTGTCATTTTAAGATGTATCTTATATTATATTGCAAAATATAAAATCTTTTAAAAAGTGAAAATTGAAACAAAAACTTTTTTTTCATATTAATAACTTTTTTCATCAAAAGACAATATTTTAATTGACCCTGAAATGATATTAAAAATTATTTTGATTCATGGAAAATTTTGAAATTCTTTGTTTCTAAGTTTGAAATTGTAGAATTTCCTCCATATGCAAACTCTGCTGCCTTCATGGTTCTAGTCACAATTCAGCCTCTCTGAAGGGACTTTGGGCATTCATGTTAGTTATAGAGCTCTTTGACAGGTTGGTTATATAATGAAATCAGGTAATGTCTATATGAAATAGTAATTGCTCTGCAGCATTATCTCATGTTTAAAACAATTCAAGAAACTATGGAAATTTACAAACATTAGATTATATTGCCTCCTTTATTTTTATAATTCTTTTTCTCCTCTAAGATAAGTAGATACACTATTCAGACCTCAACTACCATATTTTAGTGGTTATTTCTTCCCTAATATCTTTTCAGCAGCATATACTGTAGAGGGTTTGTAAATCAATGAAAAACAAGTGGATATAATCAAATAAAGAGCATTGTATAAAACTGGTCATGACAGACATAAAATTATGGAACTTTATTGGTTTTCAAAAAAGAAAGAAAATTAATTAATGTATAAATGCTACTTGCTTTCATAGCCTGATGTTCATGAAATTAGTCATTCTTTGCTTCCTATTGTTTATCCCTGCACAATACTAGTAGAAAAATCCACTGAGATAACCATGAAGTTCCAAACCTTACTATATTTATTTATACTGCAGAACAAAAGGAGCAACATTTAATGATGAACATCACAGGCTGAAAGAACAATGCCTACAGAAATGTGCACATTAATTTCCTTTGATTCGGGAAGGGGCCCTTTGAAATAAACAGCATAGTAAATTATTTAGCCTCTATTTTTTTGGAGTTCCAGCTGGCAAATATTCTATACGTGAATGAACAGGAAGTTGTATCATTTCCTCAGAGTATGCAGTATATATACATGTTTTATTGTACCATGGTAAACTAATTAGAAAATAAAACAATATTAATATGATTCCATTGAAAGAATAGTATATAATATATATTCCCTTTTCAAAAAGTTATGCGATTCATGTTGCTCATATCCAGATTGCTTTTGTCTTTCTAATTTATCTTGCATTAGATGTTCATTTGCATTTCAAAGTGTTCTGAGAAGTTCAGATTTAGAGTATGGAAAAGTTAAATGCATCATTATAATGTTGTTCTGAAATTATCATCACATAGTATAAATTCCTGTTAAGGATAGCAAAAATAGTATTGGTACTACAACAGAACATATGCTTAATATTAATGTTAATTGAATTGTTCATTTTTTTTAGTTTATTTTTTCTATTAAAATATTGTAAAGTGTTTCATGACATTATTGATCAGATAGATTCCTTGATTGTCATATAAAATTAGAAATGACTACTGCCAAAATAAAGGAATGCACTAAACATATCTACAGGAGGGTGACCACCCATCCCTAATTGGGTGGAACAGTCCTGCAATGGGAACTTCAGGTCCCAGTCCCAGGCTGCGTGACTCTGAGATAGCATTTGTCCCGGATTTGCAACTTCTGCAGGGATTGGGAAACAGCAGGTTTCCTTTTGCTGGCTGGCAGCGTTCCCTGTAAGTAAGCAGCTCCCTGTAAGTAAGTCTATGGGGGGGACAGAGGATAGGGGAGGTAGGAGGGAGACAGATCGAGGCCCCCATGGTGAGGGAGGGTGTGGGGCAGGGCCTGGGCATGTTTTCCAGCTAGGGCAGTGCATGGGGCCAGGATGGCTCATCCAAGCAATGGGTGGCATGGGGGGCATGTGCCCCCCCCAGGTATGTGTGCAGGGCAGGGGCAGATGTGGGATGCCTGCTGTGGATTCAGGGCTCCCTGCCTTGCTGCCCTGCCCCTGGGGGTGCTGTGCTTGCTGCGCTGCCGTGGTGAGGTGCCCCTTCCCACCTGGCAGCAGTGGAGGTGGCAGCGGCTTGGAGTTGTGTGCACTGCTGGTGCCTGGCCAGCAGGGTGCACATGGCCAGTGCAGGGCTCTCAAGGGAAAGACAGCAGGGTGGGGAGCCCCAAGCCCACAACAGGCCTCCCTGCTCTACTCTGCTTGACTTGGCTCAGCTCTCATCTAGCTGTGGTGGCAGTGGCAGTGGCAGTGGTGGGGATGTAGTGGGAAAAGGCAGACATGTGCCCTACCTTCCCTTTTTGAAAAGGTGGTCACCCTAGTCTACAGATACACATGTAGCCATCTTTAATTCACATCCACAAAAGAAAGGATTTTTCACATGAGTTTTTGTTGTGAGGCTGGGCCAGCAGGAGTAGAATTTCAAAGACACTGATAATGATACCTGTCCAGTACTTTTTTGAATTTCTGAGATACAACACACTGTGAATATATTGGGTCTTGGGTAATGTAGATGAATGAAGATCTGATTCCCCACCATCTACCTCTTGGGTCTGATTCCCCACCTCCAGGACCCCCTTCTTACCCCCACTAGGACTCTTTGCCATGGCAGCAGCAGCCCTACAGCAGCAGCAGCCATGGCAGCAGCAGCCCTCCTTATGGTCCATGAGATTTAGGTCAGTTTAGCACACTAAGACAAGTACCTTCTTTTTTGAAGGGACTTATATTGAAAGCTTGAACCAGAGGCCATGCCATGGTACAAACTATGGAAGATAACATTGTGGAAACCTTGGGTGTAACAGGATTCTTTCTCTACATGCGTATACACAGTAGGTTACCACATATTGGGCGCATCTACACAAGACACTTAACTTCTCATTAGCAGTTTACTGTGAAGTAAGCATGTAAGTCTACATGTGCACGTGTAAGTCCACACAAGCTCAGCAGTCACAGTGCTGAGGTTGGGAGACACTTATCTCCCAGCAGTGGCTTTGCTACCACAATATCTATGACCACAACCACAGGAGCTGGCTGGGAACTGTCCTGGTCAGGGGTAGTCCCAGCCCCATGCCCCAAATGGGTGATTGAGGTACAGGGCTTGGAAAGAGCTGCAGGGGCAGTGTAGGTCCTAGCTCCCTGCCCTGATTTACTGGTGTGGCAGCTAGCAGTGAGCTAGCTGCTAGCTGCCCCACCAGTGGATTGGGGCAGGGGGCTGGGACCTGCCCCTCCCCTGCAGGTCATCTTAAGCCCTATGACCTTGATTGGGGAGTCAGGGCCAGGAGTTCCCTGCTGTCGGGGCAGGGGACATTGTCCCTGCTTCAGCAGTAGGCAGCCCCCTGGGGCCAGGAGATAGCTGTCTCCTGCCTTGGTGTTCCCTGCCATCCCCCGGGTTAGCACCCAGGGGGAGCCTGAAGATCCCCCTGGTGGCAGCAGAGGCCCATTGCAGGGGTGCAGGAAACTGGAGCAAATCTGCTCCATAATCCTTGCATGTGTAGACACCTACTCAAAAACCCTTACTCCAGCTTAACCTATACCAGAGTAAATCTAGGCTGGAGTAAATGCATATGTAGACACACCTGTTATGTGTAATAGGGTGCTGGTTTTGTTCCCCCATTACAAAGTTAAAAGGGAAAATGGTTAAGGGGCCTTTCAGAAAGATAATTCAGGCTGGGAGGCCTTTCTCTTCAGGGATGTAAGAGAGGGAGACAGCAGGAAAGAGAGAGGAGATCTTGCTAGAAAAGGCATGACCCTGAATGTGGAGGGAGACAAAGAGGCACGAGACTGTAAGCCAGCCTCCGGAAAGGCCAGCACTTGGAGAAACCCAGCTCAGGCTTCTAGGGCTGGGGAGAGCCAACCAATGTACCTCAGCCCAAAGAGCAAGATCCCCTCTCCCAATCACTGACAAAGCAATAAGGCATGACAAGTGAGACAAGTAGGGAAGGTGGCATGAGGGGGAGGGCCCCACAAATATCATCTCAGCCCAAGTAGGCACTGGCTCTGCTCACAATGCAGTATGGCAGCATGTTCTGACCTGCCATCTCAGCATTTGGCATGGAAGTGCTTGTGCTCTGTGAAGTGGCAAAGCTCCTCACATTTTGTAGAGTTATATTATGTGCCCAGGCAAGCAGCTCCACTATAACAGTGCATTAAAGAAGTCTGAGAACAAAGAACTGTTAATATCTCTTTCCCTATGTGGACTCAGAGGCTTGGGTGCTAAGGTGCATGGTTGACAGCTCACAGGTCACAAGTTTCAGGCCACACCAGAAGTGCTTACAGTGTGGTCTGTCAGAGTCCAACAAATCTGCAAGTTCTGCTAAATACCTTGTCACAAGGACATGAAAAAGGAGAAGTGTGGAGTTGAGCATTAAGAGAAATTTCAAGAAGAAGCCCCTAATCTCTGATTACATCTAGGAAAAATTATCTTTAGGGTACAGTATCACTTCTAAGATTTTACAAAATTAAACCTGCTCTAAGTTGTTGCTGCTGGAGACTGAGCAGGGGCAATGGCACATGCACAGGTATTTTGGTCATGCTGCATTGTTTTAAGTTTTTAGGATGGTACTAAAACCAGAATTAACATGATCCTAAAGGCAGGGAAAAAGAGACAGCATGAGAAGGCATGATCCTGAGTGCGGATGGTGACAAAGGAGCTTGAGACTGTAAACAGGCCTACGGAAAGATTTCTCCTTACAGCAGAAATATTCAGGTGGGGTTATGTATCTTGCAGAGGCAAGCAATTGCTATACCAAAGGATATGGCTAAATAGAGCTTTCCTAGTTGTGAAAAATCAACTATTGGTATTATGGACAATACTGGTTTCCTGGATGGGCTGACTCATTTGCAGAGGAAAAGCTCACATGTGACAGAAGGCAAATCTTCGAAAAAATGTGAGTGCTTTTGGGACAGTTCCAAGAATTGATCAAATATGGATCTTTGCAGGAGGCTTGCAAGACAGGTAGGAGACAAATTCATGCATTGCTTTTCCATTCCTCCTCTTTGTCTATCTCTCCTACCCAATCACTTTTTTTCTGGTCTTTAAATTCATTGCATTTGATCAAGGGTTCCAGTTTCTAAGTGGCTGTGGCTTATATGCCTCATGGCAGAGGCATAGTCAGCTCATTGAGTATCCAGAACTGAAAAGAGGGCAGTTCCGTGTGCTGTAGACCTGAGGGGGTTGGGATTGTACAGATGTGGGTGAGGGGAAGAGAAGTCTCTCTTTTCCAGGGTATTGCTGCTGCTGCTGCTACTGCTATAGCAGTGTCATTTCCACTCCAGTGGCAGCAGCCCCATGGCAGGGCTGCCTGTGAGCTCATGACCCATTCACTCTACTCCTGCCCCATATGTACATATTGGATGTAGGGCTGCAAGGCTCCCCAGGGCAGGAGGGGAGCATTATTCTCTTTGGTCCACTCGCCTGCCACCCCCCCCAACCCCAGATACACACTCAGTGGGCATGTTTATACAAGACATTTACTGTGCAGTTGACTAATTAGCCATGCAGTGAATGTTTCAGTGTCTACATGTGTACCCCTAATAGGCTGGAGTAAACAAATTTACTCTGTAGCAGGATAGTACTTGTAAATACATTCTGCTGTGAAGTAAAAAACTCCACAGCAGCATACATATAGATTCTGGAGGGGCTGGCTGGGACACAAGGGTGCTTCAATGTGAGGGCTACCTACCAGCTAGCCCCACACAGAAGCTTTCTCATGCCCCAGCCAGCCCCTCTGCAACACGTTCAGCCCATGGGAGAGCAGCCTTGGGCTGGTGGGCTGACCCCCAAAGTCCCTCCGACCCAGTTTCATGTGCAACGCATGAATAAACTTCTGAGCTTATTGTTCCAGAGTTAATTGCTCCTGGGCGCATGCTCAAATGGCACACCCAGGAACAACACACTCAAAAGCAATAAACTGTGGAGCTTATTCATGCACAATAATAGCACATGTAGATGCACCCAGGGTGGTGCTGCTCTACCTGGCTCCTATGGCCAGGCAAGGGCCGTGCAGGGCTGCTCCTGCCATAGCAAAGAGTCCTGGTGGGATATGGAGGGGGTCCTAGTACCCCTTCATAGTCAGTGCCCAGGGTGGGTACCTCGCTCACCCCACCATAGTTAAGCTATGGGGTGAGCAGTGTGGGTTACATGGCCTATGGGGTGGGCAATGTGGGCTGCATGCTTTGTGGGCTGCACCAGTGCAAGCCAGAGGCCCCTGGGCTGCACACCAGCTGGGCATCCCTCCGCTGCACTGCTCTCACAGGCATTACAGCCTCACCCTCCACCTCTTAGCCCCACTGACTGTATTAGGCTGTGCTGCACCACAGCACACTGCCCCTTGGGGCAAGGGCAGAAATGGAAGCCAGAGGAGGGAGGGGAAGCCTGGAGACCATGGCTGCTGCTAAAGCTGAAGAGGTGGAGGGCGTGGCAGCTGGGTAGGAGCCTGGAGGCTGCAAATGAACCTCTTGTAGGCTGCATGCAGCTCACAGTCCGCCAGTTGGACAGCTTTGATATACACTATAAAAATCCACATACTGGAGGTATTGACGTTACTAACTGAGAAGCCAAGCATTGTAGAAAGATCCTGTCTTTTCTACCTTTTGGTAGATGATATTTGTTATTTGCTCTATAAGTTGGAACATAAAATTTGAAATGGAAAAAACTGAAATGGAAAAAAAAATCATCTAGCAGAATAAAATCATAGGAGCTTCTCCATGGTACCTCAATACAAGTTAATAATAATATTAAGAATGGGATATGGAGGAGATGAAGAATAGTTAAGTCATGATTTTTGCTTGGATTTAGGCAAAGATGAGAACAATATAGATTCATAAAATCTAAAGGGCTCCCTGTGTCATCAGTGCAAACCAGGAAGAGCCCCAGGAAAGTCAGTGCTGTAACTCTCAGTTTAGTGTGAAGAGTTTGGTTCCCAAAGGTCTACTTTTGAGAACTGTCTGATAAGCAGGAAATTTGATA
Organism: Gavialis gangeticus; assembly: GCF_001723915.1. Lineage (NCBI taxonomy): Eukaryota > Metazoa > Chordata > Crocodylia > Gavialidae > Gavialis > Gavialis gangeticus. The sequence continues at coordinate 1,495,841 of NW_017729022.1, forward strand.
TTCAGTAATCTGAAAACACCTTGGATCATACCAAGTATATAAATAGCCTTTTCCCTTCCCACTTGTTAGCTATGCTCATACATTGTTTTTTGGCCAGGTAGCAGCTGTGAAGAGAGGCACACTTTCCAAGGACAACTATACAAGTGGCCCTAGGAGACAAACATTTTTGATCACTCACTGGGAACAATGCATTCTGTTTTATGTATTAAAAAATTGACATACCATTCACAGTTCACACCTATTCATGAAATCAGTAAAGGTTGCTGTCCTAAACAACTCTGTGTATGGAAAACATAAAAGGGGAAACATATTCATGGAAGTTAATACTTCTAGTGTGTGACTAATACATTTTACAGAATCATATTCTACTGTTCTTAATTTGGTCCTGGGCCTGCTGTCCCTCAAATCAGTGGCAAAACTCACAGAGCAGTGGAGCAGGATCAAATCCTTTGCTTCCAGCACATTATTTTGGAAAATGTTTGTCTGTCCCAACACATTAAGACATGTTTTATTTCTTTGCAAGGGGAAATAAACCAGCAACAGTGAGTCAGTGCTCTATGCACTTAATCACTGGCTTATTAGGAAATAGGTTGTGTAAAGCCTGGTGCAATAGAAAATAACAAGAATCTTAGAAATGTTTCCATTAACCCTGGAAAGGGAAATTGTTCGTAATAATTATTTCCCTTTTATTGAATTTGTAAATTTAATATCAAGGTTTCCAACTCCCATTTGCTTTTCATATACATTTTCAAAGGGAGTAGCAACTGTAAGCCAATTGCTTTGTGGAGATCCTGCTTGATGCTCTCTTTTGTTCTGATGATAGTTGGTTGGAATGTTTCAGGCAGAATAGTTTTCTGTTTAAAAACACTGCCGGGCAGAAAATGAAATGTCTCCTAGAACATGCTGACTCTTTTGAAACATTTGCTGCAGACCAGATTGGCAGGCAGATGTCCCCTCCAGCTACCCATCCCCCTTACCGGTTCCTCAACAACGCAGCTGGCCAAGAATTTTTTTGAATATTTTTCTTCCCATGGAAAATTCCCATTTTTGATGTTTCATTCCAGTTTGATACAAAACATTTTTGGACTTGTGAATTTTCTGTGGTAAGGAAATTCCAAATCTGACCAAGCCCTAGATCTGACAGTAACCTTTAATTTAGCATGTTAATACAATTCAGATTACGGGGAGTTCCATGCCTCCTCTCTACCTTTAATCAGATGATAAATAATAATATGAAGAAATCTGGAATTTAAGTGACTATTGTAAATAAAACTTCTATTTTTCAGCTCTTTCACACCAGTTGTAAAACAAGGAAGATTTTTTGCCAAAGGGTCTTTCCAATCCACAGTTCTCACTTCCCAGGAAAAAGCCCTCATAATTAGACTGGAAAAAGTATTGTTCCATCCTTCTGGTTGAAGCTAGGCTATTATTGGGCCAAATTCACATTGGAGAACTGTGATGAAGCAAGGAATTGAAGTTCTAAGCAACTAGATCAGGTATTCTTTAGTATAAAAAGGGTGTTTCTTGAACTGAATATACAACAACTGGACAGAACAATTCGCAATCTGGTCCTAAATAAAGAAAAATGGAAGGCAAGTAAAGACTAAAGAATTACGTTTTATTTTGGCAAGGATATCAACAGTCATAACTCATTTTGTGAGATGAGAAACACATCAAGCCTCTGTATTTCAACTAAAAACCAGCATTCAGTGTACTAGAGACAAAACAGGTTTGCCATTAAGGATTTAAGAACAAAGACTGAAAAAAAACCCCATGTGCTTTTTTCTCTCTTAAACTCACAGAAAAGGCTGATGAGTTCATAGGTGTGTAAAGGCATGGGCAAATCCAGGATTGTGGCAATGGGGGGTATGGCCACACCCCCTTAGCCTGATCCTAGATATCAGTAAGCTCTGAGCTCATTAGCTGGTTGTTGCAGTGTCAAGCTAGAATTCCTGCTTTTGCATGGCTCCAGCCCCATGGGGTGAATGCTGATACGATTTGCCCTCCTTCCTCCCTCCCTGCCCAGCGGCAGAGGAAAAAGGGGAAAAAGCAGTAGTGACACTCAAGACCCAGCTTTTATGCACCTCCAGATCCCTGTGGGTAACTGGTACTAGCATTTGCCCTCTTCTCTTACCGTGGAAGTAAAGGAAGAGATGGTGGGGAAAGAGAGAGAGTGAACAGCAATGGTGCTCCACCCTTATGTTCCAGAGCTGTGTGAAAACAGGGTTTTGACCAGACCTCGTGCCAACCAGATGGTGAGTTCAGAGCTCATGGCACATGCAGAGTTCTTGGCAAAAAGCTCATTACACATGCAGTGCACAGACACCACACCACCACAACCCTCTAGATCTGCCCCTGGGTATAGGCTAGCGATGGATAAGGATTCTTTCAGAGAGTTCAGGAGACAAGAATTAAGAAATAAAGCAACAGAAATCTGATGCTTTATGGAGATAATTTATTTGTTTGCACTAAAATACCCAAGCAAAATGTAGGAAAAAAAATCTCTTGGATCAGAGGCAGTATCTTTTATCAGACCAACTAAATGGTAGCAAAAATAATTTCTTTCTTTGCAAGCTTTCAGGTCCAAACAACCTTCTTCAGGCTGAGGAGAATTCAAAGATTGTAAAAGTTCTCCTAGGTAGAAAAAGAAACTTAATTTTGCACAGGGGAGGTAGATGGTGGAAGTTCATTCCCCTGGGTTCCTCAAACTCCTTTTGTTGTGTGATGAGCAGATTAGGCAAGCTTCTTTCCTGGAGGTGTCCAATGTCAGTCAGGGAGGTGAAAATTTCTTCTTTCTTAGTTAGCAATTTTGTTCTAACTAGAGAACTTTTACAATCTTTGAATTCTCCTCAGCCTGAAGAAGGGTGTTTTGACCCAAAAACTCACAAAAAAGGATTTTTTTTGGCTACTATTTAGTTGGTCTAATAAAAGATAATGCCTCTGACCCAAGAGCTTTGTTCATCTCTCTTTCTTAGACCAACATGGCTATAACATATATCCCTTAAGCAAAATGCAGATATTTATAAGTGGGATCAGTTTTCCTCCATCTCCTAACATGATTATTAGGATTACTGGGATTCAAACCCAGTGTGTCCAAGTCAGAAGGTAAAGTCTGGAGTACCACCAGCCAGCTGGTCAGATGACAGCCCCAGCCCAGCCTGGTCTGTCTCATGAAGACACTGATGATGAGTCAGGTGACTAGGAAGAATCGATGGGAACTGCAAGCCCCTGATGGGGACTATAAAACCCCTCCTACTTCCGTGGGTCTTGTCCCAGCAACAACAGTCATGTGTAATCTTCTTGGACCTCTGCCTCAGTCCTGCTTACCTTGCTCCCATCTAATCCTAGATTTGCACCAGTCCCTGGCCCTGCTGTGTTTGGACCTCCCAGCTCTGACTGACTATTCATCTTGACCATGATACCACCTCACCCCTTGGCCTGATCACTTGATCTGCAATGGCAACCTGGTGTGACGCCTGCTTACCTACGGTAACTCGTTCAATGAGCTTTAGTTCAAAGCACCCTGGTGCCATTTTTCAGCGTGGAAGACCCTGATACACATGATGTTTGGGCACTTTTAATTAGCATGGCTTGTTAATTAAAGCACCCCCCCTCCTCCCACCCCCGTGGCTCCTGGAGCACATGTAAAAATGCCCTAGAAGCCTAAGAGTTTAGGTAGGATTGTGATACATAGGTAGTCTGGCAGGGGTTTCATGAAATGTTCATTTGGACTGAGGTGTTTTAACTCTATCTAAATTGTAGGCATCCACATGCTTTTTTGGATCTCAAAGTAAATTCTTTGCCAGAGGTCACAGAAGTCTGCAGCAGAGTTAAAAACTGAGCCTAGATCTCCTATGCCC
>NW_017729022.1:1504700-1505810 GCF_001723915.1 Gavialis gangeticus
GCCACTTTTAATTAGCATGGCTTGTTAATTAAAGCACCCCCCCTCCTCCCACCCCCGTGGCTCCTGGAGCACATGTAAAAATGCCCTAGAAGCCTAAGAGTTTAGGTAGGATTGTGATACATAGGTAGTCTGGCAGGGGTTTCATGAAATGTTCATTTGGACTGAGGTGTTTTAACTCTATCTAAATTGTAGGCATCCACATGCTTTTTTGGATCTCAAAGTAAATTCTTTGCCAGAGGTCACAGAAGTCTGCAGCAGAGTTAAAAACTGAGCCTAGATCTCCTATGCCCTGGTTAAGCGCCTTACTTATAAGCTTCTGTTTCCTTCCTATGCTTTTTTTTTTTTTTTTTTGCTCCTCCAGTCTAAGGAACAAACAATCCAACCTTAACTAAAATGCAAACATGACCTTCTGGCAGCCTTCAGCCACCCAATGCGTTCAGAGAATTAATTTTGGCAAATGCCTTCTCAGCTATGCCATATAAAAAGCCTCGTTGAATAAGGCCTACCTTGTTTCAGTTCCAGCTCTCGCTACATCAAATTAACCCAATATCTGCATTATAAATATTGATATTGACAAAAAGATCTGTAAAGGAGCAGGGAGGATTGAATGACAAACTCAGTGAAATTCCATGTTGATCTCATGTAGAGACATAAAACTGCACTTCGGTTATCAGAATCTTGTTTACACTGCTGGAATGTATAACTTGCAGATTTTTCAAATAAAATTGTTTTGTATGATTTTTTTCTTTGCTAGCTTTATGAGCAAAGCTTGCTGGCTGTCATAGATAAACACATCTTTTACTGAGAACAATTTATAACAAGCTTATTCTAATGTTATTAATAGATATTTTACATTGGTATATCTCTACAGATGTTTGGTAGTATGAGATCAAAATCAGGTCTTGAGTAATTAGGAAATATTCTAATAGGGAAAAAGGAAAATCGATCCCTGTTTTTAATATAAATCCATACACTGCCAGATATTTATATTTTAAAGGAACACAGATAAAATTAATTAAAATATCTATACATGCAGAAAACACCAATGCTTATATTTATTCTTTGCAGATTATTTAGTTGTCACCTAAATTCCCACTCATTCTGTGCTGG
>NW_017729022.1:1510810-1527514 GCF_001723915.1 Gavialis gangeticus
AACTTGGAGATTTTTCAAATAAAATTGTTTTGTATGATTTTTTTCTTTGCTAGCTTTATGAGCAAAGCTTGCTGGCTGTCATAGATAAACACATCTTTTACTGAGAACAATTTATAACAAGCTTATTCTAATGTTATTAATAGATATTTTACATTGGTATATCTCTACAGATGTTTGGTAGTATGAGATCAAAATCAGGTCTTGAGTAATTAGGAAATATTCTAATAGGGAAAAAGGAAAATCGATCCCTGTTTTTAATATAAATCCATACACTGCCAGATATTTATATTTTAAAGGAACACAGATAAAATTAATTAAAATATCTATACATGCAGAAAACACCAATGCTTATATTTATTCTTTGCAGATTATTTAGTTGTCACCTAAATTCCCACTCATTCTGTGCTGGGCACCAGACTGGTCTTGCATGTTCTCATGATCAGAAAAGGGTGTAGCTACTTTTGTGCCATGGTTCAGGTCAGCCCATGGTTTCTTTCAGCTCTATTGAGTCCCCAAAAACCTCCATTATTTCAGCCTTATGTTATTCTGAATTGAATCTTATTTCATGGCCACTTGCTCTACTAAGTCTCTTCATGTTATTTCCTCATGGTCAGTGCATTGCTGTATCATCTGAAAAATGAATTAACAATCTGTTTACCTCTATTCTTTATTATTATTAGCGGTATGACCACCGTGAGCAAAGTTCACTGGATAATATTTTGGAAACTAGGTATTGTAAATGGGGCATTCCTTCCAATCATAAGCAGTGGGGTTGACTTTTTATTGTTTCTTTGACTCCAGAGCAGAAAAATGAAACACACCCAGCATGTTTGACCTATTTCATGTCATTACAGGCTCACTCTTGTTCCTGGGATTTCCTCCTGACTTTTCAGAAATAATCCCATATGCTGAATCAATAGTTCTTTTTTTTTCCAGGAGTGATCACCTTATTGTTTTGTACAGACCACAGAACTTTATTTGTAAATCTGTACTAAATTTGAATTTTGGACAACATGGGTTGTTTACAGTTAATTAAATGAAGCTGATAACCTCTTCCTGCTTCATATGTAAATAGAATATGTGTGCCTTGTAAGGAGTCCAGCAAGGAATCCCTTCTGTAATATCAAGCCATAACCATGACTCATTCCAAGTAAAAACCTTAGCAAAAACGTCAACATCTTTTCAAGTATTTGGAGAAAAAAGACCACATAAATGACTATTAACCTTCCAGTTCTAAGCCCCCTTTTCAGAGCTATTTTCAACTAAAAGTCAAACACTTATGTAAGACTAATAATATTGCTTTGCTATGGATCTGAATCATTTGAAAGTGCAGAACAAGTGCATATTATCTGGGATTTAACAGAAATACACAAAAGATTGCAGTATCTGTGTGTTATACACCTAGGGGATCAATGCTACGGAATAAAAGTGATGAGCAAAATAGGGCAATATTTATTTTAGCATAACAGAACTATAGTGAAGGGTATGAACCTGAAAAGGGGCAAAGCTCCTTCCTGATGCATTATTTAAAGCTCCATTAATCTTATGCTTAAAAAGTTAACAAAATCCTATTAAAATATTTTGTGCCTTTTAGACAACTTGTGAATGTCATTCCTCCCCATGGCAAGTGTTGTTTATTGTGTCAATTAATCTCCTCTTATTGTGCCACCAGTCTCCTCTTCATTTAGATGTCTTCCATGCCTATTAGTTATTCTAGCATATGCAACCACTATCAGACCCACACAAAATGTTGCAGAGCTCTGCAACATTCCATTACATCGGGCAGTCGCTGCCAAGGGCACTCTAACCTCTGGATGACCATGAAGAGCCAGCAAATTTACAAGGGCCTGATGATGAACAAAACCCAGCTTACCAAAGGGTCAGTTCTTTCCTCAAGAACCTTACAGGGTCACTTTTTTGTTTCCCCTGTTGGTTGGTGTTGTCATGGGAAATGTATACCTTCTGTATCAAAACTGGAGGCTAGATCTAATAAGGAACATAGATGCCCTTTTAGGTACCTGCCCCTCCCGAGTGGAATCCAGAAACTTTGGTTAGACAACTGTGGAGAACTGGGTGCCTCGATTTATAAAAATTTCATGCTGAGCAGGGAAGCACTTAGGGAACCACCATTCAATAGGAGATGGTGCAGGAAAGGGTATATCCAAAATCCCACCAATCTTAATGGACTCCAAAGGAGGTATTGCTGCTATCACAACTGTTTTATAATATCCTAGCACTTAAAGGACTTGGAAGTGGGAGACCAAGGTTTAATTTCCACCTCTGTCTGAGACATTTAAAACCTACATCTTCCAAGAGAATGCCATAGCCATCAGATTGTATGTTAAGCTGGGGTGTGCTGGGGGGAGAGGGACAGAGTGAGTGCATTTTCCACTCTTCCTGTTGATGATGTACTACTGAAGCAATCTTGTATTCACGAAGCTAGGAAAATACACTGTAGGATGGGCATGACTATACAATATAATGATTAGAGCACTCATCTGGAAGGCTGGCATCCTGGGTTCTAGTTCCTATTCTAATTACTGCTTTTTTAATTTTCATTCAGCTATTATTAGATAAAAGCAGACCTTTATGTGCCTAGAGAATGTTAACATTATATAATGTGATACCTAGTGAGTTAGGCGGTAGATGAGTAGAGGGGTTTTTGGGGTTTTTTTTGGATTGCAGTTTTCTTCTTAGGTGTGTTATTTAATTTAAGTTCCACTGAGGGTATCTAGTTCATTATTGAATCTATCCCTGTGTATTTATTATTAATAGATGTTCCATCAGTATTTCTATGACATACATTGAAGTTGAGTGGCTTGGTGAGCATCTGGTGATAGTCACGTGTACAATGCATCTTGTATTAGCAACTGTTTTTTCTGGACCCCACTGTGTTTGTAGGTAGTTACACTGACTATGCAAATACTGATTGTTCACATATTTGCAGGGAATGGGGAAGGCAGCAGAGAAGAAAGACATATTTCCCAACTTTTTATTGCCTGGCTGATACTTTCCTCAGAATGCTGGCAGGACTAATGTTCCCTTAGGCTTCACACTGCTTTGGTATGTGGTATATGGATCACTGTGGATGCATATATGTAGAGATGGTGTTTGGAAGCTTTGTGGTACATATGCCATGTGTTTGAAGCCATAAATGAATGCTGCTTTCAGTTCGGATATATGTGAAAGTTTCAGCTTTTGAATGTGTCTGTGATCAGCCAGGGTGAAGTCATCATACCAACATCTGCCTACAGAGTTCCTCCTTTCATATCTAACATCACTTTGAATGACTGCCTTTCCCCATAATTCCTACAGGATGCTCACAAATAAACCAGAAGGGCAAATAGCTTTCAACAGCAATACTCATCTCACAACCATAAACATATTTGTGTTAGGTAAAGAACAATGACAGCAGAAAGGAGATTTCCCCCCATGTCCACAGTCAGCTAATTATTTTCTAGCCATCTCTCCTTTGGACAAATGTCAAGATGTTGGACTGTACTGCTCCCTTCCTTGTCTTTGCATACTGGCCTTCATGCTGGCCTTCTTTCTCTGACAATAATTTTACGTCATTGCTGTCCAGTTTCTGGCCAGGGTCATTTCTGAGGTCCTATTTCAAATTTTATTTAATTACTTGCCTGAACAGAGACTATCACTTCCTGGCCTATCTCCCTCGGTGCCTGTTTCTTAAAACTGTGACTATCCTGTCTGTCCATTCTCCAAAGATGGGCTGTTTCTTTTCCATGAAGTAAATGGTCATTGGATAAAATGCATAAATCATTTTGGTTCAGGGACCAGAACCTAGGCTGACCTTTCAGTCTGAACTAACCATGCTCATTCTGTGCTTCTTTGACTCAATGAATCTTAAATTCTTTTTCTACAGAGAGACATGGCTTCAATAGGAGTGGTAGGGAGCATCCAAATCTGAGAAGAGCCAGGTTGCTAGATTCAAGGAAGAAGAAGCTGCAAGTTTGAATCCTCTTAGACACAAAATTAAGCATAGATCGTCTACTACTTGAGCAAGTACTCTAACCAGTAAGCTATGATATAAAAGGAGAAAGAGGCTGCTGCTGCAAGAAGGTAGCTACCAATGCACTATGAAAGGAGACTGACCATATCAGTGTGTGCTAAACATGGTTTGAGAGGTCCTACCATGTTGAACTTCTGAGGGAACTTTCCTGGAAGAATGTTGTTTCTGGATTCTGATTAAAATAGGTGCTCATCTGTTCAGCTTTGTAAAGAGCAAGGCATTTCTGGGCGTGTCTAGAAGCATAAGGGCCTAGCGAACCTTACGTCAAAGTAAGGCCTCCTATCTAGTTAGGTAGCAGCTGACCAGGGGAGTTCAGAACTGCAGGTTGGACTTAGTGTCATAATATTCCACCTAAGTCCCATATTAAGCATCTGAGTCTTTTCTCTTTTTTTTTGGATGCGGCTGTAAAAGCCGTGGGATTTGGCAGCAGTGTGCGTTTGCATGCTAGGCTGCATTCTCAGTAAATTATCCCAGATTGAAAACCTGGATTAGGTGTTCCTTGGATTCCATACTGAGCTGGAACTGTGGGACTAATTCTTTGGAAATATATCTGTACTGTCACTTGCTTAAAACATTCACAACTGCTCCTGTGCTGGGCTATTGTCTACCCGACTAACAGAAAGGCTGTTCATAAATCATAGCAATATGTCCACACCCACTGCAGTCTGGAGACAGATGCATGTTAATGGTCCTGTCTCTCTTCAGGTTTACTTGGACTACACCCTTTTAAGTTATTTTTGCAAATTCCTCAACCCCCTTAGTGAATATTCAGTAGCTGTACAGCCTCTTTCCATCCATCCATTACTTCCTGTATCCTGAGCTTATGTTCCTTGAGTTTCCTGGATGGTTGTTGTCACCCATTTTTAGAGAAACATATTTTGTTTGTTGCAACAGTGTGGATACTTTTACATACGTTAGGCAAGAGTTAGGGCACAGCAAATACTTTTCAGTAGGCTACATAGTCATATTCCCCACATTTTTACATAGTTTTCCTTTTAATAGAGTAATTACATACACTTGAGCAATACACATTATTAACATAAGGCATGCTGTAATTGGATAATTTCCAAACAATTTCAAGTCAAATAAAAAAAATAGGTAAAAAGCAATTTTTAACTACCAAGGCTTCACCCTAGCAATCTTTTATCTTCATGTCCTAAGATGATGAACTGACTGCCAGCTGAGTTTTTCATCATCTCTACAGTAAAATAAAAATGTTAGTCTACGCCAGGAAATATTATCCATGTACTGTGCTTTGGCATTCTAAAATATTAGCATCTAATTGCTTATTCAGGATAGTATTCTTTTTAAGACACCAAACATCGGCCTATAGATTTGCAAGGCCTTGCTGGTACCCAGAAAAGATATGTTTCCCACCTTTCAAATTAGCAATCACTTGTATCTGGCTTGATTTTCTGAGTTCTTTATCCTGGAAAAACGTGAGAATCATCATGGGCCACTTTCTGGGGGGGAGGGAGGTTGTGGTTTTTTTGGAGTTGTTTTCACTTGGGAAAACTGTCATTCCCTCTGAATTCATGGGGAATAAAGATGCTGGGATCTCACCCTCTAAAATAATTAGAAATGAAAGTATTTCCACTGACTTTCACTCCTGTCTTTGGATTTTAGCATTTTCCTGCAGTAAGCTTTTGGAGGGGGAAATCATAGCACCTTTTCAGTCAAGCTTTATTTTACTTGTCAACCTACTTCTTAAGAAGGCATAACTAACCACTTTCAGGAATAACAAACAGAAATAAAGTAGACCTATTATTAAATATGAGTAAAAATATGTGCAAAAGTAAACCAAGAAATCCTCAGCAGGATCCTTAACATGCTAATCTGCATTTTGTATGCCCTTCTGTGATGCCGTGACCTCACTGGAACTGAAAGAGTACAGAAATTGACTCAAGTGTTTTTTTCTAGATAGAACTAAAAAGGGAGACAAAAATGCTTCAGCTCTCATCTGATCCTCCTTGTGTCAATAGTTTTGGTAATGATTTAACCATAATACTCAGGCTGTTACAGAGATTTGTTCCAAATTTGCTTCAAACCAAGTTAAAATTTGGAGTTATTCACATTCACACACTTTTTTCCCTGTAATATACAGTTTCATTCACTGTGCTTTATGAGAGCATCTCTTTAGACCTATTAATGCTTGTTATTCAGTATCTTAATAGGCAAAGACTAAACAGCTGCTATTTTTAATTTGTTCCCCACCTGAGTAGAAGGGAACCTTGCTGTAGGACTAGGATTATAGCCAAAAATCTATTTTGAACTGAGGTGATCAGCAAGCAAACACTTACTGCCAAGAACTCATCCTCATATGTGACACTTACAAAAATGGGCTTGACACTGCAAAACCAATGGCTGGTTTGAAGACTCTATGACCTCATTTATAACAGAATCTTAAAACTCCTCTTTCAGACTTCAGAGCTATATCTTTATTTTGATATTTGTGATTTTTCCAAGAGCCAGACTTTGCACGTGATCCTCTTAAATATTTATAACTGCTATTATTTTCAAGTTGTTACGCTTAAAGAAGCTATAGCCGATAGGATGATTTTAGGCACTTTGAGCAACAAATGTTACTGTGATTAACTATTTTAGATTCCATACCATTTTGCATTTTTTTCTTCTCACTTTACTTTCTGCCTTGTCCAACAGCTGTCTACTAGAGGTTCTATAGATTAGCACTGCAACTTTGTTACTCAAAGTTTTGTAGCTAAACTAGAGTATATTCTTCATCCAAAAGCATGTCAGATATAGGTTTAGCATTCAGGATTTTCAGAGCATAAAACTTTCATTCCTGCAACTGCGTGGATCCATTTCAAATAAGTAGATGGACCCCACCCAAGAACTCTTGGAATCTCCTCAGACTCAGCAACCTCTTTTCTTGTTGTGGTTATCAGAATCATACAGGCTACATTGTCATTAAAACTATAATCAATTTTACATGAGATAAAAAGTTGGAACAATTTTTCGTTCCCCAGCTTTAGGTGGATATATGTATTCAAACAAAGATGGATGTCTACTATGGGTGTCTAACTCGCCACCTGGATAAGGGAAATGAGGCTGATGTCATATACTTGGATTTCAAACAGGTCTTTGACTTAGTCTCCCATGATGTGCTCACGGTAAAATTGGGAAAATGTGGCTTTGTCTACTTTACAGTCCAATGGTTAGGTAATTGGCTCTGAGGTAGGACCCAGAGAGTATTAATAGGTGGAACTAAGTCAACATGGTGGAAGGTGACCAGTTGTATCCCTCAGGGATCAGCACTTGAATCAGTGCTTTTCAACATGGTCATCAATTAGTTGGATTTGGGTGTTAAAAGTATACTGGCAAAGGTTGTGGACAACACTAAAGGTGGGCAGATCAAAACCTGATGATGTTTAATATGGAGAAATGTAAAGTTCTCCATCTGGGGAGAAATCATCCACAACACACTGACGGGCTTGGCAGTGCTACACTTGGCAGCACCACACCTGAAAGAGACCTGGGGGTTGTGATAGACCGTAGAATGAACATAAGCCACCAATGCAATGCCATAGCTGGTAGAGCAAATAAAACAGTGGCATGCATTGACTGATACATCTCAAGCAAAAGTAAGGATGTCATCCTCCTGATCTACTTCGCCTAAGTGAGACTGCAGCTGGAGTACTACATCCAGTCCTGGGCACCAAACTTCAGGAAGGATATGGAGAAGTTTGAAAGAGTCCAAAGGAGGACCACGCACATGATTAGAGGTCTAGAGAGAAGGTCATACAAGGAGAGGCAGAAAGACCTGGGACTGTTTAGTAGGGGTGTGCTAAATGGGCCATATTTGATTCAAATTTGGATTCGGCCCGAACTGGGGACAGTGATTCGATTAGTTGATTCAGATCACTGTCCCTGATTTGATTCAGCCAAATCCGAATCTGAAGATTTGAAGCTGATATGGAGAACCGGCGATTTGGCCATAGACACAGCTTTAAATGTTTTTTCTACATACCTCGAGGTACCAGGCGTGGCTTATGAATGCTGAGATGGTGGGGTGGATGGAGCATCCCACGGGAGCGTGGGGGCACCCCCTGCATACTCAGTGGCAAACCCGGAAGTGCCCAGGAGGCACCAGTCACTGAGCCAGGGAAGCATGGGGTGGGGGGAGGGGGGTCCCATACACTCCCCAGTGGACGCAGAAATGGACTAGAAGTGCTTCTTGACCACTTCCGGGTCTGCTGCCAAGTGTGCTGGGTAGCCCTCCACACTCCTGTGGGACACTCCATCCACCCCAGCATTGCAGCATTCATGAACTGCCTGGTACTTTGAGATATGTAGAAAAAAAACATATAAAGCTGTGTCTATGTCTGAATTGCCAAATTTTTCCGAATCTCTCCAAATCTATTTGGAGGGTTCTGATTTGATTCAGAGAAATTAAAGGGTCTCCGGATTTGATTTGGATTTGGAGATTCAGCCACTGAATTGGGCCGAATCTCTGCCAAATCGAATCAGGGACCAAAACTTTGCACAGCCCTACTGTTTAGCCTCGAGGAAAGAAGATCTAGACAAGATTTGGTGGCAACCTATATGTATAAAAGGATAAAAGGGGCCATTGGTGATGTATAGGGGGTGCACATGCACCCCCTAAGTTTGGCGGTGTGCCCCCTGCAAAAAGCGCCGCTGACACTGCCAGTGGCGCCTGCGGGCAGTCACTGCTTGCTGCCCCCTGCTGCCAACACTGCCATCAGCATCTGTGGGTGGTCACCAACTGCTGGTAGATGCTCGCCAACTCTCCCCCACCCCAACACTACTGTGGTCGCTGCTGCCATGTCCCCGCCACTGCCACTGCTGCCACCTGTGGGCGGTCACCATGCCCCCCAGCCTCTGGGGGCATGCAGTGTCCATGTAAGGGGCATACAACAGGGCCCAACGGAGCAACTATTCACAAGGCCCCCCAAGGGGAAGACAAGAAACAATGGACATAAGGAGAAATTTCTTTATGATCTGAGTGACAAAGATCTGGAACAGATCCTACCCAGAGGTGGTAAAAACACCTACCTTGGAGAGCTTTAAAAAACAACTTGATACGCATCTTGCTGGGGTCACCTGACCCCAGCAGTCTTTCCTGCTCCAGTGCAGGGGTCTGGAGCTGTTGACCTTGTGAGGTCTTTTCTAGCCCCTAACATCTATGAATCTATTTGAATTCTTGTCTCAGAATATTGCATGTTATGGACATATCAACATCCAAATCAAGGCAAGACTGCAATGAATTAAAAATGGAAACTCATTTCATGGTATTGATTTCAGTAATAATGTCAGCAATATTCAGTAGTAGCATACTTTTATGGTAGTGAGAAAAAAATATTAGATCTCTGGAATGTAATTCCATATGACTAAACATAACCAAAGGAAAAAGGAAAGCATGTTGTTCTAATGTAAAAATCCTTGGTAATTGTTTGTGGGATTATAGATAGCCTCTAATTTATGTGCATATATTTGATATGCCAACCTATAGAACTGGAAGCCCATAACTGGGGAAAAATATTAATAGTAATAATACAATAAGGCTAACTACCACATGTTACTTAGGTTAGGTAACTGCTTTTTGTAAGTGTATTGTCAACAAGAAAAAAAGACAATCATATAAAGAGATGGGTGGCTTAGGTTTATTCATGAATAGGTGACCTTTTTATGGCCAAATCATTGCTAAAATTTAGTATTTTGTGGGGTAGATTCTCCATCATTTGAAGCCTTTAAATCAAAAGTTGCCTTTCTAAAATTTTGCTTTAGTTCAACCACAAGTTGTTGGCTTTAATGTGGGAATTCCTGGATGAAGTTCTATAGCCTGTGTTATGTAGGAAGTCAAATTATGTTATCACAGTGGTCCTTCCAGGCTTAAAATGACCCTTAGATGTGGGGAGAGGTGGGCACAGTAGAAGGGAGGGACAGGCTACAACTAGATCTGGACAGGTTACAGGGGTGGGCGGATGAAAATAGGCTGGGATTCAATACTGACAAGTGCAGGGTGATGCACCTGGGGAGGAAGAGCCAGCAGCATATTTACAGGCTGGGGAACTCCCTTCTCATCAGCACAGAGGCAGAAAAGGATCTTGGAGTCATTATTAATTACAAGATGAACATGAGCTGCCAATGTGAGGACACAGTCAGTAAGGCTAACTGCACCCTGTCATGCATCCACAGATGCATCATGAGCTGATCCAAGGAGGTGATCCTCCCCCTCTATGCAACATTGGTCAGGCTGCAGTTGGAGTGCTGCATCCAGTTCTGGGCACCACACTTCAGGCAGGATGTGGACAGCACTGAGAGGGTCCAAAGGAGGGCCACTCGCATGGTCAGGGGGCAGCAGGGAAGGCCCTACGAGGAGCGGCTACAGGACTTGAACCTGTTCAGCCTCCACAAGAGAAGATTAGGGGATCTGGTGGCTGTCTATAAACTTACCGGGGGGGACCAGCAGGGAATGGGAGAGACCCTGTTCCCCCAAGCACTACCAGGAGTAGCTAGGAATAATGGCCACAAGTTGATTGAGAGTAGATTCAGGCTAGACATCAGGAGGTACAACTTCATGGTCAGGGTGGCTAGGATCTGGAGCCAACTTGCAAGGGAAGTGGTGCTCGCTCCTACCCTGGGGGTCTTCAAAAGGAGGCTAGATAATCACCTAGCTGGGGTCATTTGACCCCAGTACTCTTTCCTGTCCATGGCAGGGGGTCAGACTTGATGATCTGCTCAGGTGCCTTCCGACCCTACCATC
Organism: Gavialis gangeticus; assembly: GCF_001723915.1. NCBI lineage: Eukaryota > Metazoa > Chordata > Crocodylia > Gavialidae > Gavialis > Gavialis gangeticus. Next base: position 1,521,586 of record NW_017729022.1, read on the forward strand.
TATGAAACTATAAAATCCATTAGCTTTAATACAGAAATACATTAGTCTTCCTGACAGAACAAATGACCCTAACTAAAGGGAGGAGTCAGAGCTTTTACGATATTTTCTTTTATTGAAATGGTCTCAAAAATGAATTGCTCAAATAAATACATTTGGTTCTTTTTATTCTAAAGTTTATGCCTAAATAAGAATTATGTTATTCACCCTAGGAGTTCACTGGAAAGCCAATAAAACACAAGGACGGGCATTGACAGTTTAGCTGTGGAGTTATGAACATTCCTCACAGGAAATGAATAATGGGAACTAGTTTCCTACAAATTTAGTGATTTTCTAGGATACTCCATACTAGAGTGATGGTCAAGACAGTTTACATTATGTACGCTTGTGGTCATGTGGATATCAAAGGCAAAAGAGATTTTTGAAAACCTTTATAATTTTCTTCCACTGTGATGAAGAAATTTCTTTGTACCTAATGTGTTCCTTCCTTCAATAAATGGATGCTTTTAACCTGGTCAGGGACTGCACTGCAATGTATATATTCTTACATTGGGTAACCATCTCTTCACTCTTTTCTAATCCATGCCATTCCTTGCTTCTGGTATATGTTACCCGTGATATCCATCCTTTATATTGTAAAGCTTCCTGGGGAAAAAAAACAAACTGTCTTTTATGTGTTTCCTGGCAATGATTAAAACATTTGTTTCCTATAAAACAGCACACTATAATAGTAAATGTTGGAAGTATTTCCAATACACCAAACCCCTGTGGAAGAAACCACAATGAGCAAGTGGATCTTCCCAGATTCATATGATGACTTTTATTCTTCCTATTAGACTAAAGAATTTTCAAATTCTTTCTTTTGAACTTCATTTGAGATTTCATTCCAGAGAATTTGTAAAAAGGAATAATGCGAGATGTGAACAGCAGTTTAGGTAAGATTTACAGAAAGCACATCATAATTGTCAACGCTGTAGGTGTTAGCATTTTAATTAGAAAGTGTTTAAAGCTTGAACTGTTAATGCACTTTCCTCTAAGTCAATAAAGATTATCAATTCTCAGTCAATAGCTTTCCCTTCTAATAGCAAGAATCCCGATTTCTCTTTTTTTTTGCATCCCTACAATAATCAGTCATTTCAAGTAAGTCCCTTAGGATTCCTTGAAAGACCAATTTGAGCAAATATGTCATGTTTAGCAATACTATTTAAAGGAATGTTTTATTGTGAATCTGCTGAACTTGGTTTAAAGCTGGAGAACAAGTAAAATATGCATCAGAAGAGAACAGTAATGTGGGAGAAAGGGAAAAGATAAGCACTATCTTCTTTTTAGCTTAGGTACTGCTCTGTTTTCAGATCTTGCCATATTTATAAACACCTTCTCAGACAACAGGCCTTCCTAATACCTGCTCATCAAGCTATCTTACTGAGGCACTGTGAAAACCTGAATCCTCCTCAGTGACTAAGGCTGGATTTCATATTTTGGAACCACTTCTATCCTCACCTGATGCTTGCCCAGAATCCAACTACTCTGATAAACATCAAAGAAAAAGCATGAGGTGAATCTGCAAAAGCACAGAAAACATTATCAGGAAACAGCTGCAATAGCATCAGTGAGGAGGATCCCAGGAGGGAAGGATAAGTTCTCTATGTGAAGGACTGAGTCAACTTTGATTTCCAATACTAATTTGAAAATGCTGCTCACATATTCTGTTCTTGGGTTTATTTTTTACTATCCAATAACAAAAAGCAGTGTTTGGTTTTCTACATAATGGGGTATTTGCCTTTGTTAAGGGAGATTAAATGAGTAAAAGAGCAGACACTTCTTCTCGTGGATTACTCACAGTTTGGAAGCTCTCGTCTATTGAGTCCACAGACTCCAAATGTTCAGTTTTGAAATCTGTCTCCTGGTAGGCATCAAACTTGACCTGCAGCCTTTTTCCATTGTAGTTATGGCCAGTAAATTTGTTTTTAATGAGATTTCTTTAGAAACTCCAGTGGAAACTAAGTCACAACACCTAACGCCTCTAAGATTATTGCAGAGCACAAAGAAAATGCACAGCTGTTGTAGAAATCCTGCTACTTACAGCAGTCTCCCTTGAGTATCAGGCCAGGATTATGCCTCTGGTAACATGTTTTGTGTATGTGTGTAAACATATCCATGCATTCTTCTAAACTGTTATATGGCAGGTATGATTCACAGTGGTTTGTGTTATCATAGGTGGGAGAGAAAAGTCTGGACCTTTGAGTATTCACTTTAACCACACAGTAAGACAGTTTTATATGAGCAGATAAGAGCGTGAAGTTTTTTTTCTCCCAAGGGGCATCAGGATTATTAGTCCTTTCATTGCTGTTCAGATATATAAAGTTCATATCTAAAGAATTTCACAAATAATTAAGTTTAGTTTTGTATTGATAGCACTGATTGTTGTAGGACCTTGTCTCAAAAAATATTCCATGCTTAAATAAGCAAAATTAATAAACAACATGGAAAACTTTATTTTCTTGATATTGATAGAATTAATTAATACTATGTTGGTTTAAACTCTCAGAACCCTCCCTGAATTACTTGTTTTTTTGCTTGTGTTATCAGTGATAGCCAAATGTTTATGCTTGAATATTGCCATGTATCAAAACACTAGGTTAGAGATGTCCTTGCATAGATGAAACCATCTGTCCCAGATTAACTGCTATGGCAGGGAGGAGGGCCCTCTTACTTGGTGTACTCAGATTTTGACTGACATTTATTGTCCCTAATAATACTCCAAGATCTGGTCATGTTTTTGAGTGACATAATGACAACTTGGACTATGAATGGTCAATTCATAGGATACTAGGAAAACAGAGCTGGAATGGACCTTAAGGTAATCTGGTCCAAACCCCTGCACAAGGCAGGATAATTTCTGACTAAACCATCCCAGTCAAGAGTCTGTCTAACCTGCTTTTGAAAATTTACAGGGATGTAGATTTCATGGCTTCTCTTCTCTAGGTACCCTATTCCAATGCTTGACTACCTTCATAGTCACAAAGTTCCTCCCAATCTCCAACCTGCATTGCCTCTATGGCAGCTTGAGACCATCACTTCTAGTCCTACATCTACTGAGAAGAGTCCATATCCTTTTTATATCTGCCTTTTAAATATTTGAAGACTACTATCAAATTCCCCTCCATTCTTCTCTTCTGTATGGCCTGTTGAGGCCTGTTGCACCCTGTGGTTCCTCACTGACCACCTCTCCTGTTCTCACCTTCCACACCTTGATGATGATGATGCTAATACTACCTTTGGAGGTTGCCTTCAGATAATCTGAAGGATCCTTTCTGTTCTTCACAGGGATACCCCTTCTTGGTCTTGTTCACTCAATGTCAGGTGTGATAGACCATTCTGACAGCTGCCTTTTGGATTCCCAGGTCTACTGTAGTTCATTCTTATCCTGAGGCCTAATCAGGCCTTAACTGGCTGTGGCCCTCCTGATTCATAGACCAGTCACAGAGAGTAGGTAGATATATAATGGGGGTGTTCTACCAGCCCAGGTGCTTGTCTGGCTTGGTGGTCTGGTAGCCTCATAGCCCCCGCTCCCAGCCTACTTAATACCTCCCTCACCTATAGATCAAGTCCTGGGGATTTTGTGACCTGCTCACACAAAAAATCCTGGGGCCTAGTACAGAACCTGGCCCCGACTCTCATGGGCCAGGGAGCCCTCAACTCTGCTCCTTTGTCACCAGTCAACACAAACCAGGACAAAAATACAACCCAGCGGTAAAGGGCCTTCCCCTGCAGCTTGCTTATCCTTTTAGCTGCTGATCTTCCAGCCTTAACCACGACAGTCCAGCCTCCCAGTTTTTTGACCCAGGGAGTATAACCTATGCCTTGCTCTACCTAGGAGCCTCAATTATTCAGGGCCACAGAAGTCTGGTCCTTAAAGAGGCTTACTACTAAAGGACAGAAAGGCAAGGAAAAAAAAGAGTAACAGGGCTAGTGTGTGGTTTCTTGTTACACAGCCCTAGGACAGACCCCTGGGGAACCCCACTTGGTACTTCCTTCCAATTTAGATATTGAGCCATTGATGGTTACTCACTAACCACGATGACCCAAACAGTTACGTACTCACTTTACTATACTTTCATCTAATCTCTACTTCTTTAGTTCATTAGTGATAATGCCATGGGAGATGGTGTCAAAATCCTTGCTAAAGGCTCATCAGCATCATTGTTTTATTTAAGAACATCTCTCAAAACATTCTTCCTCAATTAAAAATAACAAATGAGATGTTCTTGCTTATTATTATTATTATTATGCAACACATTTCTTTGGTAGAGCTTATTCTATCATCTGCCTTGCAAGAGCACTCCTGATACTCTTTATAAGTAATACTGAACAAGGAGTATTGCAGAGAGCTATTTTTCTCCCTGGAGCCAGGTAGTGCCTGGATGAATTAAGGCAAAGGGGACTACCTGGATTGCCATGATGTTGCTTTGACTTGGGTTCCGATTTCTCAGAGAGCATTATAAATCATAAGATATTTGTGCAGAGCAGAATGATGATTGCTGCATAAGTGAATGAAAATTGAGGGCTAGTCTGTTGTCCTAGCTCTGTGTGACTCAGGGATTCCAGCTTCATGAACTGCCAATGTGAGCCATAATTAAATGAAAGATCTCTTTGTGCTACATTTTCTTTTAATGTCACTGAGGCCTCAGAAAGAGTAACTATAATTTACTTTGGGAGAGACAAGTAAATGCAAAAATTAAAAGAGCTTATCTTGGTCTTTTCTGCAAGTATCCCTCAGCCTCACATAATTCATAGTTTTATTGGTGGGCTGCTGCCAGCCCCCTGCTCCTCAGAGGTTGGAATATATATCAGTATGAGTCAAACAGATGGTGCAGTTCAGAGATTTTCCAGTTTTCAACTCAGAAACCAGGAAAAATGGAACAAATTAGAGCTCAGCTACAGAGGGTGCAACCTCCTGCACTCATTCCATATACAACATGAAACAAACACTGTTCGGTGACCCAGGAAACTTTATGGTTGTTTTCAAAATATTTCCTTGAAGCTCTCACCTGAGAGAGAATCTGAAGTGTATGCCATGAGGGATTGTGGCATGTGTGGTTGATGTACTTTGTGGATTACATGTATGCTACTCACCTTTTACTCATATTTTGCAAATAACTGTTGCAAATGAGACTGCAATTTCTTAAATATATATTGTTTTGAGAACACAAATTTATGTTACTAGCAGAGTTGTATAAATGTCACTGGAGCGAAGACCTTGAGTCGTATTACTCTGAATACACATATACAGTAATATCTAGACCTTTAAGAAAAATCTACAGGTCTGACAAATATAATGTAATTCAGAAGTGTGTGTGTGTGCGCACGCATGCGCGCGGGTTGGGGCTTGTTTGTTTGCTTTTAAATCTAATACTCCTTTTCTGCTGAAAGTGGGTAACGTAAGCTGCGTGTAGACAAAATGAAAGGCGTGTGTGCATGACACTTTAAAGCAGCCTAAATGCTTTTGCATTGCTTTAATGGTGTCAGTGTTTGTACACCTTGGCAGCATATTGCATGTTAATTCCAGCCATTGTAGGAAATTCAGCAGCATAACGCGCCTTAAGTGACTTGGGGCACAGCAAATTAAAACTCCTTCGAGGAGTTTTAGTTTGCTGCCCCTACAGCCACAGAGTGAAGCACTGGGCTCCACGCAGCTCTGCAGGAAGCCCTGCAGGCAGCCTGGCAGCAGCCCAGGAAAGGAAGCTTCACCCAAGAAAAGTGACCCAGTACAAGCACTTTGTGTGAGTTTGTGCCGAATTATATAAGGACTTAATTAAGCACAGGCTCAGACCTGGATGTTCAATTTAAAACTTTTATTGTTTCACAAAGTCATAAACTAAGGAGGTCTGTTGGTTCACGAGGTTCCCAAATCAGGCCCTTGCTTTCTAAC
>NW_017729022.1:1527862-1546546 GCF_001723915.1 Gavialis gangeticus
GTCCAATGGAGGCCAGCACCTGTTGGCTGTCGGCCAACCAATTTGAAATACATCACTAGTTGCCGGGCAGACTCTAGCCCACCAGGTAGAAGCCCCTCACCCAGGTAGCTGATACTGGTCACGTAGGCAGAGGGAGCAGGTTTCCCCCCTCCCTCAGGAACGTATCCATCTCAGGTTACCTAAAGAGATAGAGTAAAGGTGTGTCTCCTCTGCTGGGCCCATCCTAATCAAATTGTCACAGAGCAGAGATTTTGGGGAGAAACAAAGGAGGCTTCCTGCCACACATGACACAGGGGTTTAATCAGCCCTAAATTGAAGCGTTGTTTTTTAAAACCCACCACTTCAATTTAGGGCCCCTGTTTTGTCTACACACACCCTGCCAGCCCTGCTCAGGCTGGTCTCCATGGAGACCCTGGGAGTATAGGGCCATCATGGCCCAGTGCTGTCACAGCTTCGCTGCTTCTGAGGTTTCTGTGAAGACCAGCTGGAGTGATGCAGGCAGGGGCTGTTGGGAAATAGAGTCCGCCACCAGCCCAATTTAGCCTGTGGGTCATATTTTGCCTACCCCTGCATTGGACAGTACTGATGTATTGTCTCACTGTACCCTATGAACTGTGGCATCTATTGGGCCATGTTACTTCTTCAAATTATAACTATGGATTCATTATGGATAGAAACCAGCTATAGAGTTGTTATACTTTTGCAAGGACCAACTTCATAACTGGTTGGCTCTCTTTATAGCTGGATAGTCATTTTTATCATCCGATAATTACTTTGCATGTGTGGCCAGTCTAATTTTATTGTGCAGTTAACCAGTTAGTTGCATGATATATATAAAGTGTAACAGGGGCCTATGTGTGAGCACACTGTGTTAGATTTGTAATGATCACATTGATCAGTGCGAACCCTACAGTGTTCACTGTTTTATAACTTCTAGAGATCTTCTATATCTTAAGATATTCAATGGAGAGACTTAGCATGATTTTGAAAGAGCTAGAGAAGGCCCTGAGCATTTGGTTCCAGAACTGAATCATCCCCAGAGTTGAAGTGAATGTTTACAGCTTGAATTACTGGTCTGGATTGTTATAGATATAGGGGCCTGTAAAAGTTTTAGGGGTGGTCCGACTAAGTGGCTTTTACCTGGCCTCTAAAGATAATCCCAGTTGTTCTCTAAACTGATGATTTTTTTTTTTGCCATGGAAGCTTTATACTACTCTTTTTTTTTTTTTTTAGCAGAAGAGTATGAAGGGCAACAGTTCTTTAATTTAAGGGCTTTCATAGTGTTCAAGCACCAAGCCAACTTGCTTCATTCCCAGCTAGAAGCAATTGTTTAAAAACAACATAAATAGCTTTCTCCCTAGGGGCTGAGGATATAATCATGTGTCCTTAGGACTCCCACTCTCTGCCACCCTGGGAAGCTCAGATCCAAACTTGGATCCCCCCAGTGGCAGCACATTCTGTGACCAAATGACTGCTGGACTTGCCCTGTGTATCGTCAACATTCTTGATCATTTTCACTGATATCTTTAGCTCTGGTTGCCATTTATAGCTTAGTGAATTTCTTCCCGTCTCTCATAGTTGTTCCTCTGGCTTGTTTAAATAGATTCTAAAAGAGTTCTTGCACAAGAATGCAATGTTCTGCTCCAAGAGAACAGTGAAGGAAAACTTCATTTTTCTCTGACCCTCTCCCCTTGAGGAATAGCTAGGAAGAAAAATTAAGCAAAACCAGACTGCTGTAATTAGTGTCTTAAGAGCCCCATTAAAGGACAAGCCTAATGAGCTTCCCAGAACTGTTTACTTGGGTTGTGTTAAGATGAAGCGATGATTATATTTAATTCTTAACTAGTGCTTAAAGTTAAGGTGGTCCAGGTAATACAAGTGACAAGATCTTACAGGTAGCAGGCAAATATTAGTCCAAAACTAGACCCTAATATGGTGTGAAGATCTCAATCATATTCTCTCCTTAGAGTAAACACCACCTAGCCTCTTCTCTCACCCTTTCCCCCTCAAGGGAAGTGGGGGAAAGTACTTATAATTTTACAGGCAGATTACCATTAATCCAGAGAAGCTAATTAGTGATTACACATGCTCATTAATGCTAGTTTAACAAGAGAGAGAAAAAGGATATATATTTTTTCTCTGTTAAAGGAAAGGGGCAGGGGAGAAGGTATAGTCTAAAAAAGGAATATCATTATCTGAGTGCTATAGCTATTTTACTTGTAGGGAACAATTGACTAACTAACTAATTATTCTCCAGACTGTATGTATCACCAGGAATGATTTAGTATCAGTGGAGATTATGCGTTTACCTAGTACAGCTATTCCTGGGACTAATGCTTGCTCTAGAAGTAATATAAAACTGACTTCCTAGGCCTGAATCCCAGGCTAGAACATTTAAAAGACAAAGCAATCATCTGTAATTAAGAGAGAAAGAAGCAGGTCCTGAAAAACTTGGCTCTTAACAGAATAACAAAGCTTCCCTCCCTAAACTTTCCTCATCAGACCATATATGATATCTAAAGAGGCCAAATTTTAGGAGCCACTTGATTCTCCCATATCATCCTCTGCCAATCACATTCTTCACCTCCTTCATCTGCCTCCCAGTAATTTCCATCTCACCTGCAGCAAATTCTCAAACTTTTCCCCAAGTGTCACCCATCAGGCTCTCACACCCACAGGAACCACACACAGAGAAAAGCACCCACAGGAACAGAACAAGAATTAAAAGGCTAGTATTTTTCTAGGCATTGGTTCAGGGAATGTACTCCTATGATGTTCCACCCAAACAGGTTATACCTTTGGGGAGGTCTCAGACCTCCCAGTTTAACTATCTCAAACCTCTAAATCTCAGATAAAGGAAATAGGGCTGCTGATGAGAGGGGAAAATGCTCTCAGTGTTGAACTGGCCACTCTAGAATGGAAGCAAATGCCAGTACTAACACATGTTGATTCAGCCTGCTGATGTGTTTGTACTTGTTCGTGTTGTTTCTGTTTGGCATAGCTGTTGTTTTTAATATATGAATATGGTAAGTCAGGAGTTTGTTATCAAATGCTTTTTTATAATATGTTATGGTTAATCCTATCTAGCTGTACCAAAGCTAAGAGTATTTTTTAAATCCTAAATAAATCCAAATGCATTTAACAGTTTAAAAAACTTACATATAAAAAGTTGTTTGAGTAGGAACTCAGAACCTGAGCAACTTTTGATGCACTTCCATTTTTGGCTGCAAAGACTTCTAGGCATCTAGACTTGGGCTACTCTAACTGCTCAGAAGCAAACTAGCTCAGTTTCATAGGTGTTGCTGGTAGCATTGTATAGGGCCTGACCCTCCCTTGCTCCAATGAAGTATCAGAACCACAGTCACACTCTTTCTTGTTGGTTCCTGGGACTGTTTATATAACTTACATTAGGGAAAGGGTGATTAAGAAGCAAAAAATATGGTTGGTAGCAGGGTCTGGGACCCAGGAAGAATTGCTGTTCCCCCTCAGGGAAGGCCTGCTTTCCTAACACAGAATCGCGTTCCCTCTTGCTTATCTTTTAGCTCCGTGATTCCTACATTCTTGTCTGCACAGGGGGGCAGCTTCAACAGGAGTGATGTGTGGGGAAAGAATGGCTTGGTGCCTAGGGTATTCTTTTTTGAGAAGTGGAAGATGTGGGTTTGAACCCTCTTAAGGTGAGGAGAGCCTAGATTCTATATTTTCCACTCTCACGGTAAGTTGTCTTGCACTACGCTATGGGGTAGAATAGAGGCACTATCTCAAAAAACGTTGATGTAGTTGACCAAGAATAAAAGGGGGCATAGTGAGACCTGCTGGTTCAGATCTCCTCTCGACACAAGTCTACAACCTTGAGTCTTGTGTTTGGAGGAGGAGTGGAAGTTCTTTCCCTTCTTCCCCCTCCCCTAAACCTGGTATTACCAGGGGCTAGCTGTGGCTTGTGATTTGTCACCCTAGGCCTAAAAACAGACCTTACATTTCAAGCACTTGAGCTGTGCACACATGTACTGCAGCTGAGGTGCTTCAGATGTCTCTCTGACTGCAATGCTTCAAAATTGCTGCAACTACATGCAGTGATATGCTAGCCAGACAGGCGGCATAACAGGGGGCTGCTACATTCTGTGACTCCACTCCTGCGGGGGTGGGAGGCATGGAGCGAACTGTTAGTGAGAGCTCTGCCATAGCCCTGACTGCCAGTAGTCACTCTTCTCTGTGCTCTCTCCCTTCTCTCCTGGGGTGCCCCACCTTCCTGCTGAAGGACAGTATTCCCCGGTCACACATGGAAAAGGAAGCACTTACTTTTGAAGTGCTTCTAAATAGTTGCTCTTTCCTGCAAGGTTATTTTTGGAGTACTTCAAAGGGCATGTACGCCAGTCTGCTCACCCTTTGAAGGTGCTTAATTTTTTTATGTCTGTTCACGCCCCTCATAGGTTTCTCTCTTCACTCTACATAAAGCAGGGGTGGGCAATTATTTTGGGTGGAGGGCTGCTTACTGAGTTTTGGCAAGCCATCAAGGGCTGCATGACAGGCAGCCGGGGCAGATAAATATTAATTTTCTAAATTTTTAAGGGGCCCCGCAGGCTGGATAGAATGGCCTAGCGGGCTGCATTTGGCTCACGGGCTGCATTTTGCCCACCCCTGGCATAAAGCCTAGGTGCCTTACCTTGCTTACAAGCCATCTTGCAAGAGCCCCACTGAGGCTATAAACATGTTGCCTTTGGAGTTGGATCAGCTGTGCTGGGATGTGCCCTGGCATAGCTGGACGGCTTCAGTGGCATCTATAGATGTCACTGGGTCCACTGTCCTGCAGGATTGGACTCTTGCTACTTCCAGGATTCAGGGGTCTAATCTGATGCAACAGTGACCTCAGGTGCCATGGCCTGACTCGCCATGCATCTGCAAGTGTGGGAAATCCACAGGGCCTGAGTTGGGGTGTGGCAGTGAGATGCATGCACTGTGGGAATCCTGGGTGGGGGTATTCCTGGGGCGCTTAATAAACAAAGAGATGCCTGCCCATTTAGACAAACCATGACTGCCTTTGGTGTCAGCAACATTTTTGGCTATTTGGAGTATGATAAGCGGCTAGGACATCTGTTTGCTTGCAATTTGTGCCTCCTTAAAAAAATTTATGATGGCCCAAGGTTGACATCTGTTTGCACCCTGAGGCTGCATTCAGACAAGCAAGCACATACCTGCTGCAGCATCTCAAAGCGGTTTGAGAGGCTGCAGGAGGCATGCCAGGAATGAAAAATGTTCCCCATGCTGCAAATATGCAGTGTGGACTATCGGGAAATCCTGGTATCAAAAGAAAACACGGCAGAAAAAAGTGGTGTAGGGCGTGCTCCTGGAGCATGCCTCGAAGCAACTGGAGGCTGGGTCCTCCAAAGAGAGGCTCGAGCATCTCTATGCCTGCCAAATGACCCTGCTGCTCCAGCATGTCTCAGTGTGCTGGAGGAACTAGAAGCAGGGCAAGGCTGGCAGCAGTGGCACGGACACAGGCTCTGTTGTGTGTGTGTGTGTGTGTGTGTGGGTCAGTTGGGCAATGTTTTATTAATATATTTACAACTTTATAGCAATTTGGAAGCCTACAAGTGCTTCTATCATCATAATAAAATAAGTTCTAAATATCTATACACCTTGGCATTTGCTTTCTTTTATCATAGAATAAACCGAGCTGGCCCTTCACTCACTCACTAAGATGTGGGGACAGCTTCATACCATTAATACGTAGCAGCTATTACAGTGTTCATAACCTTATTGCCTGTCAGCTCCACATCTGTCACAGTAATGAATTCTGATAATTGTAGACGACTCAAGGCAAAAATTGAAACCAGCCTTTAAAATAGGAAGGAGGAAAGCAAATCTTCAATGAGAGAAAATACTCTAAACACTGTTACACTGACAATGTGAAAGTTATATCAGGCTCACAATGGATTATGAGGTCAGCAGCAATCTGTAGGCTTGCAGAGGTGTGCCAAAGTAATCTAAAATATTCCAGACATCATGAACATGAAGTATGCCTTCCTGTCTGCAAACAATGTAGACATAGAACAGTACACTTTCAAATGTCATGTAGCAGGTGCATGTCCAAACCTCAAAAGTAAACACATGTGGGACATCTCTTGTAATGCAGCTCTACATTTCAGTTTAGGCTACAGCTTGATATTTCAGAGAGCACAGGTTACATTTTATAGAGTTTTTTCTTCTCTTCGAAATGTTGGTTGCAAGAATTAAGCATTTGTTTAATCTAGGAAAGGATACCAAGGAAACAGAAATGGGCACCTGAGCAGAAGGGGATAGGTCAGAAGTGCTGGATTTAGGAGTCACTGATAGGAAGGCAGGCAGAAAGTAGGGCAGGATAGCACCTAGGGCTGTGTCCAGATGTGCATGGATGTTTGGCTCCCCAGGGACAACTAGTAACAGTGTACCTGGTGCTGTCATTAGTTGTTCCTGAGGAACTCCTATGCTACGTGCGCTCTGGCACATGGCAAGTTACTCCAGGTGGGGTAGTGGAGGCTGGGGCCAGCACTGGGCTAGCCCTAGCAGCCTTATCTGGGATCCTGGGGGCTTCCTGGGGCTGCAGCAGTGGTGATCCTGTTGAATGGAGCCTGGCCAGCAGTGAAGTGCTGCTCTGGCCGGCCAGGCTCCAGCTTTGGGTGGTGCACACTGCCACTGCGTGAGCCACTCTGTTTTTTTTCCCTGTGGGTTTTCTGACCCCTGGATACATTGTTTGCATCTATGATACTGAGCTAGTTTGCTCCCTTGCAGCACGGAGAACAACTGAACATACAGTATGTGGTGCTGCAGGCATATCTGTGGCGCCACATACTGTATGGCTGTGCTCGTGGCCTCAGAGACTAACAGGTTTAGAGAGCCACGGGCTTTCGTAGCATTTGATGAAGTAGGTTGTTGCTCATGCCTATTTGAACCAGTCTTAGGTGTTGCCTTCTGCCTGGCTTCAGCCTAACACAGGTAGCCACCTCTCTGTTAGAAAGGCAGTTATTGGAGCCATTTAACTGGCTTGGTATGAAGAACACCAGGAAGGATGTGAGCAAGTACTGGGAAAAGAAGGGCAAAGAACCTTTAGAGAGGACTCTTGAAAAGTGGTTTGGAAGTTTAAACCAGAACCAGAGTCTTTGTTGGGGAGATCCAAAACTTCATCTTGCCCCTCCATGAGGCACTTCCTAAGGAGAAAGCTACAGACTATTCTGGTGTGCAGGCTCCTTCTGCTCTTCCCTTTAAACTTGTCCAACTGGCTAGGAAAGAATTCAAGATTTTCTATGCTAGAAAAAAAACCAAGACAGAGCACTGTTCTGAAGTACAGTGGTTGGGATATTCCCCATGCAAGGGAATATAACCAGGTTTCATTTTCTGTATTTAAGTGCCTGTTTCAAATGGCCTGGAACCCACTGCCCTCCCAGGTGAGTGCCTCACCCACTAGGCTGCTAAGTTATCCTTATTTTCTCTCTCTGGCCCAGTTTAATCTTGGATTCTTTTCCACATAATAGTGTAACATCAACAGGAGGGGTGGATAGTTCCCAACCCCACAATAGCCTGTAGTCTACTAGTTGGAGAATGCCCCAGGCAGGTGAAAGATATAGGTTTGGATGCTGCCACAGTGGAGGAAAGAGCTGTTCCAGGCTTTCCTGCGTCCTGAGGGAGTTCTGTAAACATGAGCCTTCTACTTAAGTGGGGCATTACCTCCTCACAATTTTAGGCACATTGGGAACTTCAAGGTAAAAACTGAGGCACCTATGCAGTTTAAGTGCGAGCTATACAAGGGTTTTCAGAATCACAGTTGTGGATTATGGTACCTAAATGTCTGTCTTTTTTTAATCTGGCCCTGCGTGACAGAGGCTCGTGATAGTAGCTTACCCAAGTAAACTGATAGTATCTTACCCAAGATCCAGTTGGTGGCAATGTGGCATATTAGACCCAGATCTCCAGCACTGTACCTCAATCACAAGGTCATCCTTCTTTCCTATTAATTTAATTTTGGCTTGAAGGAAAATGGCAATGATGTAGACTTGGAGAGAAATAAGTCATACAAATATATGACTGGAAGGGAGTTCAAGTGGTCATCTGGGCCATAACTCCTTCACTGAGGCAGGATCAAGTATATCTTGACCATTCCTGATAGTTGTTTCTCTCAGCTGTTCTTAAAAATCTTCAGCAAAGAAAATTCCACAACATCCCAAGGTATCCTGTTTCAATGCTTTACTGCTCATTTGTAAGTCAGATTTTTGTCCCTAATATTTTAGTTATTTGGTACAAATTAAGATTATTTCTTCACGTGCTATTCCCAACGGACACTGACAAATATTGGTCACTGTGCTGTTGATGACAATCTTTTACAGACTGGAAGTCTGTTGTTATATTTCCCCTGCCTTCTCTTTTCTAGATTCCGCATACCCAATTCCTTCAACATTTCCGTAGAGGTTATTAGCTAAACTATTCCTGTTCTTTTTTGGATGTTTTTCAATTTGTCTACATCTTTTTTAAATTGTAGTGCTCAGTATTGGACATAGGCATAAGTTCTTGTGGGGTCATCCACAATGAGATTGTAAGGTAGAAGAAACAGGAATTCTCAGAACTTCGGAAAGGATCTGAAAGCCTAAATCACCCTGTATGAAACAAGATATAATGATGTACCCACCAGTGGGGTTTCAATGGCTGAGAAGGCAGTAGAATGGCAAATTTCTAATTCAATTTCTGGTTGACCAGTATCCACATAACAAAAATTACCATCACAATTGATACTAATAGGCAGTCTTGTTAGAAGGCTCAGTGGGAGGGCTTAAGACTGAAGAGAGATTTGAAAATGAGCTGCTACTAACCGATCACTTTAGAGCTGTGGTACATTCACAGTAGGGCATTCGGGGGACTACACGCTGCTGCTGCCTGCTCTTCACCTCAGCTGTGGAGTAAAGAAATGGGATCACTTTCCAGTGATACCAGTTGGGTACCTTTGGCTAGCTCCTACTTTAAAATGCAGGTCTGCCTTCTGCATTCATTTGTAGCTCCCCAAAGAGCTCTTAAGAAGTATAGCATTCATTATACTTTTTAAAACACAATACAATTCAATAATGGCAAATAATTACTGTGTGTAGCAGCAAGTTTCATATTTTCAAAGTGAATAGAAGTTTGAACTTGAATAACAACACTGTATTGAGGGAGGCAAGGATTTTTGTGGGTGGTGTCTTTTATTGGACCAACTACATGGTTGGAATAGACTTAGACAAACTTGCAAATGCAATGCATTCTTCTTCAGTTCACCTGAAGAAGGATCATCTTGTGATGACCTAAAGAAAAATGCATTGCATTGTCTAAGGCTATCCCAATCATGCAGTTGGCCCAATAAAAGATATCACTCCAAAAAACCCTTGTCTTTTATATATTTCCTGGGCTATCATGGCTACAACATCACTCTGATGCTACCAGTAATGTATTGGCTGTGCATACAGTATGGAATGACATTGTGTTGTTCTTAAGTATGAAGGGTACCCCTAATATAAGAAATTACACATTATGTGCAAATTCTCTAACCTGCCCTATTAATAAACATCTATTAGAGTAACATTGAGAGGACTCATTATATGTGCAATACTGGGAAATACTACCAGCTTAGTAAACTGCAGACTTGAGAAACAGTATTAAACCTATTTGGAAAAACAGACTTAAATACAAATAATCCAAAATTAGGAGTACACGCTTCTCTCTAAAGTCTCAGAGACAGCTGAATGTGCCAGAGGGATTTTGGGCTAGTGAACAAAGTGTCATCTGGAGTACAATCACCCTACTGAGGCAGAACATGGGCTCTTAGATGCTTACAATTAATTTGACTGGGCTGAGGTATCTTTCTGCAGGCTCAGTAGCTGAATGTATGGTGCCTAAGTCTGTTTTTGCCTGAAAAGTTCATTTCCTTCTGGGTTTGGGGTGCCTAAATGAGTTAGGTAGAGTTTCTGTTACCTATTTTCTTTGACTTGCACATTTAGATTCTGCCTAGGGCCCATTTTAAGCACCTTAGTCTTTTTGTGACTCTAATGCTATTTGCCCATTGACCCAGAAAAGTAGATATGGAGTTTATTGGATTAGGCAGTTCATCATGCCACTGATATTCATCAGTGCAATACTTGTATTCTTTCTTATGCTGCATATGCAAGATTAAGAGCATTCATTTACTGGTAATTAATTAATGGTGAAATTCATGTCCAGGCATGTGAGAAATTGCACACTTGGTTGATGATACTATGCTTTAAAAACTCAAGGGATACAGCCCCACAAATCTGTACCCCGCTTTTTGCTGTGGCACACGCCTGTGCATGTGGGGTTGGTCCAGGATTAATTGTGCTGGCCCTAGCAGCCTTACCTGGGTTCCTGGGAGCCTCTTGTGGCAGTTGTGGTGGCAGTCTGGGTGCTCCCAACCTGACTGCCAGCCAGAGCATAGCTCTGGCTGGCAAGGCTCTGTTTCTGGTGGCACATGCTGCTGCCACAAGCGCCATGCTGCTTTTTGTAGCAGTTTTCTTTTTTTGACACTGGAATCTCCCAGTGTCAAATTTTGGCACTGCACTGAAAATCTGAAGTGCGGTGAATGGGTGCATGTGTGCTGTGTGCAGTTTGTGGTGCCACAAACTGCACATCTGTTCTCACTGGGATGCGCCCAAGGTGTCTGTTGCCATTATCTCTGCATGTGGGGGTTTTGTTTGTAGTAAGTCTTATCATTCATCTTCTGTAAATCTTGCTTTATCAGGACAGTACATCTTTTTCCCAGCAGTCATCTATGTTAATATATAAGTAGCAGTGAGCCATCTGCCATACATGGGTATAAGGGGAGCCAGTAGTACATTAATCTGATGGGTATGTCCATAGACAGGAGACACAGATTTGTTGTTGTGCAGGAGACAAAAGTGTTCTGTTGTTTCTTTGGGTGGCTTGAGGATGACCTTCAGAAGCTATGGAGTCGCTCAGAAAATATGGTGATGAGTATAATATGAATATGGAATTAGGCAACTTTCTAAAATATGACAGTCATGAAAATGAAAATAGTGGAGTCTAAATCCAGAACTGTTCGAACTTTGTAGATTCTGGAATCACTGTGAAATGCATCGTTGTTATCAGGCTTAGCTGTGTGAATGAATTCTGATTAGTGACCTGGAAATATTAAATATGTTGATGGCAGCAACAGTTGCTTAAGGAGTTTTGAGTTAATAGGGTTAAAGTTGAATGACTTGGCATGGTATTTTGTCGTTAAACACTACTTAAACTGTCCACTAATTTGCTGTGATTACGCTGCATTGTTTTAATCCTGAGTTAATTTGAACTCTTTCCTTAATCCTTTATTTGCCTTGTGCTTTAGGCATGTGATGGTTTCATATCTGAACTGAACTGAGATGGCAAATTAACTTCTACATAATAGCATCAGGGAGATTTTTATCTACAAGTGTTGGCGGCTATATTTGATGAACAAAAATCTCTTTTATTTTGCCCGCTATGACTCTCTTATTTACAAGAGCACAAGACTATATTATCTCAGAGATTCAGTTTTTAACGTGCTTCAGACTCTTCCATCTGCTATGCTTCCTTATCTGCATGAAACTAAATTTGCACATTTCAGCACATAGGTTTTTGAGGTTTTGTTATGTTAAGAGTTTCAAATAAACAAGGTAACAACTGTGAATATAACACACTTGCTTCACTGCTACCACTGGACCTCCAGGTCTTTTACTTGCATGTTTTCTTTGCTCACTTATTTTTATTGGCCCCAGATGTCAGAAATGGCAGGTATTTCTTTAATCAGTACAAATGGTTATATGCTAGGAAAGATAAAAATTACTATTCTTATTGTGGGAGACAATTTAGAAGGTGCAAGAGTTTTATCTTCCTTACTGTACTGGGAAGAATCCTCTTTCTGAAACAGCTTGAGAAATTTGACTGGACAGTTAGAGAGGGAGTTGTGCCATGGGATTTGAGGGCTGTGTTGCTTTGGCTGTGGTGGAATAAAGTTGTGTTCCCCATTGACATCTCTGCAGGTAGGTGGCAGAAACACCTTCTCCTAGGGGAGGTGAATGCTTTTTGACACAGCTGCTGTCATACTTGCAGGTTTTGCAGGTTGTACCCTTGTTTGTATGGAAGTGAATCAACTCCACAAATTCAGTTTTTAGAGTGTTTCAGGTATAGTACGACATTTAAAAAATAGGGGTAATTTTTAAAAGAAAAGGTGATTATAAGCAGCCCTGGAGAGAATATTTTAATCCATCCTGTCTCTTAGCTTGATTTAGATTTTGGAAACCAAGCACAGTACCATTACCTGGGTTATGATCATCACATTTTAATGCTAGAGAACATTGCAGTGAATCAGTGTATGATTCAATTTAAATTAAGTTTTTTTTCCTAGTACATTACAAAGGATGAATTTTAAAATATGATATCAAATTGAGCATTTGATGATGTTCACATCAGTTAAAAATGTGACCGTACAGCTGAAAAGTTCCCACGCAGAAGCCTAGTAATGTCTGCTTTGCAATTCATGGAGCTGTGGTATACGACAGGCTTTATCCTGTGTCAGTCACGACAGTAGAGCTTAGTTGTAACTAACTATCTCCATGGAGATGGTGACAGAATCTGATCTCATCATTTTGACTTGTAAATACTCTTAAGTTCTCTCCCACAATAGGAATAGTAAGTTGTCTCTTTTCTAGCATATAACCATTTGTACTAATTAAGGGAAAAGGAATACTTGACATTTCTGACATCTGGAGCCAATAAAAATAAGCAAACAAAGCAAATAAACATGCAAATAAAAAAAAAAAAGAACATGGTACAACATGGTGTAAAGTTTAATCCAAATAAGGTTAAAAGTGTCCCTTTTTGATGCTTCCTCAACATAAAAAAATGTAGCTAGCCTGGTAAATGTGCAACAGCTGGCAAGAGTTATGCGCCAAGTTTTATTTTAGAATATTAAGGGAACTGTAGTTGAGTACACTGTTGCTCTAATTCCTGAGGCACATTGCATCGGGGTGTTTGGAACTTCTTGTTTCCCTGGGCCTCTTGAATGTGTAAGTTTCACAAGGGAGCTTCCATACTCAGTTACTGAGCTCGTGAAAACAGAGAAAACCTAGACAAACCTTGGATGGGCAAGTAGCTTATATGTTCAGTGAACATAAAGTAACTAACAGGCATTCTAGTCTTATTAAACAATAGTTTCTATCTCAAGTAGATTTGAATGCTAAAGTTGATTTAATATCCCCTAGATTGTTTTATTCCATTTTTGAAATTGTGTTTGTAGATCTGATTTGGAATGGCATCCATTTTAGAAAAGTTAGTCACAGCTTTTTAAAGCCCTATAATATCTGTAATGGTTTTTTCAAAAAAAAAAAAAAAAAAATAAAAAAAAAAAAAAAAAAAAAGCAAAGAAAAAAAAAAAGCAACTGACTAAAAACTGTATCCTGCAAAGGAAAGCAGCATATAAAATTTGTTTCTGGTGACTCAGAGTTTTATTGTTTCTTGTCACACACTGTTAGTTATTACTTTTTCATTCAAAGGGAAGACTTTTTTTAAATGATCTTATTTTCAGCTGAAAACCATTCTTTCAGAATGCACAGGGCAAAATGCCTGAGATAAACCTTTTTTTAGAAATCAATTTAAATTTCCTTGACGATAAGCACTGTAGCATGGACTGAAAAATTACTGAAGGAAATGAACACAGGATCCCAATAAAATGTAATGCAGTGCTCTCCAACCTTTTTAAGTAGGAGATCACCTTTGGCATTTAAAAGCAACCCAAGATCTACCGTGTGCTGTGGCCTCCCCCAGCACCCCATGCCCAGCAAGTAAGTCTGTGGGAGGGAAGGGGGGCAGATTGAGGCAGAGGGAGAAAAAATTATCTGGGGGCGCATCTGCCCAGCAGGAAAGTCTCACTGAGCCAGGGCCCCACTCAACTTACCCCTGTTCCTGCCTCTGCGGCACTGTCCCTCACCGCAGTGGCCTCCATCTAGCCCCTGCCCCTTCCCTCCCCCACAGACTGACCTGCTGGGCTGGGGTATGTGTGTGTATGGGTGCGGGCACTCAGCCCCCCACCCCAGCCTTGGATCGACTCTAAGAGGCTCCATGATCTACTGGTGGATTGAGATCTACTGGTTGGTGACCACTGATGTAATGTATCAAGGTTTGCAGAAGTTTCCAGAGGTATCATTATTAAGTTCAGCTAGCACACAACTTCCTTGCTAACAATCTGAAGCAAGGAGTTCAGGCATACTAATTTTACCTAAATAGAATAATAAATTAAGAGGTATTTCGAAAATTAGTAAGAAAACGTCCTGTGTTTTCTCATTGTGAATGAAATTAAGCCCTGTGCAGAAAGCTAGCAGAATGGGTGAACTCCTTGCCCTACTGAAGTCAATGGGAAAACTCCCTTCAACTTAAACTGGGCCAGGGTTTCAAACTCTGTGCTCTTCTTTAAGTGCTTAAGTAGGATTTATGTGGTGAACAGGCTTTCCTAGGCTTATCGGCACTAAGTAATTTGGCTTTCTCAGTGAGCAGTGACATGAGCATTTTCTGGGGCTAGACATTGACCTTAAAAGTCTTCGACCCTTCATCAGGGTCAGCCCAAATGTATTAATCTGCTTTGTAGACCTACTGAAAGACGCATCCTTTTTCTTGATTTTTTTTGGCATGGGTATGACTTGTAGCTGCAAATGTGCTTGTCCAGACAATAATAATTATTCTTATGCCATTTTATTTGTCATATATTTTTATTTAAGCAGCCAGACAGTCTACATATGCTTGGATTTTTGTTAGTATTTGTCTCAAGTAAAAAAAATGGTGCTTAAAGCTTGGATTATGCACTTTTGGGGGAAATGCTTATCTTGCTGCAATCCTTTGACCCTAGCTGACTTCCTGCCCTTGGGGCAGGGGGCTGGACTTGACGATCTTCAAGGTCCCTTCCAGCCCTAAGGTCTATGCAATCTATGAAATAAACTGAAATACATGTAAATATGTGAGGTAACTTTGCTTATATATTAGTTCATCATTTTTCTTCCTTCCTTTGTTTTACAAGTAATAAACTCTTTAAACTGCAGAAATGTGAGCAGGAAATAACAAAACAAGATTCAATCTGGAAAAATGTGGGCTGATGCATTGGATGAAAAAATAATTCAAAACACAGATATTCAATGGGAGGGAGATAATTGGAAAGAAGCATTACAGAAGAGACCTCAGAGTAGCAATGGACAGGAAATTAGAAAGCAATTTCAGATGCAATATTGTAATAACGTATATTTGAATAATAACTTATCCCTTCTCCTGGAGCCTCCAAAGAGCTTCATGAACCCTGTACACTGTGGTAACATCACCCACAGCTAAGAGGCAGTCATCTCTAGGATGTTGTTTAAGAAAGATTCAGGGCAGGCACTGCATATTTTGATGCCCTAACTACTGTTGCCTAGGAGTGCTGACAGGGTGGGGTGTGTCCTTAATGATATCTGCATTCCCAAAGCTATGCCAGCTGCTGATAATATGAGTTGAAACAAAGCTAGGCCAGCTGTGCTGATGTGTTTGCAACAGGTTCCTTGATGGTGCAGGGAAGCATTCCTAAAGGGCAGACCCCAAAACTGGCTGAACTGGTACAGAAGGAATGGAGCTGGAGATGCCTCTCCAAGTTTAATTTCATGGGCAACCACCTTACTCAAGCCAAGATTAATTCTGGTCTTGTGTTCCTATTGACAGAGGTGAGACTCTCTTTGGTATTCAATAGTAGTTCAGTTAGGTAGGAGAGAAAACACCCATGCCAGAATGCCTTGGGTTTCCTCTTTACAAGAGACACTCATACTGAGCTATTTTACAGCTACTGTGAGACATACGAATGTAGTTAATTACTTATGAGCTTAACAGAGGATCGACTATTAAACATTATAGATTAATCCATAATATTTTTGGCAAGACAGCCTTTCCCAGAGCATGCTTATAGTTATTTCAGTAGTCACAAAGTTGCTGTCTGCCTAGAGAGATGTCCAAGTTCACCCATCTGAAAGTTACTCTATATTCCCCTGCATTTTTGTTAAGCCTAAATAGCTTCTTTAAATGGTATAATCTGATCCAGTAATTTGCTTTAACTATCATGCTTAAAATATAATGGATTCATTTTCTTCCTCTCATCAATACTATGACTATGTCTTTTGTTAACTTGCCTAAGCAAGCTTAAGTACACAAAATTGTTCCATAGTCCAAGTATGGTTGAGCTAGCATTCAGCTAGCATGGTTTAAGGGTTCCAATTTCTGTACTGGCAAGTAACTGCAAGGCAGAAAAATGGGTGGATACAAAGACATATTTTCAAGAAGATTATCAAAATACTCCATATATTATGTTCCCCATGCTCTTTGAAGGCATTGTGGATAATGAGCACGGTTTTCCTACCCAGATAGGAAGCACAAAGTGCACTTCCACACGCAGGGCTTTGCAGTCACAAAACAGTATCTAGTCTTGTGCAGATGATAGGAAGAGGATGCATCTACATGTGCTATTAATTTGTGTTAGGCTTGCTGTGCAGCAAAATACTGCAGGGCTGGCAAGGGTAATGGGGCCAGTCCCAATGCACCCAGGGCCTGGAGAGCCCAGCAGGGGCTCTCTGGCAGCTGTGTGTCCTGATGGGAATGGGTGCAGGAGAGCTCTGCCCACCGCAGGGGCAGTTGTCTCCTTGCCTGGTGCACATCAGGTCCCCTCCCAGTGCCCGTGGGGCTAGGAGACAGCTGCCACTGCAGTCATCAGAGCTCTCCTAAACCCATGCCTATCAGGAGACACAGCTGCCAGTGAGCCTTTCGCCCAGGGGTGGGGGGAGGAAATCACAGGGTTCACTGGCAGCTGCTCTGCTTGGTGTGGAGCAGCCAGCTTTGCGCCATGCAGAGCTGCTGTAGGGGGCAGGCGGGGGCTGGATTCCCAGCCCCTGATTGCCCTTGGTGCAGCCAACTCTGTGCTGGGAGCTGGGACTGGGGCAGAAATCTCCCCAGTCCTAGCGCTGATTGCAGGGAGCTGAGCACTGCCAGGACTGGGGACAGAGAGTTCCCTGTGGCTCCCTGCTGCCTATGCTGACTGGGAGCAAATCTGTGTCCACACAAGTGCTATTGCACAGTAACTACTGCACAGTTAATCTAGTACCTGTATTTACAGGTATTAGCTAACTGTGCAGTAGGTTTATTTACTGCGCAGTTAGTGTCCCACACATGTAGATGAGGATGCTTTTTACTGCACAGTAGATTAGTCTACTGTGCAGTACAGTGTCTTGTGTAGATGTGCCCAGGGTCTTGTTGCACCCACAGAAAGCAGTAGTGCTCTACATTAATAGAAAGATGGCATAATAATGAATGTAGCTATTCAAATAGTGGTGGCAATTATTTTCAAATACATAATTCATTGATGAAGAGGGGGAAAAACTGGAAAAATAATTTTTGATAAATATTATTTACTAATGATGGAGGTAGTGGGAAATCTATATTTGTGAATAAACTATTCAACAATGCATGGAAAAATTATCAAATTAACTATTCATAAATATTATTCAACTAGCTCAACTAATGAGTTCCATTTATTTAATGCAGGGGAAGCAAATGTTTCTGGGAGATCCCTGTATCACTCTCTCTGGAGAGCTGTTTCTTATAATATACGATGCTCCAGAAGTGATCAGTGATTCCCTGTTGGAAGAAGTTTGCCTGGATTTTGATATTTGTTTGTGCATCTACTCCATGTACTAGCCAAGAGATTTCTTTAGGTTTATTTGCCATTAGTTTGTAGGCTTGCATCCTTTTAACATATCTGCTTGATTCCCTTTATAATCTAGTTTTTTTTATTCAAGGTTTGCTTTGGGGCAATTTGATATATAATCAGAGAGATATTTATGTGTCTTAAGATCACAGGCAGCTTGAAAGCTGTATTTGTTTCCCTAACTTCCCTTCTTGTTTAAATTATCCAAAACAATTAATCCATGCTTTCTCAAAAAACAGTCTAATAATTGTTCACATCCACACATCTTAGATTTTTCATTGCATCTTATTCAAATTCAAAATGTGCTATATATATTTGAGGACTATGTTGATGCATCTCAGAGTTTTCCCTGAGGTCAGAAAGCAAACACCATTGCAGATGATCAGTGTATTTTTGAATCCCTGACATCCCAGTGTACAAAGAGGTTATAGGATTTAGGAACCACATCCTAGTCCATTTGTTGGGCACCTACAGGTCCTCCTCTTCCAAGCCCCTGAAAAACATTTAACATGTCAACTCTTGTAACACGCTCACTTTATCATTAAGACTGCAAAGAACTACCACTTTTTGCATTAATGCTTTTGCAGGGCCTGGAGCAGGATGGGATATGATTGCATTTAAATGCCTAGTAGGTAGATTGGACTTCTATTACTTCCAAACTGCTGGTTTAAAAGTAAGCTAAAAAATCATGCTGATTACCGAAAGTTATTAGCAACTGATATCTTTTCACTGACCCATACAAAAGGCTTTTTGTAGTCTCAGCCTATTTCCTAGTGGCCGGGTGTCCATATCACAACCTCCCCCCCTAGCCATTTGTCCAGGTTTCCACTTGTAAGCTTCCTTTTGTGTGTTAACTCACTGAAGAGTTCCCCGATAAGCCAACCTGGTCTTCTGCCATACTTGCTAGCCTTTCCTGTGCATTGGGATGGTTTGTT
>NW_017729022.1:1551546-1561243 GCF_001723915.1 Gavialis gangeticus
TTCAAACTTCTAAAAGTGAAATAAATAAATAAAAAGCCAATGGGTAAGAAATTTCCTCACAAGAGGAAGTGCTATAGTGCTGGGAAATTTACTTTGAAGCTTAAATCTGCATGTTCAAGCCACGTCTATGTGCGCAGGTGTGCAAAACTACTCATTCATACTTATGGGGGGAATATTACTGGAATGAAATGGTTTCAGAAAATGAATTTGACAACACTATCTCTCATGCCTTTTTTTCTTTCAGCAGTTCATTTTTCAAGTCACCCATTATAAATCATATGTCTTGACCTTGGCTTCTTTTCCTGTCAATTAAGTTCTTTAATTGGATAAACCTTTTATGTGGGGCTTCCTCCTAAGTAAATTTTCCTGGTTACTTACATTTAGAGAAATTTGGAATGCTGATGTCAAATTCTTATTTTAAATCTGCTCCTATTAGATATTTTTACCTTTCTCCCTCAAATAGCTAGTTGAACATTGTGTCTGGCTATACAGCAAAATGAAGGTTTGTTTGTAGTATGTGGTACCTGTACTAGATTGACCTAGCTAGGATGAATAACCACAGAAGCATGGCCTTTAACATGTAGTAGCAGCCAGAATACAAACTCTTCAGGGGCTCTGAATATATACATATTCTTATTGTTAGCGTGCGATGACACCCATAGTTCCATGCCTTCAGACATACCCTGAATCTCCCTCTTACCTCCCTGAAGCCTCATAAATTCAGAAGAAATGACTCATCTGAACATCTGATTCTAACTGTTCAAAACATTAGATCTATGCTGAAGATAATGCCCTTCAGGGCTAACAAGTTTTTTTGGGGCTGCAAACCAGAAACAGTGTATGTTTGAGCTCCCTTATTCTTAGTATTTACTCATTTAATTTTTAGAATATTCATTTAAAATTTTTATAGGGAGAGCATCAAACTGAAAGTACATGAAAAATAAGTAGTGGTGAGGACTGATTTTTTTTCTTGGTATAAAGATCCCCACAAGTTGAACATTCAACAAGCCTTGAATTTCTGATAGTCGCTTGTCTAGATGACACAAGTTGCAAGGCCATAATTGTAACCACCTTGTTAGTTATTTTGCTTAAAATCAACAGGAAGCCATTCTTCTTAGAAAATATATTAAAAGAACATTAGTTAAGACTGAAAAGACAAACACTTAAAAGTTAGAACATGCAAAAACTAATGTTTGGGGCTAGATCCACTGAAAAAGGACTTTGATGGCATGTAGATGCTTTAGCCTGTATTGGCACTTGGAAAAAAAACAGCAAACCCCATCAGCTGCCCAGCTGTTGCCTAACCCTGGAAGTGTCTAAACTCCATAGGCATCCTTGACTTTTCAGCATTAAAGTTCTCTATGTACATTAAAATCTGTTTGTGTTCACGTGCAGAAACATCCAAGGATGAAAAACTCTGTGCCAATCTGTGCCTAACGAACCTAAAATTAGGAAGAGGCAGATTGAAGTTGGTAGCCTAGCTAAGGGGTGGGGGTGGGGTATGATTGGGCACCAGCCCTGGGTGCTGACTTGGGGATGGAGTGGGGAGTGAAAATAGAAGATGCCGTGCTGCTAGCCCAACCACAGCTGCCACCAAGCAACCAAGGTACAGTTGCTGCCCCATGTGCCGCCATTGCACAGGATGCATCTATATGTGCAATTAATGTGCCTGAATTTTCTGCGCAGAAAATTCAGATGTACTAAACTGAGCCTGGGTGCGCATCTATACAGGCACCTGGGTTGGGAGCAAACTGAGCCTGACAGGAGAAGTTTACTCTAGGGTTGCTACTGTCCTGCTCTGCCCTCCTGCAGCAGCCACAGGGAGCTCCAGGTTGCAGCAAGTGCCCCCTGCCAGCCTGGGCTGGCAGAGTGTACAGGGGTCAGTTCTGAGCTCTGGGGGGTGGGGAAAGGACTGTCCCTGGCTCTGAGGACAGCTCTTGAGTAATGGGAGCTTGGGCCCAGGTGGGCAGGGTAGGACGATAGCTCAGTGTCCCAAGCTGGCAGCAGAGAGCCATATCCCCTGCTCCATGCCACTGCAGGGCTTGCCCTCACACTGCCCCAGGTACTTTGGAACGTTGCAGCAGGGGAAGGGAGTGTTAGGGGGGAGAGGGCTGCAGGTGGCCATTGCAAATGGAGGATAATACATGTCCCAGCCATTACTCTGTAGCCTAATGGCTAGGTTACTTAAACTGTTGCACCAATTCCCTGTTGCCCAAATGCTTGTACTTCTGTAGTAGCATCCATGTTTTAGTTCAGTGGTGCTCCACCTCCAGTCTATGGGCCAGAGCCAGGCCACATAGTCATGTCAATTGGTCTGAGGAGGTCCCTATAGGTCTGGAAATTTGGTAGGAGGGAGTGGGGGCAGCACTGATTGTCTTCCCCCCCTCTCCCCCACAGCCAAATTTTCAGATGCGTGGGGAGCTCTATGGGCCAACAGGTCTGGTGCCTAGATCAGGCTGGCACAGGGTCAGGCTAGTACATGACTGGATCCAGGCGTGTGAGGTCAGATCCAGGTGCACAGGGTTGGCCTGGTGCATGGTGTTGGACTGGCACGTGGGAGTCAGATTAGCATGTGGGTTTGGATCCAGAATATGGGGTTGGGCCAGTATGTGGGATAACACCTGCAGACTGGCCCTACTTGCCCACACTGCCCAGGATACACCTATGTGCTACACGCCCATCCCTGTGGGCTGGAAGTTTGGGCACCGCTATTTTAGGCAAAAACATTTCAAGAAAATAACACTTCTAAAATAGTTTCCCATGATGGATAGTAGAAGAGAGTTCTACATTCATAATAACTACTTAGGTTAATAGTGATCTATTGTGTTGTATTCTTAGTATTGGACGTAACAACTAATCTAATGTGTTTTAAAATCATCTATGTCAATAGAAACTTTTTTCCATTTTTTGCATTTTCCTTATCTGTGGTGTCTTAGATTAGATTGCATCTTGCAGTGTCACATTTCCATGTTACTTTAAATAATGTTAGTGGTGCATGTCAGTGTAGTTCAGCCCAGTGTGATGCGTTAAAATGGAAGTTGGCTGGATCATAACCCTGGCTGCTTTAAATAGAAATTGGGCAAACCATGGATATGGCAAAGTGTTTGTATAAATCTCCTAACTTGTAAAGCCATGTTCCCTAACAATGTCATTTTTGACAGCTACAGTTAAAAATCAGCTGAATATTATCTATTATTAAACAACATTATTTATTAAGATAACTCGTATCAACCAAGTAAGGTTTAATACTTGGGGAGCATGGTAGATTAGTGGGTATGATTCTTCTCTTTGTGCAGACACTTGTGCCTGTACCTGCTGCACTGTTACCTTCTCACGTGGAAGCTAGTGACGGTCTCAGTACCTGGTTGGTTGGAGGTGGACGGCACTTTTTCAGCTCCCTTCCTTGGCATTGGCTTCTGGCCAATCTTTCTTTACTGTCTTTCTAAAATTGATGTTGCTGCTATTAGCACATGAGGATTGAGAGTGCAGCATTAAACAGGGCCAGCACGAGGGAACAAAGGGAAAACATTCTGTTCTGCCCTCTAGGGGCTAGCAGAAGTGAGATACGTATTTTACTCATTCAGTGGCAGTGAAACACAGGTCTTTGTCTGTGTCAAAAGAGAGGTTCCCTGGGCATGGGAGAATGGAGATAAACGTTCATGGTGGGGCAGAATCTAGCCTTAAGCACACAGCCAGACCTTTCCTCCTAAATTTCCAGTTAGCAAACAGAAGTCGACCACGAGCTTTGACTCTCTTTGGAAGTTTGGTCCTATCTATTCAGCAAAGAAGCAGATTCCTAGCTCTGTGGAGGCACGTGGCACAACCTCATGCTCTGCTTGAATAACTGAGATAGGCGTGGGCCTAGAATGAAAGCTATGTGCCACTCTCATGGAGTTAACAGACATGCTCCTTTCAGTCTCAAACATGATAAACAAATCTTTGATGATAAAGTTCAACAGCACTCTGAACACAGCCTCCTTGTTAGGAAAAATCCTTCCCTGAAGAGCGTGGCTGTAGGAAAATATTTAGTGGAACTTCTACTATCTCGCTGGCCTTTCTATTGAGCCAGTTTTGTTTGGAAAATGTTGATTTTACAAAGAGAGCATTGAAGAGGAAGGCAATGCTGTTTAGGGCGCCCATGGCCACAAAATGTATATTTTGTATCATGGATACCAAATGGGGTGAAAGCACAGTAATGCTGCTGTGTTTGTATCCTCAAACTTGCAGGCATGTTGCTCTGTTTCCTTTATGTTTGTTTTACCACTTCCCCTCTAAGCTTTTTGCATCATCTTGGAGATTTTCCCAAGTTGTGGTTCACTCCTCTTGTTTGTTCACTGGAGTCCTGACATTCCCTGTAGTGATGGCATTACATTGCGTTGCCATGGCAAATTCTGTTTGCTGTAAGATTTCAATGACAAATGCCAGTCTCCCTGCCTCCCCATGTTTAAAAGAGGGGGAGGAAAATATGTATCATCTTAATCAAAAACCATTTTGACTAGTGCATGACCTTGAGTTATCAACATGTTGAAAATATGGCTATACTTGGCTCCTTTTGAATATATTTGAACTGGGTAGTGCCCATTCCACAGCTCTGACTAATCTACTTGTCATGGCTGGAATCTCCTGGGTTGTTGTTTTGGGGTTTTTTTTTTTCCTTCCTTTCAGGTAGATCTATGCACAATAACTAAAGCTCTCTAAGCAAAAACAAGTTAAAGGCCAAGGGTTCTGGACTGGGTGGTTCCTTAGTGGTAAAAGTCCATGCATTTGACAAATACCTCCATTTACTATTAGGATTTTTTCCAAGTAGCTGAAAACTTAGATGAAACCTGACAACCTTCCTCTCCTTCACATTCCAGCTAAGGAACGAGAATGTGGTAAGATAACAGCCAAATGCAGATATTCTGATTATGCTGAAATTTTACATGGAAATTGACTTCATTCAATTAATAAGAACAGGAAATAGTTTTTGTTTTCTCTTTGGAGGGAAACATTAAGTAATGTCTTTATCTTAATCTGTCAGGCATTGCCCAAGGGACCAAAATTAAATGGCTGGGAGCCAGAGAAGTGCTTGAGAGCAAAGCATTAACACACTGATAAAAAAAGAATTCATTCTAATTGGTTTTCCAGCTGAAAAATAATAACGGTCTACATGCCAAAAATTGAATAGAGTAATGGAAAGGCCGGAGCTTATACAATAGGATCTGATTATGATCTCAGGGCTCCATTTGTATTCATTTGCAGTGTGAAACAAAGGAAGGTGTTTGGATCCTCTGTCTTTATGTAAAACCTCTGCTACAGTGCTCAAGCTGGTCTTGAACCAGGCTTCCCACAGTCTTTCTGCCAAATCTACAAAATTTTTCCTGGCTGACATTCAGGAAAGTACAGCTCGGGCTGTACGATGGAAAGTTAAAAGACTTTGCCTGGATACACTGAAACATATACAAACACCGCTTGACGTATGGCATTGATTCACTCTGCACACGCTGTCCTTGCTGTATCCTAAGGGGGGAGAATTGTAAAGCTCTTCAAAATCATTTTGTCTGAGAGCTTTAGATGATGGCAGGAAGAGTTATCTTAAACACTCATCAAAACACTTTCTTTCAAGGAATTAGCTGTGTCTAGCTAGACTAGAACAATCACCAAACTAAGTGTTTTCTGTTATTTTTGAACATGCTGCAGTGGCTGGGGGGGGAAGCCACCACGTGTGTGTGCTCTCTCTCTCTCTCTCTCTCTCTCACATTAGTATTAATCACTGTATGCCTAAAATTTAGATGCTTCATGTCAGTCTTCCAGACTGAGGAAAGTTATTAGAATAGGTTAGCCTGAGGCGTGAGCTGGTATTTATTCAGAGAACGGCTCGCTATCCAGTTAATAGCAGATATCCCAGAAAATTCTTCCTCGCAAAGGGATGGGATAGGAGATGTTTCACAACCATGGGGAGTGTAGCAGACACTTTCTTTATCTACAGAATACTACTAGAATACTGTCTATGAGAACCCTATTACCTGATTGGTCAATGAACACTCCTGCCTCTACTGGGAGTTTCACCCTTCAGAGAAAGCAAGACTTTGGAGCTGTTGCTGTGGGTGCCCTGTTTCATTGTGTATCCCTGCAGAGCACACATCTGCAATGACCTGTCTTGTAAGGGAGTGCGCTGATACTGTTTCAGAGCTGCCTCAGTCTGTGCAGAGCAGATCCTCCACCACATTTGAAGCTGAGAGGGGAACACCTCTTGCTTTTCCCATCTAGATTCCTCCACAGACGCACATACATTTAGCAGTACAGCATTACCATATAGCAAACAGAAGAGTCTCCCAGAATCCTGCACCATGACCTCTAAGAGGCACGGTCACTGTATGTGGTCAGGTATGCAGCTCATGCCAGTCCGTATGCTATACTCCACAGTAAACACAAGGTAGCAAGTACACTACTCCTCTTCAAGAATTGCAAGCTGCTGACCTGTATGCATTCCACTCTGGCCCTCAGGCTGGGCTTGGTCCCTACCACATGGGTGGCAGCTCTCTACCCCTTTCCCTCTCGGCAGTTCCCTGGAACAAGGGCAGAAACTTTTCTTAAACTCAG
Organism: Gavialis gangeticus; assembly: GCF_001723915.1. Classification (NCBI taxonomy): domain Eukaryota; kingdom Metazoa; phylum Chordata; order Crocodylia; family Gavialidae; genus Gavialis; species Gavialis gangeticus. The sequence goes on from NW_017729022.1 coordinate 1,558,129, forward strand.
CGCTTGAATTCGCCATTGGCCCTTAGAGAACCAGAGCCATTGCGATTAGTGATTTTCCACACTTAAAAGAGCACGCATATGCTTTACAGTCAGGATGACCTTTATTTTATGTCAAGAATTCAGCTAAGTGACAATAATCATAAAATGGGAGCCCATGAGAATGTCCAATATTGCCAATTCCTAAGGTAGAAAAAAATCATGAGTCGTGTTGCAAAAAATTACGTGAATAATAAAAGAAGTACTTTTCTTTATTTGCCTTCTCTTTTATCAGTGTTTAGGACAAGTCATGTTATTCTCCATAATCGTGAGGGCTAGAATGTATGTTGTATGGAAGCTGAGAGTCTCATGTAAATCACACGGTTTTAGAACCTAGGTTTCAAGAACATCAAATATACAGAGATTTGGAAATAGCCAGATACCAAAGTCAATTGCAAACCCAGGGTATCACCATGAGATTGTTATTCTTTGAAGTTGGCTGTGTTTGAGCAGAAAATGGAAGTTATCCCTGAAGTAGGAGGAAAAATTCTTTCCAGTCAAAAGTGTAGGGCATAAAGGTACTGTCTTAACAGATGCAAGTTAAACAAGGAAAATAGGCAAGGCACAGAGGGCTAGATGCAAAAAGGGGACTTCACTGACTGACCTGTTATTTAGGCTGGGAAATAGGCACCTATAACTATAAATGAATGATTAAAAAACCCTTGCTCCAATGTGCTTAGATATACAACAGGTCCTATATGTCTTACATAGGTGCAAAAGTCAGTCTTTAGCAGACAAGGCACAGCTACTGCACATGGCCAGAAAGACCATCATTTTGAATGAAATAGCACCTGAGGGCATTTAGAGTTCACAAAATAGGTGCTCTTTCACTTTACTGCCCAGAGGAACACAGGGTGCCTATACATGAGCAGCAAGTCTGCTGGAGTGTGGTAATTACTGTGCTCCAACAGCCTCCAGTGGTTTGTGTATTAGCATCCCTGCACTTCGGAGTGGTGGTAGGGGAACTTTAACTAAAGCTTGTTTGATAAGCTTTAGTTAAAGAGCCCCTGCCACCATTTTAAAGCATGGGGATGCTGATATATGAAATGCAGGCTCTAGGAGCCGCTCCAAGGTGCCTCCCCACCCCACTCCTGGAGAATGTGTATAAATGCTCCAAACCTGTTACGTTTAACAGAAGAGATTAACATAATTTTTCCAACTGCATAGTGGTTAGAGCACCCCACCAGCAAATGTGCCTGAATTCTTGGTTTCCTACACCTGTAGGGATTTGAACTCACATCTCCCAGGAAATCACTCTAACACCCTTCTCAGCCTCCACCCCATCAGGACTGAGGGAATTTTTTTGGGGCTGGAGAGCAAGGCTCATTTATATTTCTTAACCAATGACTGTCTGATGTAAAATGCCTGGCAGCCGGGATTGGAATCCAGATTTCTCCCCTCCCAGGAGAGTGCCCTTATCATCATGACATAGTGTCGGAGTGGGCAAAATCCTGCCTGCGGACTAGATAGGGCCCATGGCAGACTTCATTTCCCAGAAGCCCCTGCCTGCATTGCTGGGCCGGTTTCCATGAAGACCCCAGCAGCGGCAAAGACAGCAAAGAGCCAGGGTTTCCAAAGAGACTGGCTCCAGCAGCGCAGGCAGGGCACACAGCTGGGTGGAGAGCTGCTGTGGGTCTGGGATCTTGCGAAGGCGGTAGTGGGGTCTGGACCCAGAGCAGAGCTGCAATCCTCTGTTTGCATGCCCTGGGCAGGGGCATGCAGGCAACATATTGTGGCTCTGCCCCAGATCTGGACCACGTTGTTGCCATTGCAAGTGGAGCAGCTCCCTGCCCAGCCACACATTCTGCCAGTGCTGCTGGGGCTGGTCTCCATGGAAACCAGCTGCAGTGATGCAGGCAGGCGCTGCTGGGAAATGGAGTCCAGCCGCTGGTGGGATTCGCCATTTTTCCCACCCTTGACCGAGTGGCATGCTCTATCTTCTTTGCTCTGTTTCTGGCCCCATGACTCTTCCACTTTTGACAGTTCAATGACCCAGCTCAAAAATAAGGATTTTATTTCCTATTCAGTAGCCTTGTATAAGGTAGTTTTCTGGGATGTCTTTAAGTCCCGTTAGGTTGAAGAACCCAGACTTTCTGGGCAAATGCTCAAGCAATTACGCAATTGTGCAAAAGGTAGGCACCACTTATATGTTCCAGAGTCAGCATGACTACATGCTGGCTGTGGGCACATCTACATGAGACCTCATTGGTACCGTGCAGTAGCATTACAGGGCATTGACCGTGATGCAGTGTTACTGTGCAGTAGTAATGAGCTACTGCTCAATAGCATCAGGAAAAAAACATGCGGTGATAGCAAGTACTAAATGACTGTGCAGTAACAACTGTGCAGTCTGCTGCTCATGTAGAGGCCACCTGTGTGCATTGTATATGGGCTGTCATGCCTGTTAGACTGGGACTTAGCGCAGGTGAAAGGAAACCTAGACTATATCAGGAAAGATGGTGGTAGCTATGGGTTTGCACAGAGTTTTAGGTAACTAGTCAGTTTTCACTAGAAAACATAGACACTTATAGTCACTCAGGTGCTTAAATATTATTCAAGATTTCTGTCTATTGCTTACTTAGACTTAGGTTCCTAAATTCCAACTAAAGTGGGACTTAGGTGAACCCAAAGGATGAATTTATGTCTTATAGGTAGACAATAAAATCAATAAAATGAATGCATGTAGGGAGAAGACATGCATACATACATTCATATATACATGCATATATATATTTCATAGAAATTAGGGGCTGGAATGTGTATGTATGTATATGCGTCTCTCTCTCTCTCTCACTATATATATATATATATATATATATATATATATATATAGACACATATATACATACATACATAATTTGCGATATTAACAACCCTGCAAAGGCCTGATAAGTAAAAAGGAGATCAATAACTTTATTCAGTATATGGAATTAGGGAGTTGTTTATATTATTATTTGATTGTATCTGACTTGTGTGTTTTATTTATTTATTGCGTAATGCTGTCTGTATTTTTCTAATGATGGCAGGTGACTGCTCTGGTATGCAGACAAAACTCTACTGCCCGCCCCCCCCTTTTTAT
>NW_017729022.1:1566243-1581914 GCF_001723915.1 Gavialis gangeticus
GGCAGGTGCCCTGAGTTTTGGCTAGAACCTTTTTTTGCCACAGGACTCAAAATACATAAATAAAAAGAATAAACAATTTCATAGATATAAATGCCAGAAGAAACCAGTAGACTTAGTCTGATGTCTTGTATAACACAGGCCATAGAATTTCATCCAGTTGGTCCTGTAATGAAGCCAGTAACTTGCCCTTGACTAAATTATATCTTCCAGAAAGACGATGAGTCTTAGTTTTAAAATATAGAGACAGAAGCTTTACACAGTAGTTTGTCCTACTGATGAAAAACCCAAATCTCACCACCCCAATTGTACTTTTTTTTCCATTTTAATTTAATTAAAAATGTAAGTTGCCTGTCACCTGTGAACCCAGGCAGTGCTAAGGAATCAGGAAGTCTCAGGAACTTCAAGTCTTTGAGAGGGCTTGTGCCAGCCTTGGTGTAAAGTAGTGACCCTTAAAAACTAGCTGATTTTTCCCTTAACAAATAGATAAAGTTTTCGCAATATTTCTTAGAGACTCCCTAATTATGTTCTATGGCTGATCGTAGGCCTATGGATAGCTGGAGGAGGACATGGAGCTAGTTCTCATTGTTTCTTTATGCTAACTCATATTAAAAGACTGCTAAAATTTGCTAAATAATTTCTAGATATTGTCTCTGTGCTTATAAAAGAAAGGAGAGATGGTCCATACAAGAATGCACACATGCATAACTGAACTCTGAGCCAAACTCGTTGTTTACAGGTGGCTAAATGGAGCTACATAAAGACTAAAACCAACCTTTTCAAAGTTAGGTGCCAAAAAACGTAGGTGGTACTAGAATATTGTAGCATCAGAATATTGTATCTTATTCTGGTATCACCACTTCAAAAAGTATATTGAAAAAATAGAGAAGATTCAGAGAAGAGCTACAGAAGATCTTATAAAGACAGTTTAAAGGAGCCAAGGCCCAGATCCATAAAAGCATTTAGGTGACAATGGGATTTAGGTGCCTAAGGTAACTATGATGATTTGTGCCTTAATCTTTTAATTATCAACCAAAAAGGTTTAAAGGCAACTCAGTTATAATCTACTACAATTTGCAGCAGCAAAGAAATATTTGCTACTTAGAGGACTCTATATTTTAGCTCCAAAGACATCATTAAATCTAATGGCTGGAAATTGAAGTCAACAAAGTGTCAATCTGAAGTACAAGCTAGGAAAGATAATATGTTTGCACCAGTATAATCAGCCTTTACATTAGTATAAACAGGGAGGAGCCATGATGTAAACTCCATCAGTGGTATGAATTCTTCAAATTGGAGGCAAAGTTACCCTGGGCAAAATCTTTAGTAAAAACACATGGGTACAAGTTACACTAGTGTAGGAACCACATGTCTGCTTCCACCCTGCAGTGGCCATCTGCTTTCGGTCAGTGGTCAGCAACCCAGTTCAGAGGAAGGCAGACTGGCAGGTGCTAGGACACAACTCCTGCCACTGCTTTTCCCTGTGGTGGCATGGGGAGAACTTCTGTTACTGTTGCTTCAACCTGAGGTGACACAGAAAGTGACAGCTGCTAAAGCTCCACATCTGTGGGCTGAACCATATGGCTCCACAGGCTGGATCAGGCTCATGGGCCATCAGTTGCCAACTCCTGCTCTTGGCTAATATGTTCTCTGTGCTCCCCTCCTTCTAGCAGTAAGGCTCAGTAATAGCACTTGCTACGAGCAGCTATGCTAAGGTAGCTTGTTGTCTGTTTGGTTGAGGTCCTGGTTTCATTTACACTGAACAAAAGCAGAGTAAATTACACTAGCATAATGTATTGTGGTTTCAGACCCTAAGACTCTCATATTCTGAACAATGAGGGTAACTAACCATATGACCATAGTGTGAGACTATGAAGATGCATTTGTGTCAAACTGTGACTTCCATCTTGTTCTTGTAAATACCATTTATACTTTTAACTTTTGTTGTAGATTAGGTATCCACTTTGTAGCAGAAGCTTGACATCTAGTGGACAGACTATGTCTGAGAATCGGGGAAAGAGAAATCAAAGGACATCAAATGAAGTACTCTTTTCTGGAACTTCAGGTTGAATGGCACCCTTGACAAAAAAGCCTATATTACTGTATGGGTCCAGATCACAGAACTCTCCCTAAAGCAACATATAAGGAAACAAAGGACACAGTTGTTTTTTAAAGGATGCTGCTCTGACCCACAAAGACTATTCCACTACTATACCACTTAGAAGCAAGATGGGCAGGTCAAGATCTAAGGTCCAAGGTCATAAGGTCTGAGACCAAACCCAAGATTCATACATGTGGTGAGATCAAACTGAATTACACGTAGGAGTCTGCTGTGTTCTATATATCTATATCTCTCTAGTTCTTTTGTTTGAGTGAAGAATTTCTGGATAACAATTCCTTTGCTAAGTCTGTGTGAAATTATTCATTGCTATTTTGTCTGTGAATGTAAAAACCTTCAGATAGACACTGGGCATGCCTACACATTCATTAATGCACCTTAATTACTGCACATTTAATTTAGCACTTGCTTCGTGAAGTACTACCTAAATACACAGTAACTAGAGTTACTGCGCTGTAGCACAGGTACACAGTTATTTTGTGATGCTTGCTGTGTATTAGCCTAAGAACACTGCATAATAGGCTATTAGCATGGTTTTAACCGCCATGCTACTGTGCAGTGTTATTAGGCTAATGCACAATAAGTGTCTTGTGTAGATGTGCCGTCTAAGAGGGAAACGTGTCTGAGAAACTTGAAGCTTGGAAAGGCTACATCACTGTTTTGGGCACTTAAGTGTTTGAACTGCAGGACCCAAGAAGGGTGCCACCAAAGAATATATGTGCATCTAAGAGACTCAAAACCAGGAAAAGTGGTGTCACAACCCACAAGGGATCTTTGAAGCATGTGGAATTCAGTGGTTGGATCCCAGCCTAACAGTCTACTCTGCCTGGATTGTAGAGTTTGAGACAGGTTATGTATGACATGCATAACCAAGGGATATGATAAATTCTCCATTACTTGGAGATTTTAAGTCAAGACTTGGTGTCTTTTGAAAAGCCACACACAAGCTGAAGTATGGGTTGTTGAGCTTGATACAGAGATTGTGGGTGAAATTTTGGGGCTCGGTTTATGCCTGAGGTCAACTGACCCTTAAGTTTGAGAATCTATTAGATCAATATTGAGGTATCAGTTCTGAGAATATTGGATTAAGTGAACTGCTCATGATCACACAGTTGACTAAGTGGCAGAGCTAGGAATGATTGCTAGAAATAGGGCATGAAGCACAGTGATATGCCAGGTCAGCTTAGCTTTGAAACGGTGTTATTGCTTTGTCAGTAACAAACTTGTACCTCTGCCACCACAGTCATGACAGATTCAGATGAACAGCAATAAGTTGCATTTAAAAATGTCCCCATTTCCCCACTTCTGACCAAATATACTTAAATTAGTTGTCACTTTCAAAGTGTGGCTTAAACTCTCAATTCATTACTGTCTTCAAAAGGATGTTAAAAATTGATAAAACACACAACATAAAAATGTATAAAACACATTAACAGAAAGGAAAAAGAAGCTGCCAGAACAGGAAGTCCCTGAAAGAACTTCAGCTTCTTAACCCTGAACTATTATTCATGTCTAACAATATAGTCTCTAAGAACGATATGTCCCATATAATACACTTTAGGGGGAAAACAAAAAGAATGGACATAAATTAGAGAAAAATGCTTCCAAAAATGGATGGCCCTTGATTTCTAAATTTCCGGAGAATTTATCTCAAATACATTTTTGATTTATTTCCTTCCTTATCTATAGGCCACCTTCCATCCTTGTAGTCTGAAAGGTAATGGGTTGATTTTCCTAATACTTTTAGTTGGATGAAACTCTAGACAGTTGAATTTAACAGTTTAACTGATTGGAAACTAAGCACAATATATTTGTAGAAATAAATCTATCTGCTGGGTTAATAGCCTGCTTGACATTTTAAAGCTCTTGCTCTGTATATTTATAAAATGAACATTTTTTGGGGCAGGAACTTCAATTTATTATTCTTAACACTGTTGAGGAAAATGGATTCTTATCTAGATGATGAGCTGCTGCAATACAAATAAATAAATAATAAAGCAATAGTGCATATAAATAAAAAAGACAGTGGCTGTTAGATACTGATATAGGTACTGATTTCCATGCTTTCTAACATGGAGACTTAGATTCTGTCCTCATGGATTCTGTGCACTGTTCCGCCGTTACTTCCTTTGTGGCATGTAGGTACACTGTGCCACAATTTCCTCAATAGCACAATGGATATAATACACTTGCTGAGGTTTAAAGTCAGAGGAGACTGGCTTTTGTAGGCTTAGGTGTTGCAACACCTCAAAAGGAGATCTATTGCCCTAGGTGGGCAATCCATATCAACAGGCCAGGCATCTAGCATGGGACACCATAATTTAAAAATTCTCTGTGACAAAGCATTCTGGTGGGGTGGGGGGGAAACATTCAAATTGATAGAAACTTTTCACTTTGACCAAATCCAAGTGCTTCCTTCAATTTTGAATTATTTCATATTATAAAATGACAATGATAATAGAATATGCCATAAATACCAAATTGTAAAACTAGCAGAAGTTATTTTGAAATGAAAGAATCAAAATGTCTTGTTTTGAATATGCCGAAATGAAATTCTCCTGCATTGTCAGAGCTGTTTTTATTTCCCGATATTTTTTTTTCTCAAAAAAAAAAAAGTGTGGAAATCAAACTGAGTTTGGAAAACATTTCACTTTGGATGGAAGTGTGTTTCCTGAAGGAAAACTATTTCAGTCTAATTATAATCATCTCCATTTATAAGATTATAGTCTGCACTACACCCAGTGCAGAAATGACTGGCTGGATATGAAATTTTAAACTTATTATTCATTCTCTGATGGCATCAACATATTAAAGCTGTTTGGAAAAAATCATCCCTACTGTAACTCCATGCAGTCCATGGAATTATATTCTTCCTTGGGAAGGAGTTTAAGGTAAATTAAAGCATGAGACTCATACCAGAATATGAATACTACCATACCATATTGGTTTAAATGATAAAACTGTCATACATAGATGAAGCCTGTCCAATCAGATCCAGATTTATCAAGTCTCTGTGGACTGACATAAAGCACTTTGCTAGGAAGTGAGCATGCTGCTTTTACAAGACACTCTGTCATAATTACTTATTTTGGTTGGTAATTTTTAATTGTGAGGTTAGCTTTTTGTGTGTCTCCACTTCCCTTTCTTCAAACACCCATCCTCTCATGCACCTAAAATAAAGTGAAATGAGAAAAGAACTAAAAAAAGTTTTTAAAAAAAATTGCTTTAAACTAAAACAAATTCTTTGAAACTTTGGGCATTGGCTGGTAGATGAGGCTTGTTCTACTGAAAAGACGTTTTCTTTGAACAGAAAACATGAAAGGCACACTAAAAGGCCAGTTAAAGACTCCAGTTCTTTTTATCACAGCCCATCTGCCTCTTACGACTTTTGCTCTAGTAAAAGATTAATAGGTTTTAGGCCAAGGGCCATTATGATCATCCAATCTGACCTGTATAACATATCATAAATTCCACCCACTGAACCCTAGAATCGTGAATGAGCTCTACTGTATCTTTTAGAAAGAAATGCACTCAAAGGCTCTGAATGATGGAAAATTTACATTCTTTGGAGATCTGTTACTAAGTCTGGTTACACTTACAGTTAAAAGTTTTCATTGGGATGGATCAAATCTTTATCAATCAAGTTTTCTTCTCATCTCTCTTTTTCAATTTTTACCTCTAAAAGCGAAAAAAGTAAGGGAAGGCGTTCTTTGTCACTTTAACTTATTTACTGTTTTCTACAGGCGAAGCTTAGAATAAAGTAAAGTGCCAAGAGAAAATGGAAGGGAAAACACTCTTTCACACTTTTTTAAACTAGAAAAGTATGAAAACTAGAGAAAATCCCTTATTTGTTTACAACACTTTTCTAATGGGAAAAATAAAAGCAGTGCTTTCTTTCACCTTTTAATTTTTAAGTTATTTCACAACTTTGGAAATTTTTGAGAACAGCAAAATGAAAAATAACAACTGAAAAGCAAAAAAAAAAAAATGAAACCACAGATCTTGTACAATCTAACACACTCAGTGATGGAAAGGGGGAAAAGGATAAAACAGTGAAAGGGCATGTATGGCAATGTTGCTACGGCACCATGCTTTAGTACATGCAGTGCATGGTTAGATTTTACCACTATGTCGCTGTAGCGGCACGCTATACCGGGGGAGTGAACCAGTATGGCAGTGTAGGTGGTGATCATGTGTAGACCCATGTGATCGCTACGTTACTGTAGCATGCTGTACAGTAATGTAGCACATTGCTATGTCACTGTAGGGTGATGTGTAGATGTGCTCAAAAAGACAGGAAAAAAACAGAACATAGTAATTCAAATAAAAAGAATGAAAAAAAAGAAAAAAAATTCTGTTTCAGTGCAAAATGGAAACACTTGGAAATGCTCAAATTCATTACATCTTAGTGGTAGCCTTTTAATGCTATTTTCAAATAAAAATTACAGTATTATGTCCTTTAATTACAAAAATATTAAAAAAATTAATGACATCATAAATTTGGAAAGGTTGAGAGCTTCAAGATGATATAAACAAACAAAACTAAAGCACTGAGAAATGAAAAGATGGAAGGAAATCAAACTAAGATCAGTTTCCAGAGTACACACTACATCTATTACCAGCTGCTAAACTAAATGTTCCAACTCTTAAGTATTTTCCTGGTGTCTGCAATTGAGAAGTCATTAATTTAGTCAATGTAGTTATTAAATGTACCCTTTGCAGCTTTTTCCTTCCATAAACTATGCTGGAATATTAATTTGTGTACTATGATCACATCACATGGGATGGCAAGTTATAGTACCTGAAAATAGATAGTACATATCTCAGGTCCTGCTTAAATTGACACTTCTGCCAGTAGTCACTGCAGTTTTTGAACCATGCTTCTATTATATATGACAGTGGTTTTCAACTTTTTTAAACTCAAGACCCATTAGAAATGCCAGTTTTTAACTTTCACTTGTTTCTTGACTATGGAAAAATAATACAGCAATTCTTCTATTGCAAAGAACTCAGAAGGACCATAGTTGGTTAGGATGTTCTTGACACTGTGGATTTCTATTTGAAATTTCTGCGTTTATCATTTGAATCATGTGTGGGTATTTGCATACTTAACAGGGCTAATATTGAACAGCACCCTGAGGAACACTTAAAAGCACATTGCAGCACCCATACCTTGACCTTGGCTGGGAATCACTAATGTAGGGAAATTTTTATTCCTCCATGGAAAACATACTGATTTCCGAGGAGAAAAATAAATGGCCAGAATACTTACTGGAATAGTAGCTTGTAAACAAGACCTAGAGTCTCAGCTGGCATAAACTAGCCTACCTTCTTTGATTTCAGTGAAACTATGCAGTTTACTCCAGCCAAAGATCTGACCCTGGTAGTTGCCAAGACACCATGACCAGAATGAAGCACGAGGAATGTCGGTGACACCATAGGGCTCCTGGATTTGGAGAACCCATCTGTTTGTCAGAGAGCAGAACCGGAGCTGGATGAAATTCATTATCTGCTCTCCCTTTTTAGCAAGAGAAGTAGAGGCAATGCAGTACTCAGTCAGACCTCTGGCAACCAGAGGCTTCACAAATCACAAGGCTAGGTCTGCCACATAGTCTTCTCCATAAAGTCCACTGGAGTCCATAAAGAGATTCAAGTAACATAATTTTTGTTCCTTTTACCTCTTTTTCCCATTTACTCAGACCACGTCATTCCCCACATTCACACATTCTTCTGATATCCAGGAAAGAAACTAGTGGGTTTCTAACATCTGTGTATTTTAGGTAATTACCTATATTTTTCTAGTGAATTGTGGTTAATGAATTGTAGTGGTTGGCAGGTCGGGATTCCCACAAGGCCATTTAAATTAGATTACATTAGAAGACAGTATTTTGAGTATAATTTTTACTATGGTTTCAGCTCTGCTGAAAGCACATTTCACATATGGGCTCAAATCTACATTTTAGCACATCTTCCTGTTACTTATACTTGAACTTGCTCTGTTCATTCCTTTGGTATTTGAAAAATATATTCTTGTCTCACTTCTCAGTGGGTACTATGCTGTTAACAGGAACAGGACCAGAGCTTGTGGCGTCTTTAGGAAAGGTCCTGTCATTTTCTGTTTGCTTCACAGTACCCAATACTGTTGTGATATGATTGATTATCTTTTTGTGATGGGCATTCTGTACAGTAGGCATTGTGATGGCTAAATCATTTTGCGTACTTCCAAGTATAGTGGGCATAGAAGACAAACATCTTGCTTGTTATCAATTAGCAGTGTTTCTGTGTGGATACCACAGCTCTGGGGGTGGCTTGTTTGTGTGTTTTTTTTTATAAATGATTTGTTCCAGGTCCAGTGCTTCTAAGGTAATACATTCACTTGTTTGAGCTGTGTCGTCTGAAATTTCAGCTTGTAAACTTTTCCTATTCTGATTGTAATTCACATTGTTCTGGTGACGTTATGATCCTACCATCACATAATTTATATTTGATTTGATATGACTGTCAACTTTCTCTTTTTTCTCTTGCATAATTCCTGCAAAGTGTCTGTAATCTATATCATTCACCAAAGGTCACTCTCTGTTAGGTATTCAGTTTCCTGTTTGCTTCTTTATCACTTCCTTGGTTTCCATTTATTTCTGTGCTGTTGCATTGTCTTTGTCATATTCTGACTGTAACAGGGAACACTGGCCCTGTCACCAGAAGACAGGTCTGCCCCTTTAAGGCCAGAACTTTCTGGGCACAGAGTGCTGGTAAGGAGGGGGTTAAATGCTGAGCTTGGCCAGCTGGTCAGCTGACCAGAAGGGGCAGGCCAGGACTATAAAAACCCTGGGCAGAGTGGCAGTTAGGGTCAGCAGCCAAAAGGGAAGGAGTGCATCCCAGAGCTTCAAGGAGAGGCTTGGTGAGTGGTCCAAAGGCTGGAGGAAGGGAATTATGGAAGCCCCCAGAGAGACGGCAGCAACCCCAGAAGAAAGGCTGTAGCTGATGGTGAGGAGCCGAAGCACAAACCCTGCGTAAATGTAAGCTGGCATGCTGCCTTCTTTAATCACATTTTTTGGTGGCAGTTATTGCCCATGGACAGGACTGTTCATATTTCTTTTCATTATTGAATAATACTGGCAGTTTGGGTGAGGCTAATGGGAAAGAAGGAGGCCTCATTAGGACCCCACTATACCATGGGGGCCTGGCACCCATGTGGGTGTAGGATCTGGGGTGTACTGACCCCGGCGCCAGAGAAGGTGCAGTATTTAGGGTACATAGGCCCTGGGGCTAATATGGGCACAGGATTTTGGGGGGGGTATAGACCTTGGCACCAGAGGGCACAAGCCTAAAAGACCGGAGTGGTCTGGTGCCCCTGAGGTGCAGTTTTGTTTGCTTTTTGTAGACTGGGATGGCATGGGTTTGGGGCTATTCCCCAGCCTTGAACTTGCAGCCCCCTGGGTGTGGGGGCCAGTGGCCAGGCCTCTGGGCCAGGAAGGCTGGGCTCCCGATTGGAGCAGAAAGGAGGACCATGAGTCTCAAGACAAGGAAAAAATGCTAGAGCCTCAGTCGCACCCTGTTTTGTGGGTTTAGACGGGGAGGGGGCTAGCTAGAGAAAAGCAAGGGGTCAAGGCCCATGGAGGTGGAAGACCCCAACATATGAAATATAATAGGTAGTTTCCCGCTTACAAGAACATCAGTATAACAATTTTCCATCAAGACGTGGCAGGAGAGTAGAGAGCAGGACACAAGAAACCTTAAAGGGGACATCAAGGGCGACCCATGTAGGGCGTAGATAACAGAGAAGATGGCGCTGGGGAAGGCAACCTGTTACACTGAACTTTATAAAGTGTTTATTTTATCTGATGTTCACTGCATTAATCTCATACACATGCAAAACCAGATTTCTTACGGTTACTTGCTTCTCAGGTTTGATCCATTTCCCTTTGCTTTTCTTGTCTTCAGTCTTTGCTTGTGATCCCCTTTTTTTTTTTGCCACAGCAAGCATTGCAATTTTTACCTGACTTATATTTGTGTATTTGCTTTGGCAGGAATTTTTGTTTTTTATATATTTAATTTATTTTTCTGTGCCACTTGGTGAATTATCTCTGCATCTGGCCTGGATAGGCATTAGGATGTAAACTTCTTTTTTAGGTTTGCACATAGCAATAAGTGAACAAATTTCTTTCTGAGCATTCTTGTTCCAGTTACTTCAACTTTCCTCTCTCTTAATAATCTAGTATATCTTTTAGAATTGTTAATTGCATGACTCATCCATCTTGTAATTTGGCACTGTACTAACTATTGTTTCTCCAAATTCTTGGTCACGTTTGCTGAAATGATGTCTTTCCTTTGTGACACTTTATATGCAAAGAAGTGGAAAATCAGCCTCAACATGTTAAACTCTAAAAGGACAATATGGAAAACTAAAGGAAACTATTAGATAAAGACTTGAGATATTTACTTATTCTCAGGGCAGCTAAACAGTCATCTTCTGTTTTATTTCCCATGTCACATTTTTATATATAGCTAGGAAGATGAGATTTGAAAAATGAATTAAGTTGGCATAATTTTATTCCAACCAATAAATAACTTTTATCTGCCATGCTATTTTGATGGCTTTCTTCATCATTGCGTCTGAGAAACTCTCAGATATTTATGGATTTATCCTCACAAGACTACTGTAAGGCAGCAAATTATTATCACTATATTATAGTTGGGGAATTGAGGCACAGAAAAATTAAATGATTTCCAAAGTCACAGAAATAGTGTGGGGCAAAGCTTGGAGCTGAATCCAAATAAGCCTTTCCTAGTCCAGTGTGTTAACAAGACCATCCTTTTCCTCCTCCTCAGCCAAGAATATTCTGTAGCATACAATTTTATATGAGCTTTTGAGATTATTTTTTTACGAACCCTAATGACTGCTTAGTAGCTGCTGTCTTAATCATTTACTTTAAAAAAGATCATGTACAGAAAGGGTTAGTGCTGCTAACATGACATACAGAATTAAAATTCCTGGCATGTGAGTCACATCCTACATGTATTATTCACAGCTTTAGTAGACACTGAAATGATTGCAGTCCTCTCAGGGACACTTACTGATTTGCTCTAAAAGGACATGAAGAAAAAAAGTCTAGGCATGTGGCATCTGAACCAATGCAGGGGAAGTCACGAACTCTGCATTTTAACTCTCCCTTGATTCTTGTAACCGTGTAAGCTGCATCTCTTATGACACTTCACAGATAATTGCTTTGGATTGTATGTATTGTGTATCAGCATTGTTGTGCTATGTGCAACTAAATGGGAGTTTTATATCAATAGCTGAACTGAAAAACATCACACTACATAGTGACCTGAAGGCAACATTTCAAAAGAAATATAGAGTTTATTTAGAGTGGGGCTGGGGGCTGGAGGCTGGGGTGATGAGGCACGTGGCATCAGGGCTGGGGAGTGAAGCAGAGTCCCGGAGCCAGTAAAGCCTCACTGGCGCAGGCAGTAGCTCCTCCCCGAGGTGAGGCAAGACAGGGATGGAGTCTGGTGTGGGTGGCTGGCATGGGGTTCGCCAGCTCCAGGGAAACGCTCCACTCCCCAGCCCTGATGCTGGGGGGTGGAGCACTTCTCTGGAGCTAGGGAGCCCACACCAGGCTCCCGCCCCAGCCTCTCCTGGTGTGCAGCCTTGAAAAAGCTGTGCGCAGCCACACTTTTAGTTGTGCATGGCTGCGCACCTTAGAGGGAACCTTGGTTGCAATCCCCTTCAGCTGTGCAGCACATGCACTTGAGGTCTCCGAGCTCAATGGTTCATCAGCATGGCTGCTGCTGGAGAGCAGCTCAGGAACCCAGAGGGTGAACCCTGATGCTGCTTGCCCCCTGTTTTTCCCCATGGCTGAATCTGGTGGTGGGCAAGGGGGGATGGCAAAGGCAAGTGGCAGCAATGTTCACTCCGTGTGTTCTGGAGCTAAGTGAATGCAGACAGCTACACTGACAACCGGGTGAGCTCAGGGAGCTCACTATGTACATGCTACATAGACAAAGCAGGGTGTGGCTGTACCTCTGTCCATCCTCTGGGACCTCCTGATGGATGCTACTCATATAATATATAACTTAATAGGTAGGGCACTCACCAGAATGTAGGGCAGCTGGGATCAAATCCCTGCTCCCAATTCTGATAGGCTTTTCCCTCCTCTCAGGAGAGTGAGTACTTTAACTACTCTGTTGTAGGGGATTTTGAGATGCAGATTTCTCATTCTCTCTTGCTTAAGCTTTCACCCTTTATGTACAAAATTAATTTTTTTTTGAGTATGGACTCAGACTCTGTTAAGTGTCCTAAGCACTTAGTCTGTAGAGTCATTGTCACTTATACAAATTGGAACAGATTTAATAAGAGTGAGTAAAAGCGCCCCAACCCTCATACTCAGTTTCCAGGTGGTAAGAGAACTCAGCTGCGACGTGGGATATGGGAGGTGTTCATGGAATGTCGTGCATGTTTTCTTGAATACATTTTACTGATGTGCTGTGTGTGGTCTCTATGTATGAGTACGATCAAGCCATATTTAGCATTATCTTCATGTTTATATACATTGTGGTATTTACTATAAAGTTATTTTTTACATGTTATAGTAGGGCCAGGATTGCATAACATTAAAATGATTTTTAAGTGTTATTCCTTCAACAGTGAGTTTTGCACTGGGAACAGGATCAAAGTATAAACGGCTGTGAGAAGTTATCACTGGGAATAAGCATCTGACATGGGAATGTTTAATGACCAGTCAAGTAGATGCTTGTAGATGTGGTCCAAAGGACATGAACCAGACCTTTCCAGCCAATGATGAACAATTTTTATATTTTAAAAAGAGAGGCTTGTGGCAAGAATAACACCTGGAGAAAAGCTATTCAAAGAAAAGTCTGTCCATGGTTCTAAGGTTTTGAAAAGGGGGATGGTATACATGGTGTGGTGCATCATCACATATAATACAACACAATTTTCTCCAGGTGAAAAGAAACTAGAAGCTTTACTAATATCCTAGGGGCTTAGGTCTATATTATGCAGTTACAGTTGAAGCAAAAACAAATTATACCTTTATTAGAATGTGCACTCATTTTCTATAGCACACTTTATGTGTTAAAAGATACAAAACACTAGGCAAAAATACTCAAAAGATGGTGTTTATTTAGGTCTGTAGTCATTAGAATTAAATGCAGATCTCTTTAAGATTAATAAAACATACTCATGCTTTGTTGAGCATCTTGACAGTGCATCTGATGCTTCACTCAAATTTATTGGCACACCTGGGTTAATGTTTTTAGCTAAGTTAAAAACAGTTTGCAGGGCTGTGAAGTAGGAGCTATATTATCCATCCTGCAGCATGCAGTAAGGGAAGCATTTGCCAGTTCTCTAACCTCTGAAGACATTCACCAGGCAATAAGACAGATAAAGAACAATAAAGCATCTGGCCCTTATAGCATACCAGCTGTGGTCTTCAAAGTTGGTGGAGAAACTATGACCAACAAGCTCCACATACTCTTTCACAAAATTTGGAACATGAGGAAATGCCCACTGAACTAAGAAATGCCAGTTTTTAAAAAGGGAGAGAGGTCTGACTGTGGAAACTATCAAAGTATAGTCCTCTTCTCCATCGCTGGGAAGATCCTTGCTCAGAAAAATGGAAAATAGGCTTAAAAAAATGGAAAAATGCCCAGAATAACACTAGGAACTGTAAGGTCTTTATCAATTTGACCAAAGCCTTCAACACTGTTATCTGTAAGTCTCTGTGGAAGATATTGTTGAAGTTTGGCTGCCCAGGGAAATTTATCACCACCCTAAGACACCTTCATGACTAGATGACTGCCTGTATCCTATACAGTGGCTCTACTATAAAGCCCTTTACCATTCAGACTAGTGTCAATCAGGGCTGCGTGACTGCACCAATTTTGTTTTCCATCTTTTTTTGCGGTCATCAAGGTGCTCATCCATGACCATCTGCCACATGGCATCAGCATTGCGTACAGGATGAATGGGAACCTTCTCTATCTCTCCCACTTCTGTGCCAAAACCAAAGTTACTTCGCCCTTGATTGTGGAACTTCAGTACACTGATTGTGCTGTTGTTGCACATATGGCAGAGGACCTACCAATGGCCCTTAACTGTTTCTCTCAAGCATATCAGTGCCTGGGAATGACCCTTAACACTGGAAAAACTACAGTGCTTCACCAGCCTTCTCCACCAATCAATTCTCCAACAAAGGTCCTCATTGACAGACAGGAGGTGAAGAATGTTGAACACGTTGCATATCTCAGCAGCCATTTCTCAAAGAAGGCCAACTTCAATGAGGAGATCCAGCATAGGATCCAACGTACCAGCTCTGCCTTTGGAAGACTGCATCATCATGTGTTCAACTATCACAACATCAGGACTCAAAGTTCCTACTATATAAGGCTGTGGTAATCCCAACTCTTTCCACAGCAGTGAAGCTTAGGTGACCTACAGGGACCATTTGAAAAGCCTGGAAAAACATTACCAGTGCTACCTCTGGAAGATCCTTGGCATAAAGTGGGAGGATTGTGGCACAAATGGCAGTGTCCTCACCAATGCTAACCCCACCATATGTTTATTCAACGTCAGCTATGGTGGGTAGGGCACTATGTATACATACCTGATGTACATTTACCAAAACAACTGCTATACTCTCAATTCAGCCAAGGACAAAGGGCATGCAGGGGACAGAGGAAATGCTTCAAGGACATCCTGAAGTTGAACATTAAAAAGTGTGGCATTGGCACCACAAATTGGAAAGCACTAGCCTGGTACAAAGCTACATGGTGATACCTTGTGAGAGAAGGTACAACTATCTCACCTTGGAGGCAAGAAAAATGATAGAAATGGAAGGGAAGGAAACAAGACCGAGAAAGCTGTGGTCTGACCCTCCCTTTAACCACCACCTATGGCATTTGCCAGAGAGTCTGCGGCTGTAGAATTGGTCATCTTAGCCGTCAACGGACTCATTTACAACCCTTTACTTGACTTGTAGGAGTAATTATTAAGGCTGTGCAAAGCTTCGGGTGGTGATTCAGTTCGGAGGAGATTTGGCCTGATTTGGTGGCTGAATCTGAATCGAATCAGGGGGCCAATTTAGAGGTCTGAATTGATTCAAAGCTCTCCTAGTAAGGACTGGGGGAGGGGACCATGGGGGGACTCCTGCCAGCCCTCCCATGGTTGCCCCTGCCTGCTCCAGCTCAGTTCTTTAAAAAAACCCCCCTGGTGCTCACCAGGTGCTGCCAGGTGGGAGGAGATCCCTGCTGCGCCCCACTGCCCCATGCTGCATGGGGGGCTCTGCTATAAGCCCCACACCCCAATCACTCCCCCAGACCCCCCATGGGTGCCCTGCCTGGCCAGCTCCGGCCCTTTAAGAAAAAAAAAAATGAGTAAAGCCCCAGGACTCACGGCTCCTGCAGCGGCCTCCGGGCTTCAGGGGCTTGTACAGTGCTTCCCCCCCCTCCCCCCCCAACAGCATGGGGCAGTGGGGATTACCCCTGCCAGCAGGAATGGTGAGTCTGGGGGGCAGGGTTTGGGGGTTTTTTTTCC
>NW_017729022.1:1586914-1587716 GCF_001723915.1 Gavialis gangeticus
GGGTGGGTGGGAGGGTTCAGGGGCTCATGGAGAGCTCCCCATGCAGCATGGAGCAATAGAGGGCAGTGGGGATCACCCTCCCCACCCGGCAGCACCCGCTGAGTTGGGGCTTTTTTTTTAACAAGTGCCTGGAGTTGGGGCAGCCATTGCTGGGCTGGGAGAGGGGTGGGGGATGGGAATCAAGTAAACTAAAATGAGCCATGAAGTCAAGTAACTCCCTCTGTCCTCCCTGAATGTTGCTGTCATTGCCAGAGAGTGGGTGCGTCTACACAAGATGCTTTACTATGCAGTAAGTCTATGTATCTACACATGCACATGCTTACTGCTCGGCAAACCTCTCTAATTGCAAGTAAATTTGCAACCTGCAAATGCAAATAGCAAATTTACTTGTGATTACTTACTGCACATGTAGATGCCTGACCAGATACCTGGATGATGTAGCTGGCCCAGTGAAGTTGATGTCAGATGACCATTGCCTCAATGCTTGTCATGTTTGCTTGTGTTAGGACACTAACAATGTTGGTGCATCTATCTTCCCACTGAATTTGAAGGATCTTCCGCTGGAAGTGTTGATGGTATTTCTCCAGTGACTTGAGATGTCTCTTGTACGTTGTCCACATCTCAGCTCTGGACTGTAAGGTGGAGATCACAACTGCTTAATAAACCATGAGCTTGGTTTTGGGTCTCATGTCACGATCTTTGAACACCTGTTTCTTCAGGTGTCTGAAGGCTGCACTGGCACATTTGAGGTGATGTTGGATTTTTTGCCCATGGAGGAGAAATATGATATATTATGTCTCTG
>NW_017729022.1:1597817-1605971 GCF_001723915.1 Gavialis gangeticus
CATGAGCTTGGTTTTGGGTCTCATGTCACGATCTTTGAACACCTGTTTCTTCAGGTGTCTGAAGGCTGCACTGGCACATTTGAGGTGATGTTGGATTTCTTTACTGATGTCAGATTTCTGTGAGAGATGGCTTCCAAGGTATGGGAAATACTCAGCGTTCTCTAGAGTCTCACCTTGAATCTGAATTACCACAGCTGGGGACTGCTCATTAAGAACTTGTTGAAGACCTTAGTCTTCCAAATGTTGTGTTTTTTTTGTATGCCTCAGTAAAGAAGTCAATGATTGCCTGAAGGTCTGCTTCCGAGTGAGCACACATTACAGTATCATCAATGTACTAGAATTTGATGACTGAGGTCAGGGTGGTCTTGCTTTTAGCTTGAGGTCAGCTGAGATTAAACAGTTTACCATCCATTTGATAGTTTAGCTCAACTTCGACTGGAAGCTTATTGGTGGTCAGATGTAGCATCATTTGGTGGCCATCTGCACTTCAGATGGATCCTCCACAGTGCTTCTTAGTTGACAGAGTAGAAGGCTTTCATGAGAAGTTTTATGCTATTCCTGGAATTTTTGCTGCCGCTGGTGAGTTGTGAAGATCATGTCAGCTGTGTCTCTTGATGAGCTAAACCCACACTGAGATTCTGAGAGGAGATGGTTCAGCAGCGTTCTTGCAACGATCTTTGCTGTGGCAGGCAGCAAGGTGATCCCTCTAATTTCCACAGTCGGACTTGTCTCCCCAAGAATTCAATGGATATTATGGGTAAATAGCCAGATTAAAAAAACATAGTTAAGGCTTGACATGGGAGAAAGTTTTACTTTAGCCCCTCATTAGCAGACTGAGTGAAATAGGGTGACAGGAGAATTTGCAGGAAGCTCTAACAGGAAGGTCAAGGCAGCAGTTGCCTTCTAGCCTATTGAGCTGAGGAGGCTCTGCATTCGTACAGCTTAGGGCTAAGAAGCAGGGATAAGGTAAAATCACTGTTCTGATATTGTTTTTATTTGTTTATTCTTGCAACATTGTATCTTGACATATGTTTACTGATTTCTTGATTCCTCATTTTGTAATAAATCTTTTTGCTATCTCTTATAACTTACCAGTGATAAATATGATTTCAGAGCATTTGACTATACAGGCAGGCTTCTTCTATGGAAGGGGTATCTACAGTTTCTGAGCACAGGATCAGATAAGGGTGTGATTCTTCTAGCTGGCAAAGTCTCCTCTATTAAGAGCTGGCCAGACCTGGGTGAGATAGCTAAAGCTGAAGTGCCATAGTTCAGGGAGTTGACATTGGAGCATCTCAGACTATTCTCAGTGGTTAAGCAGCAGATGGCATAGAGGGGTTGGGGTCTGTAGGGCACCCCGGAAGGTATAAGAACACCCAGGGAGTGTGTCTCAGGAGTGTGTCTGGGTGCATCACAAGGGGTCTGAATCAATTTCTCATACATTCCAGTTGAATGCTATAACCACTAGGATACTGGTTATTTTTGGGGAGGGGGAGAATTCTCTTCCTCATTTTTCAAGAAATGGGAAACTTTATGAGGAGGTTTGTGGCTAAAGAACCTGAAAGGCAAAAGGCTTCTGCCTGGCCAGAAAGGTACGTGCACTTATCCCTGGACAGGTAACTTGCTTGTCCCCTAAGCCTTGTTCCCTAGCCCCCACTCAGATCATTTCTGGGGATCCCTAGCACTGCGCAGACAATGTGTGTGCATTGCTCAGGGCTCAGGATTCCACTGGGTACTTCATGGACTCTCCACTGGGTTCTTAGGTGTTCAGTATCTAATTATCTTGGAAGATCTGGGCTTCTGGGCCTCAGTTTCCTATTTGCAAAATAGGAATAAGAGGCCATTCCCTGCCTCGCTGAAGATAAATATCTAAAATATCATGAGGGGCTAAGCTGATAGGGCTATTGTTATTAATGGGGACTTTAGCTGGATTGTCTTACAACTCTGGTGATTCAGTTAAGTATACAGTAGAAAGTGTGCATGGGTGAAATCTTGGCTTTCTCAAGTCATTGGGAATTTTATCATTGACTTCAGTGAGGGCTGACTTTCACTGGCTTTTCTAAAACCATAAAATGGAATTAATGACTTCATATCTTATTTAATAAAAAAAGATAAAGCCATGGTCTGACTTCATGCAACTTTTATTGGTTTCTCAGTGTTCACGCTTTCTCAAGTGTATTCATCATCAAACAGTTCTTTAATTCAAAAGTCTTTTATCTGAACTAGCTTCTTTAGGTTTTTATTACTAAAATCTGGTTATCATAGACCAAATGTAATTTGTTAAGGTTTTGGAAAGAAGCCTCCAGATACAGTATGTACTGAAGCTAACTGACCTGGGAGAGGAAGAGTTGAAGGGAGGGTGTTGTACTGTATTTCCAGACTTTTTACATCTTCCAAACTAGGAATCAAAAGTATTTAACTCCCACACTGTAGTTATGCATGTGTATACAGTAAAAGTATTTCAATAGCTTCTACAAGATTAAAGTAGGTCCTAGGTTCTACTTAGTAGCAGCTGGGGTGGTCTAACTTTCCCTACCAGCACCTGTTGGATTGGGGTCTCACATCAAGTAAACTATTTTCACAGTACAAAGGGAGGCTATACTATTGGGTACATTTTAATACTTTCTAGTATTAGTCATAATTGCAGTGACTCATCAATCTGGCTCAAAAAGTAAAAGCAGATTTACTCATCATTGGGTCTGACAGTTGGCAAATGATTGTTTTCCCTCCATGAATCAGACTTCTATTTATTTAGAATAATCATGAAGGAACTGGCTGTTTTGTGACCTTCTAGGCTGGTGAAAGGGAACAACTGATTGTTTTGGCATCATCAAGTTAACAGAACAATGCAAAACTGTAGATAAGCAACTGTACTCCATTTGGCTGACTACATTGGGCATCTCTGCATGTCACAGTATTCTAGTTGTCTGCATAATTCTTTCCCATTTGCAGAAACATTTTTTATAGAAATAAAATGAATGTCATACTTTAAAAAGCAGTTTTTAAGATTATTCTCCTTCTAAGGACATCATGTATTATGATTTTTTTTAATACATAAGGCATCAGTGGTTTCTCAAAAGTCTGCTGTAAAGGTCCTGTTGCAGAGCCAGTTATCAGGGAAGTTTGCAGCATGCCTAGCTATTGGACAGACATTACCCTGCCAGATGAATATGAACACTTCTCATGCAAATTATGTAGAAGAAAATGAGATGCCAGTAATGTTGAAACCAGTTTGAGGGCAGCAATCCATAGAGGACAAGAAGCAATGTAGATAACAGACCTAAAATGTATTCTGTGACTGCTTCATGACAGTGGAGCTGACTGAATTTAAAACAGGCTAAGAATACACTTTCCTGCAACAATTAACTGGTCACTGCTTCTTATTCAGGCAAGGGAAACCTGAAAATGACACTTTCAAAATACATATTTTTCTTTTGCTTAAAAACCGAATAATCTTGCTACAGTAAAGTACACAAAATCATTTCTGAATCCTGGCATTGTGTAGGCATTTTAATGAAGCTTTTAAATGACCTAGAATATGTTCTGTGAATGCCAGTAAACATTCTTCAATGCTACTGTTGTGTTTGTTGCATGTTCTTTGCATCTTGCTATTTCTAAATTGTTTTTCTCTAGCTCAAGCTTTAATTTCAATGCTTTAAAATGTAATTTAATATTGGTGTTTACTGAAGTGAAATAAAGTGAACAATACAAATATTGTTCAAAGATGAACAAAATGGAGATGAAATCATGGCTTCAGTGAAGTCAATAAGGGCTAAGTATAGACAGTCAAAAAGCCTGAGGCTGAATTGATTCAAACTAGGCAGCTTCCTCTAAGCTGTGTAGGTTGAACCCATAACCAACTGAACTGACATTCAGTTTTCAATGGGAAAGACGGGGAGGTCTGCACTGACCCAGGCCAATAGGTAGGGGGCACAAGAGCATGTCTTCCAGGCTGCTGGCCATTGCCAGCCCAGGCAAGTGTCCCCAACCCACTGTTGTTCCCCCACAGGGGGTTCAGGAGGCCCTGCCTGGAAGCTGGCCCACCTTGGGGGAGCCTCCCCCTCAGGAGGTTCCCCCAGCCTGGGTGCCCCAGCTCAGGCAGCCCTGGGGGGCTCCCTGTGTCCCTCTCCAGCTGCTGATTGCTTCAGCCACTGCTGCAGGAGCAAGGGAAGAGTCTCCTGGCCAAGGGCCTACCCCTGCTGCCCAACATGGGGGCACTGAGGAGCTCCCACCTTGGGGGGCTTCCCTCCACCCCAACTCAGGTACTCCAGCCTGGGGCAGCCCCAGGAGCTAAGGGGAATCCTTTCTAACCCCATGCTTTTGCCTTAGATGCTGGAGTTTCAGGGATAGCCTAGGGAGTGGAGGGAAATTCCTCTGCTCCCTGCATTAGTTTTGTCCCAGACTCACAGCAAGTAAAGGCAAAACTGGCTGTGGAGGAGCAGAAAAATTTCTCTCTGTTCCCTCAAGCTGCCTGAGACTTGCAGGGGCTAAGGCAAGGTTTGGGACAGAAAGATTCCCCTCAGCTCCCTGGGGCTGCCCTGGGCTGGGGGACCCTGGCCTGGGGTGGGGGCAAGCCCCTGAAAGGCAGGGGCTCCTTGGTGCTCCTATGCTGGGCTGCAGGTGAAGTCACCCGGCCGGGAGGACTGCTTTTCCCTCCCTCCTGTGGCAGCCGCTGAAGCAATCAGCAGCTGGGAAGGGGGAAGGGGGGGAGAGGAGAGGGCTGCCAGGATCTGAAAAGCCCCTACCATGGAGGCTTTCTCTCCTCCCATGTGCTGTGTAGGGCCTGGATAAGAGGGCTGGGGGTCTGCTCCTCTACCCCTCCCTGTCCCTATGTGCTGGTGGACACAGGCAAGAAGCGGGCTAAGGAGCACAGGGGCAAGGTAGTCCCTGCTCCACTGGAGCAGGCAGCATAGCTCAGGGCTGCAAAGCATCCTGGGATGCTGGGGGAGTGTGAGTTAACTTGAACCAAGAAGGGATCTGGGACAGAAATTCCATAAACCGGTTTGATCTAAATTAGTTAAGTTGGATACTATATCCGACCAGGTTTATCTTAAACTGGTTTTGGTCATTTTGAAAGCAGTTTATATGCACTGAACTTCAGTTCTGTTACAAGTTTAAACCAGTTTCCAATCACTTAAACCAGTTTATGTGTACCTTCTGTCCCTAGCCTACGAGTTTTGTCATTGATTTCATTTTCAATCATTTCCAATATTGTTCTCATCTAGAAAGCTTAAGTAACACTCTACCAAAGTCAACATGTAGCTAGGCTCCCCTCATAGAAAGCAACTTGAAGAATCTGAGCTCTGAGTGCTGTTAGGCCTTTGAATGCCACAGCTCATAACCATCAGCTGGAGAACTGTCCTCCTAGATACATGCTGAATCCCATTAATATCAGATTATTAATTTGAGAGTGATTATTAGCTAGGAGTTTTCTCATCTCGGCTGTGCTTTTCCCCTGTATTTAATAGGCTTCCTAGGGCTGTTCTGGAATTTCCTTTATTGCAGATTTTTGAGAACAGGTGAGATGAATATCTGTCTAGAATGGTTGAGGTTTAGTCAATACTGCCTCATTGCTAAGGACTGGACTAGGTGATCTCTTGAGTTCCATTTGAGCTCTGCATTTCTAGTCAATGCCATAACTTACAGCAATTCAAGATACTAGTGTTGACCTTAAATGGCCTGCACTGTATCAGGGACAATCATCTCCCTTCTACCCCATCAAGCAAGAGCAACCTCCCACAAGCAAGAAATGACCATTAAATGCAACAAGTTCACTTGGGGAAAACACATGTAAGGTAATTTTTGGTAGTTTTCCCTCTACTCTGGAACTCCCTCACCCTTGGTGCCTACAAAAGCCCAATTCTGGACATCTCCTAGAAGTGCTAGGCAGATGTTTAGTAGGAGAGGCTAACCTGGAATAACATTTTGGGGCTTTTGCTATATAGTTTATTTTAATACTCTCTTGGCTTTAAAAGTTATGTTGTATCTTCTGTTTTGTTAAAATATAAATATGAATAGGAGTGTAACGCTAGGTATTAAAAATGACATTCAAAATGCCCAAGGTAGAAATGATCTAAGTTGTGTGGCTTTCTGTAAGTGGTGTAGTTTAGATTGGTAGTAAATGGAACATGCACATGCCTTTGGTGGGGGGAGGGGCAAATCTTGGACCAGGTTCCACCATTTTTAAACCAGTGTGCGTGTGCCAAAATTCTGGTCTGTAATGGTCTAGAGAAGTTTTCAGTCACTTATACTGGTACAAGTGTAATGTCTGTACTTGGCCTAAGGGTGATACTTGGTTAAAGAAAGGGCCCAGTAAAGAGTTTCCCATTAAGAGTTTCCTAAAGATAATTTGACTAACGTTATAATGTACTTTACTTATTATATGATGAATTAATTTCAGTTTATTTTTCTCGTGAATGAATGGTTATAAATAGGATCTGTAACTGACCAATCACATAAGTCTGAAAACAAGATATAAAGTCTATATTATATAATACTTGTGAGGTGCTCATTATGCATTTAGACTTGGATCATAATGTGATATTTATTACTGTGTAGCTCGGAGAAGAGGATACTTCCTTGGGGGTAGTGGGTCAGGGCTTTCAGCCCTTGTTTCCAATGCTACTTGTGCATTTTATCCAATAACTCTGTGATGCAAAATGTATAAATAGTTGCAGGGGCAGGAACTGAGAGAACTAGCCTGAGTGATCACACTCCTTATAGCATTTTTCCACAGTTGTGACCAACTGAGATATCTGTGCTGGATCTTTATTTGCCTATAAAGGAGGAGGCAAAGCATTTCTTAAGAGGGTCTGAACTTTGGAACTCACTTCCCTCAATTACTGTTTGAATGAGTTCAAATCTTTTGACCTTTATTGAGGGTGCAAAACCAGTCTGTTCTCCATGGCTTATGGAAAGAAGAGAGAAGCATGAGAATGGAGATTGAAGTGAAAGAGGATTTTTAAAAGATTATTTTCTTCTCATTGACTGTGGGTCTAGAATGTTGATTAAATGGGTGGCATTGTAAACTATAACAACTGTATTTTCAAATATTGACAAGAGCATGTAGGGTGAATGAATAAGACTTGTTATGCTTTTCTGTATAACAAAATTAATACAAATCCAGTGGATAATACATCATAATTTTGTTTTTTGTTTTATCCAGCAGAATATTATATTCTTCCAATGTGAAGAAAACAGATGGCCACATCTTCAACAGGTGTAGTGCCACCGCAGTCAATGAAGCAATACCAGTATATGGCATGGGCACATAGATGAGTGGGAGTCAACTCAAATGTCAAGTGTTCTCTGCAGCTGCAGAGGTTCCCAAAGATTCTCCCTTCCCAGAATCTGTCAGCTTTCCAACCAAACCCGTTTTGTATGTCTGCAGCCATATCAGGCTGTGGTGTCTGTGAATCACTAGACTGGAATGTAGCAAGTGGGTCAAATGATTAATTAGCAAGACTATGCTTCACCACACTGGAAAATAGTTTTCCTCACTATACCTTTGACAGTACTAAAATCTAAGAAATAGATTTCTAGAAATAAATAACATATCTGTATTATTGGCATTATTTATCTTCATTATGAAAGATATTTGTTTGGGTAAAGGGTCTAAAGCTCTCCCAATAATATTTTGAACCCGCTTCCTAGACAAATTGGATAAGTTCAGATGAGCGCACTTGTGTAGTATTTGGCACTGCAGACCTGCCTGCAGTACCACACACCATACATACCCTACTCTATCCCTCTAGTTGAAAATTGTGCAGTCACAAATGCAAGATTCATATGTCATACCTCTATTCTCAGCAAGACCTTAGAAAAAATCATAAAGGATCACATTTGCCAGGGGCCAGCAAGTAACACAGTGGTAAGGGCGAACCAGCATGGGTTTGTAGTAGGCAGATCCTGCCTGACTAACCTGGTCTCTCTTTATGACCAGGTCGCAAAGTGCTTAGATGCTGGGGAGGAAGAAGATATTATTTACCTGGATTTTAAAAAGGCTTTTGACACAGTGTCGCACCCAGTTCTTATGAGCAAACTGAGTAGCTGTGATGTGGATTTTTTCACAGTAAGGTGGGTTAAAAACTGGCTTATGGGATGCATCCAGAGAGTGGTGGTGGATGGGTTGGTTTCTCCCTGGATGGGATGTGG
>NW_017729022.1:1606790-1616836 GCF_001723915.1 Gavialis gangeticus
TTCCAAGGGAGGTGGTGCTTTCCCCTACCCTGGAGGTGTTCAAAAGAAGATTAGACAGGCATCTGGCTAGGATTACTTAACCTCAGAGCCCTTTCCTGCCTGGAGCAGGAGGTCAGACCCAATGATCTACCAGGTCCCTTCGGACTCTAGAAATCTATGAAATGTCTCGGAAGGGTGGTCACAAGAGGGAGCATGACTATGTTCTCATTTCTGCTTCCAGAATAGCATATACTTTTAACTGTCATTAGGAAAAAAACAAAATTAATTCTGGGTGCAGAGTGGAAGCCAGGACTCACCTTTTCCAGCTGTGTGGCCTCCCCATAAACTAAGAGTTCTATTCATACTTATACTCTTCCATTTCCAATGACTCTTGTATTTATTCTCTGTGACACAGTTTCAGTAGTATGAATGGAAAGTCCTTTCTTAGCATAGCATATAATTCAGTAATAAGTAGAGACCTACTGAAATAGGGATTTCATGGATTTGGCAGATTTTGTGAAATCCTGCATGGTCCATGAAATCCACAAAAAGAAAACTTACTGAAAATAAAATGCTGGTTCCCCAGAGGGAGCCAGAAGTTCTTACCATGCTGCGGCCCAGCTGTGCAGCCCACCGGGTGGAAAATAAAGGGGGTGCTCACATGATGGGCAGCCCATGATGGCTGACACTTGCCACTTGCCACTGATTGGCTGCAGCAGCTGTCTGTCATATGACCCCTTCACTGAAGCACCTTTGTGCCCCAGCCAGGGTCCCTAGTGTCTACATGTGCATTGCAGCAGAGTAAATAACTCTGCTGTAGGATAGTACTTGTGTTCTGGCAGTACCGTACCACAGCAGAGTTAATTAGTTTACTCCATCCTAATAGCACTGCATATGAGATGTTGATGTTTTACTGCTGAGATAATTAGGCAACTCTACAGTAAATGTCTCATGTAGATGCACCCTGTGTCTCTTTGACTTTATATTTAGTTTAATGTAATCTGGATCTGTTTTCTTTCTTTCAATTTTTTTTTGGTTTCATTAGTCTACATCTGTCTGTATTTCAAGTTTAAACTAGATATAAAATATTCTATTTTGCCACTAAATGTAAAATCAATGGGCGCGTACTGATGAACACTGCTGTGTGGTATGTGGTGCCGCAGACATGTCTGCAGAACCACATACTGTACATGGCCGTGTTCTCTGTGCTGCAAGGCTGCACTGCCCATGCATGTGCTGCTCCAGTATTTTTTTCCCAGGGTTATATTTTTACCCCTGGATATCCAGGGGTCAAAAAAATCTCCAGAATAAAAAACATGGAGCAGAGCACATATGGGTGGTACGCACTGCTGAAAAGCAGAGCCGGGCTGCCTGGAGCTGTGCTGTGGTTGCCAGCCAGGCTCCTCCTGGCAGGATCACCATGGCTGTGGCCTCAAGAGGCCCCCTAGGGCCCCAGGAAAGGCTGCTGGGGCCAGCACTGTACTGCCCTCAGGCTCCTTTACCACTCCCAGGGTAACTTGCTGAGTACTAAAGCGTGCATGGCATGGGCATTCCCTGGGGACAAGTAACTGTGGCGCAAGGTGAGCTGCGCCTTCTTGTCCATGGGAAGCCAAACATCTGCACTCATCTGGATGCGGCCAATGAAGGCAAGATTCAACTCCTTCCAGAAGTCATATGCCCTTTGTTGGTAGCCTGTTCTCTTATGCTAATAAAGTACACACCTTCCTGAATCTACTTTCCATTGCTATTTGTACAGACAAGAAAAAAACGGGGTGGATGTCATGATTCTTGTTTTGGAATTTTTTTTTCATTTAAAGGAGCTAAAGACCACACAAGCTCTTGGCAGATATCAAAATACATAGTTATCCAGAAAATTGGCTAGTTACTTTAAAGCAGTCCTTTGTAACCCCTGGCTTTAGTTATGTTTGACTGGTTGCAAATGATTTTTTACATGCATGCATTATCTTGTTGATCCCAATGGGTTATTAGTACATTTTTGATGGAGATAAATCATATCAGACTGCAGTTCTTGATGACAGCTCCATTCCTTGAACAGCTAGCATTCGGGAGCAGCAGTCTGCCCCAAACTTTTCAATTGCACAATCATGTACAAATGCCTTAAGTCTTATAAAAATGCTTAATACGTACTGATGAGGCTATACAGCTTCCAGGTCTGGAACTAGTATGTGCAGAGTTAGTATTGGGTATTGTCATATGGCACTTCCACGTACAATATAGGCATATCTTGTGTAAGAAAAAACATAATTATTTTCTTACAGTTTTGGAAAGTAAATAATGAAACTTCTCCTATTTTTGTGTTCTATTAATGTAAAAAATAAACAGGGAGAGATGCTTGAAATTAGGTCACATTTATTTTCTTTGACTCTTAATGTTCTGTGACTGTAACTAATAATGCACTTTGAAATAGTGAAACTTCCATTTTGCATTTGAATGTGTTCAGACTGATACAATTTAAATAAAAAATATTAAAAGTTAAGTGACATAGAAAAAGGTTTAAAGTACCAGAGACATAACTAGCAAGGTTTGAGCCCTGGGCAAAACCCCTGGTGCAGAAGTGAGGAAGTGCTGCTGAGTGTTAGAGAGAAGGGGATGCTGAGCTGGGTGAACTGGAGGAGGCCAGGACTCTTATCTGCTTGGGATTCAGAGACCCTGGCTGCTGTCACGGTGTGGTCTGCCTGGCCCAGATGTTGCAGTAGTGTGGTGTCCTTGCACCTCTCTGCTGCTGCTACATTGGCCACAGCACACCCTCTAGGAACCACCATTTTGGTACCCCTCTAATTCAGGACTAATGGTGTCATACCAGTCCATGGGTGGCCTGGTTCGGGGTCACCCAGGGTCAGGACAAGCAACCAAGATCTGAGGAGAGCATGCATTGTCCAAGTGTAGAGGAGCTATGAAGCCAGAAGCCAGGAGATCTGTTTGAGGAACCCAGTCAGGGATTCAGAGGGTTGAGCAGAGTGCAAAGTCAGGAGGCTATCTGGGTCAGATATCCAGGAGATCAAACTGGAGTTGCATCAGGAAACCAAAGTGTCAGGTCGAACTTGGGGTCTGTGAGCAAGCTGGGTCAGATAACCAGAGAGGGCCAATAGCAGCATAAGACAAGAATATACAAGGTTGAGCCTTGTTGCCCAGACCCTCCCTCTTCCAGTTTAGGAGTTTTTATTGGAAGGGGAGAAGGGTTAACTGACCCTGGCTGACCACGCCGGTGTCAAGGAGTGGGTGTGTGGCTAGGCCTAGAAGGAGGACTCAGTCCATTTGTGTGTGACTCACTGTGTTACTGAGGAGGTGGCAGACTGAGATGACCAGCTGTGTTAGTGAGACCCAAGGATCAAGGCCATAGCTGGTTGTAATGGTACTGGTTACGCTACTTGTTATGCTAGTGGTAAGTTTGCTGAGAAATAAAAGGTTTGGTGTTTCAAGGTAATGTATTATCTGGACTGATCTCAAAAAGGTCCTAAACACAAGCTTAAACTTTAGGAGTGTTTAAGAGCTTTGTTGTGTCAGGGCCAGGGTGCTTAGCATATGGCAGGGTCAATCTCGTCATCTTGAATACTGTCTAGCATTTGAATTTCCATTGAAAGTAAAGAGCATTAATAACTTTAAAAAGATGTCAGGACTAAGTTAGTACAGACTTGCATAACACATCTCTGTCTGTGTCCAGTTGCAAAGGGAACTGGAGAGAGAGAGTTTGAATATCTCAGAACTCTTCCCTTGAATAATATAAAGCTGCATATAAAAACACCAAATAATATTTTCAGTTAGGTCTTATTAAAGCCTATGGAGATGAGAATGTTTCGAGCAGAGCCAGAATATTAATCACAAGCTCATTTGTTATCATTCAGCAGTGAAATTCATGCGTGTATGTGCTGTAACAAGGCATCAAATGTATGTGGAAAAATAGGGATATTTGAACACTTTTTGGATAAAAAGAGTATCTTTTCCTTTGTCTTGATGGCTTATTCAGCTACTGTGTGGAAGCCAGCAAACCCAACTTCCCTTTGCACCTCCTCAAAAAAATGAAGCCCGAAAGTGTTTGTCACAAGGTATTTACCATTCATTGTAGTACTTTTAGATTCATATTTACAGCCTCATTCCCAAGGCTCTTTTTATATAGCAGTCTTTTTATATAGTGCCAGGCAAAAATATGCAGCATCTTGACCTTGAAAAACTGAAACCATATTTATGGCCGCAGACAGGCATGCGTTTGAAGCACTCCAAATTCCACTTCAAATCTGGAGCACTTCAGTGCCACACAGATAAGTGATCATGTGTTGGCATGCAATGGTGTTGCTCTCCAGCTGGGGTGGGATGGGGGTTGCTTGCTCTACCAACATTTCCCTGTGCTCCAAACCTCCCACCCCAGAATTAGGGGTGGGGCAGGGGCGATGCGTAGGGGGTGCACGTGACAGTGCACCCCCTACAAAGGCACTGCCGACAGTGTCGGCAGCACCTGCAGGCAGTCGCCACTTGCCACCCTGCTGCCGACGCTGCTGGCAGTGTCTATGGGCAGTTCGTGACCCCCGCTGGTCACTGCTGATGCTGCCGGTGGCAGCTGCGGGTGGTTGCTGACCATTGGTCAGTGCTTGCCACCTCCTGCTGCCATCAGTGCCGGTGGCATCTGCAGGAGCTCCCTGCTCAGCCCTGCCATGCTCCTGCTCCTCCTGCTGCCGCCATGCCCCGCCAGCTGCCGGGGGCATGAGTCATTCATGGGGTGGGGTGAGGTAGACTGCCAATGAGTGCTCTCCTGTGCTGTCCTTGGGAACCTCCAAAGGTGGAGATACAAGGAATCTTCTCTCCAGCCTTGTTGGAGACCATGGATCCCTGCATGTCTCTCAGCCTCTAACCCAGTGGTGTAGCATGGGTCTCCAGCACCTGGGGGCCAATGCTTACATTTGTGCCCTGCCATCCATGGCCGATCGCTGATTGGGGGGGGCGGGGCCCAGCAGCTGATCACCAAGTGCTGAAGGAAGTGCCAGCAGCGAAACTGGAAGCGCTGCCAAAAGACTGCGTAGCCCCCCTCCCCCATCACTATGCCACTGCTCTAGTCATAGAGAAGTAGCACTGGAAGGGAGGTCATCTAATTGAACCACTTCCTGAGGGGGTCATCCTTATTCAAACCAATCCATACAAACCATAATCTAAACTCTAAATGAGACTGCCATCAACCTTGACACCACACAGACCTAACACCCTAACCTGCCACAGGTAAAGAAGAGGAACCATGACAGCCAATGTCCTGCCTCTATGAAGTGTTGTCAATATATGCTCATGAGGTCCTGGCTAGAAGGCCATACTCCCTGCTACAGAGAATGGCAACCTCCCCAGTCCATACCAATCTGATCATGGGGTAAAATGCCTTCCTGACCCTGAGAGGAGGAGAAAGACCCCCTAGCCAGGAACCTCTGGGTTTGGTCCCAGAGAGAGCAGAGAAACTCTAACCTATTGAGGCAGAGAGCCATGCAGGACACTGGAGACAAGGATTCCTTGTAAGCCTCTCCGCATCTGGAGCTTCCAAGGGATAACTACGTGCCCAGCAGAATATGTGGGACACTGGAGGGCTGAGCAACTCTCTGTTGCATCGGTGGTGTAGTGAGAGATGCTATAATTTAGAGATTCTTCCTACGCGGAGACTGAGGGACTTGGGAATAGGGAAATGGTTCCTCAGTAAGAGCAGCTACCTAGTTGGTTAGAAAAAGATAAAGGGTCTGGCTCCATATTGAAGTTTGCTTTTTTGGATCTTCTCATTCATGTATGCCTGGTGCTCAATACATGTGGGGTATACAGACATTTCAGAAAGTGCTACAAAAGAAAGTGCTTTAAACATATTCCTCATTTTTGAGGACCATTTTTGAAGTGCTTCAGGCATTTTTGAAACTCCTTTGGCAATATACATCTGTATACTTGCTGTTTGGAGCATTTAAAGATATTTGGAAGAGGCCAGCTTGCTTGCCTCCCCGCATAGTATCTGAATAAACCATCAAAGCAAAGTAAAAGATAATTTTTTTGTCCAAATGTTACATCTGTCTAAGGCTTATGCACATTATACAGATAATTCTGTAAAATGCTCCGTTTGACCAAGGTTAAAATGGCATGCATGTCATCATTCTGAGAACATAAGCATATTGCTTTGGTGATAAGGCCTTGGAAAAAATTACTTTGAATTATTTTTCTGACATTTCTTTCCCAAAGTGGCGCAAATATGTAAAATACACCTTTTCCTGTCTAGGGTATTGTTTTTTTAGGCCAAGAGGAGGAATGGCTTAAATAATTCTATTCTGACTTTTTAAATATATTGTTTGACTTGTACAGATCTAGTCAAAACAAAGCAAACATGTCAGATTTGGAAGACTGTTCCATGCTTGTGTTACTTATTCACAGCTTATCTGAAAAAGTGCTTTACAGCTCTTCTGTTGACAGTGCTATCATAGTTGTGTGGCAGTCTGCATATTGTGTGGTGGTTCTCAGAGCTTTGTTACACAGTACTTTTGGGCGGCTCTTGGAGCCCTGAGCACCTGAATTGTCCTCACATCAACACCTGACACTAGTTTTAAGCACTCCTTAGGCAGCTCAAAGTTATGCTCCTCCAGAGAAGGATTACCTCTGATCTGTGTTGCCCAGTTTGTGTTACACTAAGCTGTGGCCACTCTAGGCTACACCTTAGTGTAAACACAACCCCCCTCCCCTGCGGGCCCAGATCAGATCCACTGCTCACCCCACCCTCTCCGGCACCCCAGATCCCCACTCACTGCTCTTCCAACCCCCCACCCCTGCTTATGTGTGCCTGCCTGCACTGTGTCCTGGTGGAGCAGGCAGGGAAGGGTTCACCTGCCTGCCCAGCTGCCACCATCGCTACTCTGGCTGGGCTCAGCCTGGAAAAGAGCAGCAGCCGGGCAGTGGTGGTAGTGGGGGCTGGGCAGGCAGGTTAATCCTTCCCTGCCTGCTCCTTTGGGACAGATAGTGTGGGGTGAGGGGAGCCCTGGGGGTGCGTGTATGGGGAAGGAAACCTAGGGCCAGGAGGGAACTCGGGGATCCTTGGGGGATAGGGGGAAAGTCTCTCGAATGTGAGGTGGGGAATTTTACCTTTTAGTCTTTCAGGCCCTTGGTGGCCTGAACATGTGACTGCTCCAAACTCAAGCTAACACTAACATTGATCAACATTTGAGCAACTCAGTGTAACATGTAACAAGGCCCTCAATCCCTCCTTTTGGAGCTGTTCCACTTAGTACATTAACATGTCTTGACGTGCCTAAAGAAGTGTTATTTTTCCTTGGCCACCTTTGAAGATCTGGGAATAATCACAGGCCTGGTCTTTGCAGATCATAAGATTGGTTCTTGCTTTATGCTTTTTTAGATGCTGAGGTATAAACAGCAAGGGTGTGAAGATTTAAACCCTTCAAAGTTTTTAACCCCCTTGAAGGGCACCATCTGCTTTGGTGTTGAACAACTCTGCTCTCTCAAATGGCAGGTCCTTCACAAAGGTTGGTACTTCCTTGGAAAGTCACATTCTTGCAGTGAAGATGGCTGCTGCATGACCACAGCTCTCACTGTTAAACAGAAAATTGTGTCAAAAAATGAATCTCTTTGGCTCCTTGTTTCCTAGTGTATTTCTGTTTTAGCAGGATTTTGCATTCACAACCGTCACTACTTCAGACAATGATACTGTGACTACTTGAGACAATGGCTGTCATAGATTTATAGTAAAGCAGGGCTAGAAGAGACCTCGGGAGATCATTTCATTCAATTCCCTGCTGAAGGCAGGATCATCCCTAGGTAAACACTTCTAGAGTCTAGACAATTGTTTTTGTAACCTGTTCTTCAACACTTTATGAACAACCCTCTGGCACAACTACCAGCCACAATGCCCAGAACATCAAAAGCACCCTAAATCATTTTTTGCTGTAATCTTATCGTATAGGTATTCCCAAATTTAAAAAATCCCTTTGTCTGTATACTTCATACACTGTACTCCTAAATTATTTTTATGATGAAGACCAAGCCTTGCAAAACCTTGCTAAGCTGTGGTCCATGGTTTTTCCATTTACCTCTTTCTCTATAAGCAGAATTCAATAAAGTGATTTCTTCAACCCACTCACAGTGTGACTAATACAGAAACCCTCCTTGCTAAATGGTAATAAATCAAGTATTTAGGATATCAGGTTTTGGAAAGGCTTGGAGGTGCTGTGAACCTGCAGCACTTTTGGAACAGAGTGTGCATTCCAAGTTTGTTCAAGTGCACGTTGTACAATTGTTCATGAAAGCAATATAAACTGCTTACATTAAGAACAGAACTGGGCTTAGGGCAGCAAATTCAGCAAGTATCTAAATAATACCCCTCTTTCTTTCTCTTTCCCCAAGCTCCACCCAGTTTGAGAGAACCTTTATGTTCTCTTGAGAAGACTGTTTATACTGCAGTGCATTGCAAATACAGTCAAAACTATACAATAAAGGCTCACCCCAAAGACAAGGGTTGTACTATATTATTGAAATACATCCTAGTTGTACACTATGCTACCATACAAGGCAGCTCTGCATTCCTGCTTGTAACCTTTTATTACCTCCTGAATTTTCTAGATCACTGCCAAACTTCTTGTACTTCATGGAATGATTACAAGCTTTTATAAATATAAACCTCTGATTCTATTTGGCAGTTCTGTATGGGAATGCCAAAATGAAGATAATAAATAACATATTAAAAGGAGGTCTGGGACTCTGGTTAATAATAACACGTAATATTTTTGCATTCTTTTGCTTTTCCAAAGGTTTAGCGAATTGATCCTCAAAATATCAGTGTGAGGTATTCTGTGTTTATTATGCCCATTTTACATAGGGCTTTAACTGAGGCACAGAATGTTAAAGAATTCAAGTAATCGTTTGTAAGAAGACAATAGAGGACCCGATATGAATTTCAGGCATCTCTGGGTTGCTGATCACAGTGCTTTGTCCACTAAGCCACATTGCCTCCTGTATTATCCTAAACACTGCTGTTTACAATAGTACTACACTACAGTTCTGGGCAACAGCATTAGATGAAGGATGTCAAACATATGGTTTGTGGGACAGATTGTTAGCCCTATGGGACTCCCAGGGGGACTGGGAATTCAGGGACAGGTGAGCAGGGGCAGGGCCTGCCATCCCAATCTGGGGTACAGATCCACATTGGGGAACCCAGGGGCAAATGACAGCTGTGTTAACACTTGATACCACCGTTGCCACTCTGGCCTGTGCAGGTGATTTGGGGTTGTTTTTAAATAAGGAATTTAAGAAATTAAAACTGAGCTCTAGAAAGTGTTCCCCCAAACTATAAGCAAAAAGAAGCCATAACACTTTTGTAAGTTTACAGAAATCTTTTAAAGACTTTAAAAAATGTGCTAAATGGAAAAGAATTTTTATTTTTGAAAGCTTGCATTGAATTCCTGGAATGCAGGGAGATGTTGATTTGTATTCTACCCACAGTGTTGTTGGTGTCTTGTTCTGGTAGGTCATGTAAATGTTTTCTAAGAATTGATGAACTGTTTACTGATTTCTTAGTTATTTGTAGCTATTCCTGATTCCTGCGTTGCTTCACAATGTAATAAAAAAAAGCATTGCTAAAACGTGCCCTTATAAACTTCCAAAATATTTGCTAGAAGCACTTCATAGCAATTATCACTTGGAACTTTAAAGCTGTATTTTTATTTTGTGTCCTTAAATACTATAATGTAAATCTGTAGATGATAGTTAAGTCCCTATTCACTTCAGTGAAACTAGAACATCACACAATGGGCACATCCAGATGAGCGTGTGCATACGGTTTGTGGTGTTGCAGACCCATCTGCAGCACTGCAAACTGCACACATCGCACATGCAGGTGTTTGCTGCACTGCTAAGTGCAGGTGGGTTTTCTGACACTAGGAGATCCTGGTGTAAAAAAAATCCCATGGCAGGAAAAAGTGGGGTAGTGCATGTGGTGGCAGTGTGCTGCCAGAACCTGGAGCCTGGTCGGCCGGACCCACACTCTGGTTGCCAGCCAGAGTGTACATGCCCAGATTGCCACTGCCACTGGTGGA
>NW_017729022.1:1621836-1625221 GCF_001723915.1 Gavialis gangeticus
CATGGCAGGAAAAAGTGGGGTAGTGCATGTGGTGGCAGTGTGCTGCCAGAACCTGGAGCCTGGTCGGCCGGACCCACACTCTGGTTGCCAGCCAGAGTGTACATGCCCAGATTGCCACTGCCACTGGTGGAGCCCCAGGACCCCAGGTAAGGCTGCTGGGGCCAGCTCAGGTGCTGGCCCCAACCTTTCCTACCCCACCTAGGACAATTTGCTGCATGTCAGAGTGCACATTCACGTTATGTGCTGCTGCACATGCACAATTATGTGCTGCTGCTATTTGTCCCCAGGAAAATGTGCATATGTGCTCATCCAGACCCACCCAATGTGGCTAGAGGTGATGAACCTTTTTTGTTATGGCTTTATGTTTTTGTGCTAGGACTCAGGTCTGGAATCTGTATAGAAGTTCCTAAATTATAGATGCCTGAGTTGGACATCTAGGCTCCCTATACATGTTTGGAGTTAGGCATTTCAGAGTATTTCCAAAACACAGAGTAGGGAACAACATTGAGCTACCCAATTGAGGATGTTGAAAAAAAAGTTTCCTCAACTGCATTGTGTGAGAGGCCTTGTCCTGTTGATTTGTGTGACCCTGGGCTCAGAATACATTGAGCAGAAGGAATGCCTATGTCCTGGATTATGATCAGGTTTAGGCAGGAGACAGGCACTGAGATACTCAAACTGGAGAAGTTCTGGGCATGCACAGAAGCTTTGGCCAAGATTTTAAACAGGGATGTAGGCCTCAGGACACTTGGCCAGAGAGAAGAATCAAGTAAGAACTTCAACTGAGGAAAGGGTGTCTTATTTTGAAGTTCTTGCTCTTGATACTTTATATTTTATCTAATAATTCTTTATTGTAAAAAAAAAAAAAAAAAAAATCAGCCATCCCAGGTGTAGAAACTAAGGATCTTTCCCAGTGACACTTTTGTATAGCTGGTAGGATCCAACTTGAGCATCTCTGTTGTAGGTTTTAGGTTTAATTAAGGAAGAGACAAAGATGTACTACTTCTAAGGTAGAGCAATGCCAAAATGTTTAATAATAGTAGCAAAGTCCAGAATAGACCCTGTTATACTTAAACTGTAACTACAATAAATTAAATAAGCTCAAGTTTTTGGGACTCCAGGTCAAATCTTTTGTTAGCAAAAGATTCTGTTTTCTTATCTGCTCTGCTATATTTTGAAATTTTCAAATTGTTTAGATTATTAATATCTTTAACAAACAAAAGAAATGTAAATCTAGATTGAGAGAGAACCCCCAATACCATTTAATAATATCCAGATCTTACATAGCAATTTTCATCTGTAGAATTCAAGTGTCTTGAAATAATCGTTTATTGGTCTTGGGCAGCATGTGCTGCCTCCACATGCATCACCTCATGTTTTTTCTGCATGGGTCTTTTGCCCCTGGATCTCCAGGGGTCAAAAAAAATCCCTGCACTGCAAGATAGCAGCAAAAGAAACATTGGCATGTACAGAGTGTGGTGCCACAGATGGGTCTGCGGTGCCACATGCCCCA
Organism: Gavialis gangeticus; assembly: GCF_001723915.1. Classification (NCBI taxonomy): domain Eukaryota; kingdom Metazoa; phylum Chordata; order Crocodylia; family Gavialidae; genus Gavialis; species Gavialis gangeticus. Next base: position 1,623,350 of record NW_017729022.1, read on the forward strand.
TGGTCACACCTGTCTGGACGCAGCCTCTGAGTTTACCTTGTGAATCATATATAGGTGTTTGCGCACACACAATCTGTGTGGCACCCTTAAAAGGATCTCATGGCACCTCAAGATACTGCAACACCTTGGTTGAGAATTTGTGAAGCTTTGGTAGCTGATTCAATGTGGAGGAAATCTGGCCAGTTTCAGTGGCCGAATCTCCAAATCTGAATTGAATCGGGAGACCCATTAAAAACTCTGAATCAAATTGAAAGCCTCCAAATTGATTTGCAGAGATTTGGAGCCGATTCAGAGATTTGGCCATAAACTAAACAAGCTGCAGTCCTCAGAAGGCGGCAGCAGGGCATAGCTCCTGCTCCCAGTGCTGCTGTGCCCGCATACTGTGCCCCTCTGCCTCGGTTGGATAAGTGGCGGCAGGGCAGAGCCCCCGCTCCCAGTGCTGCTGTGCTCACATACCGTGCCCCCCTGCCTCAGCTGGATAAGTGGTGGCAGGGCAGAGCCCCTGCTCCCAGTGCTTTCTGCTACCTGTTCGGAGCACAGCCTGACCCAGCCTGCCCTGAGCAAATCCAGGGGCACACACCCATTTCCATGCCCTCCCAGACCAGCAGTGTGCAGTGGCGCTTAGTGGTGGGAGCCCCCCTACCTGAGTCCTGCACCCCCCTGGTCTGGCTGGGCAGCTTGTCCCAGCCGCAATCCCTCCCTCGCTCTGCAGGCATTGATCTGCCACTCCTTCCACCTCTTTCCCCCCCCCCCCAGCCCACCACAACAGACTTACCAACTGGAGGCAGCTGTGTCCAGTGTCCTCAAGGACTGTTGCCCGTTTTAGTCTATGGCTGAACCTCCGAATCAGTGATGAATCTTCATATCTGATTTGGCCAAATTGAATCAGGACAGTGATTTGAATCACCAAATCAAATTACTGTCCCTCTGAATTGGCCAAATCCGAATCGAATACTTGCCGCTTTGCACAGGCTTACTGAGAATCACTGCTATACCCTCTAACCAGAATACTGTCATATTGTGTGATCTCAGTAAAATTGTACCAGACTTACTCCAAGAGCTCCTTTTGACCAAATCCCACCCTCCTTGGTAAGGCAGTCATAACCAAGGATCCTGTTTTTCTCTTTAAAAATCACAAGTTCTCTCATAAAAATTGCAAATTCTCTGATTAAAAATAGCAAAATCTGCAATTAAAGTGAAAAGCCACTATATATATAGGTATCAATTGAACACAATGTTTTATTGATATATTTATAATTTTAAAGCAATTTGGAAGCCTACTAGTGCCTCAATCACTATAATAAAATAAATTCTAAGTAACTATAAATTTACGTATGTGATTTTGGCTTTTTTATCATGGAGAATCAGAGCTCCCACTGCCCCCATCGCTCACCAGGATGCAGGTCCAGACCCCTCACTCCCAAGCCACAGTCCTGCTGGTGTCCCTCACTCCCCACTCACAGCCTACCCACCACCCCCATTCCTGCCAGCAGGGGCCCCCAGCTGCCAGGGCTATGGGGCCAGGGAGCTGGGTCCACAGCCCCCTGCACCCCACAGCTGCGTCCAAGCCCCAGCTGCTGTGGCGAAGCGGAGTGCTAAACCCAGTTCCCCCTCCGCCATGGGCAGAGCCTGGGGGACAGGGGTGGAGGCTGCCCACTGTGGGTTCGGGGCTCTCTGCCTTGCTGTCCTCCCCCTGGGGCCTCCATGGTCCAGCAGGTGGGACCCAGTATGGCAGGACAGAGTGGGGATGGGTGGGGAAGCTCCGTGCCACTGCTGGGAACTCCTCACTGCCATGGTTTTCATAGACATTTGGGCTGGAAGGGACCCCGGAGGATCATCGAGTCCAGCCCCCTGCCCTAGGGGCAGGAAGCC
>NW_017729022.1:1625382-1631269 GCF_001723915.1 Gavialis gangeticus
CCCTCACCCCCTACTTACCAGCTCCATATCTTTTCCAAAGATTTGGAGAGCTTTAATCGATTTGGACCCTTTATTTCATAAATTTCATAGGCATTTGGGCTGGAAGGGACCCTGGAGGATCATCGAGTCCAGCCCCCTGCCCCAGGGGCAGGAAGTCAGTAGGGATCATGGAATCCCAGCAAGATAAGCATCCAAATGTGTCTTGAAGGCGTTCAAAGTGGGTGCTTGAACTGCCTCCGGCGGCAGTCTATTCCAAACCTTGGGGGCTCGAACAGTGAAGAAGTTTTTCCTTATGTCCAGTCTGAATCAGTCGTGGCGGAGTTTGTGACCGTTCAATCTTGTCATCCCTTGGGGGGCTCTGGTGAACAGACTTTCCCCCAGATCCTGATGAGCATCCCGATAAACTTATAGGTGGCCATCAGATCACCCCTGAGCCTGTGCTTTTCCAAGCTGAAGAGCCCCATGGCTCTCAGCCTGTTATCATAAGGTCTGTTTTCCTAACCTCTGATCATGTGTGTGGCTCTCCTCTGCACCCTCTCAAGTTCTCCACATCCTTTTTGAATTGTGGAGCCCAAAACTGGACACAGTACTCCAGCTGTGGCCTCACCAAGGCTGAGTACAAGGGGAGAATGATGTCCCCGGATTTGCTTGAGAAGCATCTATGGATGCAAGCCAGTGTTTTACTTGCTTTACAAGCTGCTGCATCACACTGAAGGCTCATGTTCATCTTGTGGTCAACCATGACCCCCAAGTCTCTTTCATCTGTAGTGCTAGCCAGCGTAGCGCTGCCAACCTATAAGTATGCTGCAGGTTTTTCCTCCCAAGGTGGAGATCCTTGCATTTTTTGGTGTTGAACACCATCAGGTTCTTGACCACCCATTTCCTGAGCCTGTCAAGATCCACCTGGATCACCCTTCTGTCCTCAGGTGTGGATGCTTTACCCCAGAGTTTTGTCATTGGTGAATTTGGCCAGTCCACTTCTGACACCAATGTCCACATTATTGATGAAGATGTTAAATAGTATAGGCCCTAGGACAGAGCCTTGAGGGATCCCATTGGTCATAACGCACCAAGACGATTGGCCCCCGTCGACCACCACCCTCTGGGGCCTACTGGGGAACCAGTTCCCCAGCCAGTGGATCGTGGTGAGGTTGAGGCAGCAATTAGCCAGTTTAGCCAAGAGGTGATCACGGGATACCAGATCGAAGGCTTCTTTAAGTCAAGGTATACAATGTTGATCTCTTCCCCCTTGTCCAGATGATAAGTCACCTGGTCATAAAAGGAAATGAGATTGGTGAAGCAAGACCTACCCACAACAAACCCGTGCTGGCTATGCCTCAGGATATTTCCTTCAGCTAGTCTGTTAAGGATGGCCTCTTTAATCTTTTCCAAGATCTTCCCCAGGATAGAGGTCAGGCTGATGGGCCTGTAGTTTGCTGGATCTACTTTCCTCCCTTTTTTGAAGATAGGCACCACATTGGCCCTCTTCCAATCATGGTGATGTGTCCCCTGCCCACCCAGCAGCAGTGAGAGACACAACCCCATGCTGCCACCCCTGCTGTTGCTGGGCAGGCACGGGGCACTTTACCAGGGCAGCGTGGAACTGCTCTGCCCTGCCATGCAGGTTGCATTCACTGGGCTGTGGAGGCCATGGGGGGAGGGCAGCAATGTGGGGAGCCCAAGGCCGCAGCAGGCAGCCCACCTCCCTCCCTGTGCACATCTCTGAGGGCATGTACCCCCTTTGTCATCCTGGGAGTGTACGCAGTGGGAGGGAGCCAACCTCCCCCTCACCTCCAGGATGAGCTACTCTCTGCCAGGGCCCTGTGGCCATGCATTCTAGCCCTGGGCCCCAAGCCACACACACCACCCTGGGCTGGGCAGCAGCCCCAGCCACAGCCCTGCCTAACTCACTCCCTTCCTCCCTCCCTTCATCACTATGGGGGCCTCAATCCCACCCACCCCCAGACTTACCTGTGGGAGCTGCTGTCCAGGCTGCCTGGCAGCCATATACATGTGTACGCATGCACATGCAAATGGCGCGCGCTGCCTGACCACCCTTCTCCTGCTCCCCTCAGCCTCTTGCAGGCTGGAACTCTGCCAGCCTGCAAGGAGCTCTTTGCGAAAGTGAAAAATCAGAATGTTTCTCTGTTAAAGTGAAAATCCTTGTTTTTCTTGGTTAAGGGGAAAATCTATGGGGTTTTTTCATTTTTCTGTGGGAAATGGAAAACCCAGTTCCCTAGTCATAAGAGTAGCAACAGGTGACTTTTTGGAGGAGGAAGACTACATTCCTCAAGAGCTCTGCAGAGTTGCACCTGTAGCTGAAGAGCCAGACCACCAACATGAGAGTCCCCTTTGAGCTTTGAGAAATAGGTGTTGATAGTGATTTGAAAACTAGCAACCTGAACTGCCACCAATCCTTAGGCAACCAGTTTATTGTGGATAAATCTACCAATGGATCTTTGTGAGGTGTCTGCAGCCATCCAGAAAATATTCACCTCATATTTCCTGAAATTGTTCAGTCCACAAGTTATCAGTGGATTTGTCCACATGAGCTTCCTCAGCTGCATTGGGATGATCAGCAAGACACATTTCTGGACCCTTAGTTTTCCCTGCCCTAGTTCCCAGACTATCAATAGAAAGACTGTTTCTCAGCTTTTTGCTTTCATTACTCCAAGGCTGACCAAAGTTACAAACGTGCTCTCAGACCTACTCAAACCAGGCATTATACAGGTTGGAAATGACTTTTCTGTGGAGCTGTGAAAAGAAGGTAACTGATCAGTAGAAAATGTCAATATTTTTAGAATTTGGTTCTGCTGCAATTCAGAATGAACCATCAACATTTCTAAGTTCTGAATCAGAGGGAATGCAGGGATGGCTTGTGGATGGAGATCCTAAGAGGCTTTAAACCTTGAAGCTCTGCAGACTGCTGAGGAAACCTGCTTGGTAGGCAGAGAGCTAATAGACTCCTGACTGGACTCCATCAGACCCTCATCCAACTCAGATCACCTCCACAACATGTTTTGATTTCAGTGCATCAGCAAATTGCAACAGAGATTCTTTGGTCAGATTTTTCAACCATTTCTACTTCTTATATTGTTCATTTCTCTTATTCTTATTTGTAATTGGGGTTGGGAGTGTGGGGGCGTGAGGAAGAGAAGAGTGTGTGATAGCCTCAGCTCAGATAGCAGAAAAACAGATACTACTTGGAGTGCTTTAAATGATGCTGACTTCACACTATACTGTTCCCCTTCTATGCTTCTAGAGGTTTTTAAGACCTGGGTAGACAAAGCCTTGGCTGGGATGATATAACTGGAGATGGCTCTGCTTTAAGCAGAGGGTTGGACTAGATGACCTCCTGAGGTCTTATCCAACCCTAATTTTTTATGACTCTGTGATACAATACAGTGAGTGCATCTACAAGAGATGCTTACCAGCAAATTAATGTAGTTTACTGTGAAGTAAGCATGTGCATCTACACGTGCACATGCTTACTTCACAGTAAATCTCCTTAATCTTGAGATGAGGGTCTTTCAGCCCAAACCCAGCAACTGCAGGGCTAAAGCTGGGAAATAAGCATCTCCCAGCAGCAGCCCTGAGGCCATGGAGCTGGTGCTGGGAGTTTCTTGCTGGCAAGGTCTTGGGGAGCTTGTTCCCCACCCAGCTCCATGAGCACGGTGGTGGGGGCAAAAGGCTGGGAAGCTTGTTCTCTGCCCAGTTCCACACATGCAGAGCTGGGGGTTGGGGGGTATGAACAGGCTGGGGAATTTGCTCCTCCCCCAGCTCTGCAAGCCCAGAGCTGGAGGGGGAAATGCCCTCCCCCCCCAGCCTGTTCCACACTGAGCTCTGTGCTCATGGAGCTGGGTGATCATGGAATAGGGGCTGGCAGCTCCCTGCCTGGGGATAGTTCCCCATCCAGCCTGGAGCTGTCATCCTGACTGGGACAGTTCCCAGTCAGCCCCAGGCTGGGTGGGGAAGCACATGCAGACTGGAGGTGGCTGGAGACGGTCCTGTTTTCAGGCAGCCCCCAGCCAGCTCCAGGCTGCATGTGCAAACCTCCCTGTGCAGCCTAGTGTTGGCTGGGAACTGTTGCGGTCAGGGGCAGGCCTAAGCCCTGTGCCCTGACTGAGTGATCAAGGCACAGGGCTTAGAAAGAGCTCCAGGGGTAGGGCAGGTCCCAGCCCCTGCCCTGACCTACCAGCAGATTGGGGCGGGGGGGCTGTGACCTGCCCCTCCCCTTCACCTCTTTCCAGGCCCTGGGCCCCAGGTTGGGGAGCCAGGGCCAGGAGCTCCCCATCCCAGCAGCAGGCAGGCCCCTGGGGCCAGAAGACAGCTGTCTCCTGGCCTGGTGCTCCCTGCCAACCTCCAGGCTAGCGTCCAGAGGGAGCCTGTAGTTCCCCCTGATGGCCACAGGGGCACATTGCAGGGTTGTAGGGAACTGAGAACAAATCTTCTCCCTAAACTCCACATGTGTAGACACCTACCCATAAACCCTTACAGTACAGTAGCTTACTCCACAGTAAATCTAGGCTGGAATAAATGCATGTGTAGATACACCCTGTAGCGTGGAGGATATTTAAAGAACACTTAGACTTGGAGAACATTACTCCCTTGAGAGAAACTCTCTTGTACTTCCTTTCCCATGTCAGGTGGCTTACTCACTATAGTAAATGCAGTGAAATTGCCACCAGAATAGTAGTCCCATGCAAACCAGAATACATTTCTGTTTTGGGAAATTTAAACTGAAACAAAATTCATTGCATAATATTTGATTCCTGGTAACTGCTGTCATTTTCCCTCTTTCATCCTCTTCAAAATCAGTATCTTTAAGGAAATCCTTTCCTCCATTCTCATTTAAAAATCTCAATCGTTTTATTAAAAATTTACTAGGCCTTGTCTAATCTAGGATACTATGACACAGGCAGTATCTGTTGCATATGTATGGAACAGAGTCCTTTGTAGGGTCATGGTTTGTTATAGTCAATGTAAAAAAAAAATCCTTGTCATTATTTTCTATAAGCAGCCTATCTAGGGCAGCTTTTGTTTGGATTTTATTATATTTTTCTTTTTCTTTTTTTGTAAGTGAGTAAAAAGGTAATATGTTCATCAAGGCTGATTAGATGCTCTCACACTGAACACAAGTGATTTTTTACAACAATGCATGGCCTTAAGCCAAAGCTGAACAATGCCTGGCTTAAACTTTACTTAATATGTCATTATGTCATTACTGGGGGAAGGGGGAGGGGAGACCAGCCTTGCCTGGTTTGTTACACTTTTCATAATAGAAAACCAGCTGGAAGAGCCCACCATTAAAACTGCAACTATAGTACAATACAGGAAGCTGCTCAGATATACTGTGAGGTTCTACATAATGAATGGTGCACTTCTGTGCATTTGTTGTTTACATGAGGACAGTGTTGTAGTGGAGCTCTGTAGGTTGGGTGCAGGTTATATAAAGTTTGTTCATGATTTACCATTCAAGTAACCACTCTTCTCGTTAAAAAAAATAGTTGAAAATGAACAGGTAATTTTCTTTTTTGCTTGACAGATTACTTTTCACTTCTCTTCTATTTTTAGGACTCTTTAGATGATTTGTTTCATTTGCTTCCCATTTGTAGGGCCTCTGATGTTGTATTTACATAACTTTATTTACCATTTCAGTAATTAAGACAAAATTATAGACACAAGGGTTACTAATAGTTTGCTTTTGTGTTACAAGGTTTTGGGGAGAAGGGAGAGGCATTCAAGCTAGCAGCAGAAAAAGTAGGCACCATTTCAGTTGTGAAACTAAACTTCTACAAAAAGAAACTAAAGAACATTTCACCTTAAAAGAAGGCTGAACAAATGCTATGAAGTAATACTTTCTTCTGTTGGGAATGTTTCCAGAATA
>NW_017729022.1:1641429-1644164 GCF_001723915.1 Gavialis gangeticus
CACACACACACACACACACACACACGCGCGCGCGCACACACACACACTCTCTCTCTCTCTCTCTCTCTCTCTCTCTCTCTGACTGGTCAGGACACCCTGGATCCTGACCGTAATTATACATCTGGGAAGCAAGCACCCATTCACATGGCTGCTTTGGTGGCTGTCACTGAGGATGTGTTTACTTGCCAGTCCTCTCTCTGCTCATGAAGGTCCTGGAAATGAGGCAATGGAGTTATGCTAAGAGAGGCCTGTGCCACCACTTTCAAGTGAACTGGAGATAGCAATCTCAAGAGCGGGTGTGGTCTCAGTGCAGCTTCATTGCTTTATTTCTGGGACTGGTGTGCATGAAGTAGGAGAAAGTAAGTGTGCTTCAGAGTGACACTTGCAAGAGCATCCCTCATGAAGTATAGATTTCCTCTCAGATGTGAAAAATTCACATGAGAAATGACTCATCACTATGAATAAGAGGTATAAATCAGGGGCAGGTTGAGTTTTGCATTCTAGGCCTGCCTCAACCTGGATCTGAGCCAATGTCTCACTTTCTGGGTGAGTGCTCTAAGCAGTAGTAGGCTATCATGCAAAAGCTGGATACCCCTACTATTACCAGGACTGTTTTAGAGTGAAAGGCACCATGAAAACCGTGCTTTCAACAGGGCACTGTCCTGAAATATAAACACAGTTACATGCTGTGGGGCAGTATTCTGATGATCTGATCATTCTGCACAACAGCTGTGCGCATTAAGCATTTAACAAAACTCCATACCTAGTGTTTAAAGATGAAAAAATGGACCTCAAAACTGTCTGTAATCAGCCTCGGGTCTTCCACACGTCATATTAAACAATTTTTATTCTTACTCCATTGGCGCAAACATTTAAATAGCCTGGGGCAATAGATTTCTTTCACATAAACACATGACTAAGAAAAAAATAAAGGCTTGCAGTAGGTGTTTTTTTCCAGACAAGTGAATACCCCTAGTTTATAATGTAAATTTAGTCCTTCAAAGTGTCACAGTTCATTCCTAGTCTGTGGATATTGGCACCATTTCTAAGTTCCCTTTTGTTAACTTTATCTTTTTTTTTTAAAGCTAGGCTTTTTTATCAGTTCCAGTGGAACAAAGTGGTGCCTTGCATTTTCCTTCACAAAATAGAAGGTGAAAAAAAGACATACTGTTCTTTTATTAATCTCAGCATTAACAGCATCTTAATATTAAGGTACATTCTCCTCTGCATCGGTAGGCCTTTATAGAACAGTGACTCCAAGCACTCATCTTCATTGAATCTTTATTCAGAAAAAAGGAAATATTTTTGCCTAGACACTTTTAATAAAGTGACCGGTTTTAATGAGTAAAGAAATCCTTATTTTTTGTAACAGAAATGTTACAATGGCTATGCTGCTATTTTGGTTCATTTATGTGTGAAGCATCCAATTAACTTGCCAAGAATTTGCTTTATGTTGTCCTAGTAGCCCACAATTGCCTGTTTTCAGATTAAATGTTGCAAACTCTGAGTAAAATAATTATAAATGCTAGCAGATCTGCAAACAGAGTTTAGATTCGGCCCATTAAAATGCCTTTCTAGTTTCTACATGCAATTTATAATACCACACTCTGCAGGCAAAGTTTGGTTTTGAGTGACACCTATGCTATCCCGTTGCCCTCCGTGGGTTTGCATCATATAATTCAGGGTTGGCCAGCTTGCAGCATGGGGGTCACAGGCAGCCTGTGCTTGTGGCAGATTGTGGACAGGACAGGCAGCACAGCAGCAGATAGGGCACGAAGTAGAAAGCAAAGCAAAGCAACAAATGGGGCAAGGAGCACAAAGTAGAGCAGGAGATCAGGCAGGGGAAGCAGATTGGATTGACACTTGGGGAGCATTCTGGGTTAATTTGCGGCATGCCTGCCAGAAAGGCTGGTTCCCATTGATATAACTGGAATTTAGCCACACAACTCCATTGACAGTGCAAGCAAACAGAATCATCATAGTCTCTCTTAAAGAGTCCTGCACTTCCAGCAGGAGTATAATGTTTTAGTCCACTGATTCCATATAAGAATATATTTAAGGAAAACGTATATAGTGTTCAAATTGGATGCTTTTCATTAACATTGTTGCTTTTCAAGGTAGAACTTCAACATTCATTTCAAAATATCCATTTGAGAAGGGAATCAAGAGTACTGCTTAAAAGTATACAGGATACTCAAGTATGCAGAAGCTGATGGTCTATTTTTAGGTTATTCTGATGCATAAACCTAGAGAAATCTCTACAACAAACAGTGAAAAAGGGCGTGCTAGCAGTTATCTGAAAATCTCCAAGCCTTGTAGAGTTTAAGAGGTTGAGCTTGTATAAATTGTAAAGGACACTGTAAACTATCCTTCTTGTAGCTATTACCAGTACAATTTAGCAGCCCTAATCCCTGGTTTTTCCACACAATCGTTTGACTAAGAAAATCCTTCAATTTTTCTATCCTGCTTCACAGTCCTACTCATTCCTCTAATAGAAGTGCTATAGTAAGTTATATAAACAGCCAGTCCTTTCACACACCAAGGATTTTTCTGGCTGACAGATGCATCAAACATTTGCTTTCCCATAGGAGAGGCAGTTCAAATCACCGGGAAAAGGAGCCAGGAGGGTGTGGGCAATGAGGGAGTGAGTTTGGTGTCAGGATGGCTAGAGCCTGCTTGCAAGTTTCTGAGGGGAGGAGTGAGTAAGCTAGTACCAGAAAGTGATGGGCTTTTGA
>NW_017729022.1:1649164-1650056 GCF_001723915.1 Gavialis gangeticus
TTCAATATCTTCACTGGTGATTTGGACAAGGGGGTGAAAAGCACCTTGTTCAAGTTCACAGATGACACTAAGATGTGGGGAAAAGGAGCCAGGAGGGTGTGGGCAATGAGGGAGTGAGTTTGGTGTCAGGATGGCTAGAGCCTGCTTGCAAGTTTCTGAGGGGAGGAGTGAGTAAGCTAGTACCAGAAAGTGATGGGCTTTTGAGGGGTTTTGCTTAACCTAAGTTTGTTAAACAAAACTGTCCAAACCTGGGACACTGTCTGTTTATTCTGTCAATGGAGGACTAGATCTCCAGTGTGAATGAGCCACGTTTTACAAACATGCAAAGCACTATCTCTAAGTTTCCAATATTAGACGCTATGCAAATAGGGATAATTGCACCACCACTGCCAAGCAATTATTTCTGCAAAGCACAAAATGTTGGTTTTACCTGGTGACAGCCAAATTATATGGTATTTTAAGAGCAAAATGAACATCATCTTGACCAATTAAGGTATCCTTCACAAAGATCCAATATAGTGCCACAATGCAGTTAAACCAGGATGTTAAGGGCAGGAGTTCCATGCCAAAAGAGTGCTGTGGCATTTTTAAAGGCAACTGGTGATTAGGACCTTGATTTATGTAATTGCTCAAAACATGGCACCTGCACTAAGGGTGTGTGTGTCTACATGTGTGCTTTAATACACAGTAGACTATTTTACAAAGTGACATTATGTTAATGCACAGTAAAATAGTTTATTGTGCATTGTCACTAAAAAAAGTGTACAAATGCTCTACTGCACATTAGCACAGCCTAATGCACATAAATTTAGTACCTCACATTAATTCACTGTAGACGTACCCACAGTGACTTGAACACTAGGGGCGCATCCACACGACCACATGCATGCCT
>NW_017729022.1:1650263-1650775 GCF_001723915.1 Gavialis gangeticus
AGCCATTGTGGGGGGCTGCAGCAGCTGGTGGGGGATGGGGCCAGGTCAGGCAGCAATTGGGGGGCTGGGGTGGGGCACGTGGCCCTTGTAGAGGGGTGGTAGCTCCTGCGGGGGCCATTTGGCCCCCAGTGGGGGGCCATACCCTTTGTGTAGGGGGCTGAACCCCCTGTTGGGGGAGTATAGCCCTTGTGTGGGGGCCATCGCCCTGTGGGAAGGCAGCAAAATATGTATTCATGAATTCATGAAACCTGTATTTAGAGTTCACTTTATTATTATGATAAGAGACTTGCTTTAACACTGTAGATAGACCAATAAAACATTGTCCAACTGATTGCTGTCTCTGTCTCACTCTCTTGCTCTTTATAGTGGTCTTTTGTTTTACTTGTGGAAGAACATGTATTTGGGGGTATTTTAGAGAGTGACTTTGGGGTTTTTTTATCATGGATTTTATAGGGAACACCAGAAGTCCTGCTAGGGAGGCCAGTGGCAGGACCCTGCCTGCTCAGAGCTGG
>NW_017729022.1:1652380-1674335 GCF_001723915.1 Gavialis gangeticus
TTTGGTGTCATCAGCGAATTTAAACAGGTTACTTTCCACCCCATCATCCAGATCGCTGATGAAGAAATTGAACAGCGCAGGCCCCAGGACCGAGCCCTGGGGGACTCCGCTACCCACCTCCCCCCAGGTCGAATATGACCCATCCACCACCACCCTCTGAGTGCAACCCTTCAGCCAATCTGCAATCCATCTGACTGTGTCTTTATCTGAGCAAAAAGTTAATTCAGATTAACAGCCTAATCAATACATTTTGGTTGACTAGATCTCATTTTTTTTGTAGTATAAAGTATAGAAACACAACACAATCAAATATTGTCTTCTTCAGAACAGCTTAAGGCTTGTAATAACTACACAAAGGCTGTTTTTGTCCTTGAAATTAACTCCCCCTGCTGTAACAAAGGCAAAATTACAGGAGTTTAACAAAGAACAGAACAAAAAAACTATGAAACTGAAGTGAGCAAAGCATTTTTATTTGTGAATATTAATATACAAACACAAGTATTTTAATCTTTAAAAAGAAGTGAATTTAAAAGTTGCATAGTTTTATACAAGGCCAACTGCTTTTTCATCCTGTTTGGCAAACTTATGACAAAGATAATTAAAATGTTTCACAACAGAATTGTTATTAGAAGAGAAAAAAAAATCAAAGGAGGCAATCCATTTTGAGTTGCACAGTAAGCAAAATTAGTACCTACTGTAACTCATTTTTATTCGAATAAAAATACTGAAAGTCTTGAAAGAAGACTATTTAATTTCTGCTTTTCCAAAGAACCCATGATTTATCATTCCAACTTTTGAATAACATTTCAGATCATTCTAAATTTAAAGTCCTTCACCTTTTATAGAACACCAGATTCTCAGAAATGCCCTTTGGTGCCATTCCCCTCTCTCAATAAAATTCACCAGATATTCCAAAGGCAAAGACATTTACAAATACTGGGTAAGCTCATTCCGTCGTCTTTTTAGAACATCTGCAAACACAACCCCAAAATCAGACTGGCCCAACTGTCATTTTGAATTAACAGGAGACCACACTCACATACTCAAACTTGAAAATGGTTCTCCTTTGATTTCATATAAACTACTAAAGATGAAATATTCCCAGAAAAACAAAGTTATGAAGTAAGCTGACATAAGCAGAGATGGAATCCAACCTGTATTCTATAAAACTGTACATGTTCTTGTTTGGTGATATTAAACATTTTATTTAAAGTGCTTGATGAAAGCAGGAATGATTTAAAACTGGTAAATTCATTTACTGGCACAGCTGAAGTTGGAAACTCACATGTGTTATTTAAAGCATATGTAAACAGACAGACAAAAAGCCGCACACAAGAAATATGTTCTGCTGGGTTTAAGTTTTTCTGTTTTCTTTTTAAGTTTTAAAAAGAGAGATAAAAGACAAATCTTGGTGAAGAGAGCCCTTAAGGAATATAGTCGATATAATATTTTCCTACATTTCAAGGATACAAAGAGGTTTGGTATAAGGACTCAAAGGAAGAAAATAGTGTAAAAGTATTACTCATAATTGAGGAAAGATGATTACAGAGCAGATATCTTAGTTAAAGCCTTTGGGAATATGCCATTTAATAAGTACAATAATTTTAAATGCCCCAAAATTACATTTTACAGTAGAAATGCAAAGGACTTTGGAACATGGTAATACTTAAGTTCAGGCATGCATATTGCTCATCTTAAGACATCATCTTTTTCTTACATTCTACTGAACAGAAGACCATTCCTTCTATTGGCATGAACTTTTGGCCAATGAGACACTTGCTACAACACGAGCACACGAAGCACTCTGGGGCAGCATGCCAGTTGAAGCTGTTGTAGGTCACACGCTGAACTTCTGGATCTATAGCATTCTGACAGCCTTGACAGATCTGATAAATATATAATAAAAGTCATATAAACATACATTCTTTCTCCTATTTTTAGAAGAACTGGAACTCCTGAAAAGTAATGGGAATTAGTTTTGAATGATAGGAATACCAAAAGAAAGAAATATTGTGTTATTCTAGGACTGAAGGAAGCTTTAAAATATAGGTCAGATATTACAGCTTAGAGGAGGGAGAACTACAGTTTAAAAAAAAAAAAAAAAAAGCACAACAGAAGAACCCCAAAATGCAGGAAAAAAAAGAGAGACAATCTTAACGCCAAGCAGTTTCAGAAGCAGAATTGTTGAGATAGTTAAAGGTAAAACATCATAGTTGCATAGCATCATAACTTTCAGTACTGCACTGAATTGAAATAACTGTATACTTGGCTACTGTATATGGTCTCTTTAAATGTTTTGGATTCCTTTAGACACTTCAAAATGTTCATTTGTAAGTGTAAGTCTTTAATGGATGTCAGATGTGGAGAGTGAGCATTATGGATACAACTTGCCACTAGTAATACAGCACTGGACTGACTTGATGAGCTGCACTGACACTGATAAGTAGTTACTGAAGCCCCACACCAGCATCAGCATCAGCTTCTCAAATTTCTCACTTACATTTTTCACCACTGAACTGCCATGACATGAGTCAGCACTGGCAGTAGTTCCCAACACTAACCCAAAAATTACTTTGTCACATCTTTCTTTGTTGGGCATCGTCTCATCTTCCACAGTGGCACTATGCATCTTCGCAATTTCTATTTTATAAGGCACTATGAAAAAGATTTGTTGGGTTTTAAGAACATTACACCATAACCCACTGCTGGATGGAGCCGCATGAGCTAGTCCTGGAACTAGTCCTTGATCTGGTAGGGCCCTCATTGGAGCCAAACGAAATAGTGAATAGTATATTTCTAAACTGTGTTGGTCAAGCAAATGCCAAACAAATGATCAACAGGCTTTCAGAATCAAAACAATATACATCTACCTTCCTTAAATATGATGGAGTTAAAATGGTCAATACAAATGGAGATACATATGGCTGTTTTCATACCTTTCCACTTCTAGGATGTCTTAGTTCAAGTTTACATTCCATGTGTTTTCTGAATTATCTAGTAGATAAAGTGGATGCACTTTTTTTAAATACCTTATGAAAGCAGAGGACAAATGACTGACTTTGGCTCAAACAATTCACAACTTAGATATTTCTGTCCAACATATGAGTGAGAATGTGACTGAACATTGTATAAGTGTCAGTTACTGTACACGTTTCTTTCTTTTGTAACCTCAAAATGACTTCAAGTATCTTACCGCAGCATGGTTCTTCACATAGCATGGTTTGCAGACAGGCTTATCATTTACCATGACATAGATTTCCCCAGCCAAGACACAGTCACAGTCAAAACAGCAGAAGTGTTTCAGGTGCCAGTTTTGACCCTCTGCTTGGGTATATTCATTGTTGAATATCAACTGTGAGGAAAAAACAAAACATCACAATTTATGTACTGAACAGTATTTCTTTCCAGGCAGCTTGCACTGCAGTGTCACAACTTTTCAAAATGTGATGGGTTTAGACCCCTTTTTTCAAATCCACACCATTTTTAGAAACATACCCATCTAGTGTTAATGTGCATGATTTTGCTGTAAAAGGCCTCCAGTTCCTCTGGTAAAAGCAGTAGATTCCAATGGCATTATTCTGTTTGCTCTCCACATTTGGCATTCATATATTTGTATAATTTAGGAAGGACGCTCCACCTAGTGTTCTCACTGAGAAAGTAACTGAGACTTCAGCATAACATGCTAGCTAATATATTGTAGCGCAGTTTTTCAGTATCTGGCCATCATTTAATTCTTTCTTAAGAAAAAGAAGTACTTCTTTATATATAGGATTGTTTTCAGGAGGAGAGACTGAATTATATTAAATGTTATATGCCAAATACCCACACTGAGGTCTTGCTTACCTCATCGCATCCAGCACATCGGGGTTTCTCACTGTCACAGTAGTGCCTTCCGCAATAAAGTTTTCCATTCTTCCAGAAATAGATCATGTCTACTAGAAGCTCCCTGCAGGTGCAGCAGACAAAACAAGCTGGGTGCCACAGTTTGTCATAGCCTGCACGCTCAGCGTAGATGGCTGGATCACCTTCTTTCATATTTTGGTTGCAGCGGTAGCATGACTAGAGGAAGCCATTCAAATTAAGGCATTAAACAACAGGGCACATATATCTATGATGTGTATTTTAGTAAATTCCCAGCCTAAAACTTGTAGCCTAATATTAAAGAGGCAGAGTGACTTCCATGGTCAGTGTTAAATTTTGCACCAAGCCCAAATGTAGGTTTGTTCAACTAAACAGTACAAAAAGACATATGCCATGTAGGCAGAGTTCTAATGCTAGTTACACAGATAATTTTACCATAAGTCTATTAGAACTAGAAGTATAATATGGCTCCTGGAAAAGTCTGGAAGTAAAATACCACATCTTACTACAGATCTCTGCAGTGTCAAAAACAGCATCCATGAAGTAAGGTGAACTTTAAACCATTAGCTCAGTTCTCTGGACCTGATTTTTTTCTACTTATACCAGGGAAACACACCAGAAGCTATGAGTTACAATGGTATAAAAATCTGCTGAAGAAGAAACACTTTGTGGTTTCTGTTTCAGAATTACTGTGTAGAACTACTTTCCAGTTCTGCCAAGCTGCTTATGGCTGTTGTCCAATTATCAGTCTTGGACAGGAGAAGGATGAGAGATAAAAAATTATAAACACAATTATACTACAAATAGTTTCCAAAAATTCTAGGGATATTCTTCTACTAATATTTATACATGATATTGAAATGCTTGTCAGCCAGTCAAAAGAACAGATAGTATGTGTCTTACTAAAACATAATTTTCCAGTCTATTCATCACTTACTTATTTCTGTACTCTAGTTGGTTTGGATGTCTGATCTATGGTCTCATGGTGTGGTTTCTTCCCCATGCCATAACTATAGTATGAATCTGAACTTTCTACTATGACTAACTGTTATAAATTTCTGCTCTGTGTGCTTCTTTAGATTTTTCTCCCAAAGTATCTGTCAATAATATAATATATTCAGTTTTTTACTTTACATAAACTTGCACATAAAAGAGTCCAAAAAAAAATTGGGCCTATAAAACAGCTGAAAGGGAAAGTTCTAATACATTTTGACTACTAAACCCCGGACCAGGCCTGTTTCCAGTTCCATCAGGTCACTAACGTCCACTATCATTATCTGTGCTATGTTACCATGGTAGCTGTGCTCACCCAAAGTACCTGAGCTTACAAACTTCTAGGATGTTTAGATGAGAGGCAGCTGGCAGTAGGACTGTGCAAAACTTTAGCAGCCGTTTTGTTTCGGAGGTGTTTTGGCCTGTTTCAGCACCTGAAACGCCAAATCTGAAATGAAATGGAAGGCTCCGAAACATCTCTGAAATAAAATGAAACTATCTGAAATGTTTTGGATGTTTCGGAGGTGGGCTTGTGAGGTAATAAACTCAGGAGGGTGGGGTTTGTGAAGGAGTGGTCTCATATTGACATCTGTAGCTGGCTAGTGTCTGTGATCTGTCCCTGAGGTCCCTTCCAATCCCAGTGCTCTGGGGGAGGGACGGCAGCCTGCTGTCATCCTGCACGGAGATCTGCGGGCCTGCACTGCCCTGGGAGGAGTCTGGCACAGCCCTGCTGCCCCCCACTGTGTGGGGGGGCTCTGCCACAAGCCCTCAGAGGCCCTGATCACCGTTGCTATAGCCAGTGAATGCAGGGCTTTTTTTTTTTTCTTCCAGTGCTGGGAGGCTGGGGCAGGGCAGTCATGGGGGCTTCTCCTGCGGCTCCTCCCACCCAGGGAGAGGCAGGCAGAGCTGGAGAAGCTGTGGGAGAACCTGCAGCCACCCAGCTGTGCCTGCCTCTTCCTGGCCGACCTGAAATCAGCCCTGAAACTGAAACAGATTTGGCCTAATCAAAACGGATCATAGTCCCTCTGAAATGGCTGAATCAGAGATGGAAACGAGACACAGCTGTTTTGCACAGCCCTAGCTGGCAGTATGGCATTTTTCTGTGAAGACGGAAAAGTGCTCCCTCTTCTGATCAAATGTAATCCAGATCACATGACCTCTAAGGCATGTAAGATTTATCAGTTCTACCATGGCCATGAACAGGCGTTACATTTGTTGGGAGAAAGGGTTTTCTCCTGGCACACAGAAAGCGTGCAGCCGTTCAAGAGATTTCTTGCAGAAGAGAACTGCCTCTTCTGCAAAATGTTAGACTGGATACCTACAAGGAAGATATCCCTCCACATAATTGAACTTAAACAGCCATACTCTACTGTCAGGTATGAAAGACACCAGATATCCCACAGCCCTCTGCTCTCCCATAAATGACTGGATGATAACAGATGTTCAGATTAAGTGCTTTAAAAGTGCATCCATCCATACTTATGTTACAAGCATTGGATACATTGAACAGAATTTTATAATGTGTAAATAAATTGCAGAATCTACACATAGGTGTGTTGGTGGGGGGGAGGGGAGGGATGTAGTGGTGTAGACAAGCCCTTCTTTCACCATAGCCACTGGATGATCTGTGCACAAAAGATGTGCCCCAAAGCCACTCTTGATCTGCTCCAGCTGTGGGCTCCAGCTCTGTAGGTAGCTGGACTCAGCAGGGGACAGCAGTGGCAGCACACAGGTTCCTCCTTCCAGCACCTGCCCCTGTCTGCCCCTCCTTGCAAGTGTTTCTTGCTGGCTTGGAGCAGGTGCTGGAAAGGGGAACCTGTGCACCACCGACATAGCCACTGGCTGCTGCAGGTGCAGGGGAGTGCCAGAGGTGCTTCTGACCCATGCCTTCCATGCACTGCACTGCAGGGGCCAAGCTGGGCTTGGCCAGGGATAGTGGCATCAGCAAATATGTTCTCCTTCCAGTGCTTGCTCCCAGGCTCTGGACATCAGAGGGGGAGGACAATGAACAAGGAGCAAGGGTTGGAAGGAGGAATGCATGTGCTGTTATTGTTGTCCTTAGAAACCTGGAACCTTGCACACTTGTTCCCTGCAGCATACAGCCAGACCAGGGCAGGAGTGGCTCTACCCATCCTGACCTTCCTCCCCCCTGCCCTCCAGGTCAGCCAGCAACAGCAGCAGTGGTGTCAGTGGAGGCTGAGTCCCCTCCCTTAATGCACCTGATCCCAGCCTGGCTATCCAGTGTCCCCCACTGACCTGGGAGCTCCAATCACACCTTGCCCCTATCCCCCTGTGGTCTGACGTGTGGTGTACTGAGCCCCCCTTTAAGAAATCCTGGATCTGCCCATGAGTGGGATACACAACCTATTTAAATCATAACTGTTAAAATACAAGAATGAATACTCATATTACAGATTACTTGTCTACCCAATCATTATTTTATGTCTTTTCCAAGATAGTCCACAGTTACTCAAAACACTTTCATATCGTTGCGAGTTTTCTTTCCAGGCAGCTTGAGTGATTTTTATTTCCAGTAATTTTACTACTGTTTGCTCTTTAACCTTCAAAAGCAAAGCAAGGAAGGTCAATCTGTAAGAGACTCCTGCAATTTATATTATTTACAAGTTACTTTAGTTATCCTGAACTTATTTTGTATTCATGCACAGGCATCTGAGGAAGGAAGCTAGAGTTTGCATGTTCTAATAGGAACAAAGAAAGCTTGACTAAAATACTTGTAGCTGTTTAAGAATGTAAAAAACCACAAGGGAATATTTACTTGACTCATTTTTGTGGAACAGAGTTCTATTAAAAGATCCAGTTCAGATGCTTTGTTGTGACAACGGAAGCACAATTACTACTAATAATAATTAATGCCTTGGTCTTCAATACTGAGTGGGACTGAAGATCATTCAGAGAAGAAAATGTGGATCTCAAAATGCAAAGCTAGCTAGTCAAAACAGTAACTATAGAACCCGATTAGTGAAGAAAGTTAAGACTACTTCAGTTTGGTTTCATTCAGTTCTATACATAAATTACATTATTTTATTCCTTTCCCAAGCAAGAGAAGACAGAACAGGCTACTAGGAGTATTTTCCCCTCACCTAAGCATTCTTTTTTAATATCAATAAAATATTGAGCACTCTTCCTAACCATGACAACCTTGGCAAATCCTATATTGAGAGATTAAGGTACAATTTTGTATGTAATCAGGAAGAAGAGATCTAGACACATTTTTATTTGCTATCCATTATTAAATATTATTAAGACTAGTAGGTTCTTACTGAAATATTTTAATGGATATTTTCAATACTTTCTTCTCTTCCCATTCTCTTAGCATTTCAGGGTAACACACAAGCTCAGCAGGTTAAACTTCCAGTTTGAATGCTTTCTCAGCCATCTATCTTTCTGCATTACCAGCTATCTATTATACTTACATACTGAGATCCTTTTTGACCTGCTGATTTGTCCTCCATCGCTCCTACAGCAGCTGAGGTGCTTTTGTCACCATTATTTTTGTCAGTGACTTTAGCTTCCACATCACCAGGCAGCTTGACATCACCCACACCAAGTGCCTCATTCTTGTATTTCTTCACAAACTGCTCCATCTGCTTCACTTCATTAGGAGATAACTCATGACATTTTGAAGGATCTTGATCATGAGCAGGCAGCTGCTTAGCCAACTGTTTCTTCCTGTACTGAGCGCCTTCTGAGCCAGCCACAGGCTGTTTCTCCTTTGGAAGCATCTGCATATACTGTCTAGCCTAAACCAGGAAGAATTAGATATATCAGATGCCACTTTAATTATGGAATCTGGCTTTTTAAACAAATAAATGACTAAAGCCATCTTTATCGTAATTAGAGAATATAACATTTGTTAATAGTAAGATCCTCTCTCTACAGTAATAGTGAGGTTCTCTACACACAGTGATTCCCAAAATATAGTAGTCAGAAATAAGCTCAGTAGATGCATTAATTGGCTTCTGCCCCAAGTGAAAGACAAGCTTGTGATCAAGCCATAAATAATATTTAGAAAAAAAACATGTTATTTACAATCATAAGGAATAATTCTAAACAATATTTAAAATTTATGTAGCACCATGCTACAAAGCTGTCTAAAAATACTGATCTTGGACACATCTGTATAGTAACTATTTTAGGGATGTAGAGACAGAAGCTAGGAATTTTACTAAGCAGCTTGCACAGGACACAGCGCTACATATAATTCTAGCAAAACCAGGATACATATTAAATAAACCCAATACAAAACAAAAAAATCCCCTGTAAATAAATGCTAAATCCTGCAAAGTTCACATATGTAATTTTAAATTAAGTCACTGAAAAAGGATACTGCATCCTAGAAAACTAGGAGACCACAGATAGCTTGTCTCCACTTATGGATCACATTACACTGTGATACATAAAGTCAACAATTCAAGTTTAAGTAGTAAAGTTAAACTCCCCAAAAGGCTATCCAAGCAACTCATCTGGTTCAGCTGCTAATAAACTCAAGAGAGCTTTCCTTTTGGATGTCAACACTGAACTTGTTCTTACCATATACAGTAAAAGAAATGTGCAAGACTGTTTCTCTTAACTTTAAACAATGACATAAACTGTAGGCTTTTTTTTTAAAACAGTTCATCTAACTTTTATTCCCCCCCAAGTCTTTCTAAAATAGGCAGATTTGGGAATTTGAAAATCCTCTAGAGTGCAATTACAAAGGACACAAGCACATCTCTCTCCTTCCAAAATCTCCAGTCAGGAAATCAACATTAAAATTTTTCATAACACTGGGAGTAATGGGACTGACTGAATAGCCAACACATTTTTATTTGAAGAGGAGGAAGATCAGATCTTAAAGTCGCTTGGATTTTTAAGAGATAAGAAGGACAAGAATTATAGTAAAAAACAAGGATCCAACTACATACAACAGATCCACAAAGACTAAAGGGTTACAATGTCCCCTTAGTAATCACCATGAAAGGATGCCAGTAAAATGTTACCATTAAGTAAATAAAAAGACAGATCATACTTACCAGTGTCTGATTCTGAACAGGAGGAGCCCATTCATAAGTCACAGTGTTGATGGTTATATTCTTCTTGGCAGCTACTGGATTAGTCAGTATCATTACATTGCGTTTGTACATGGGAATACCATCATTTTTCAGCTTTGCAATAAGGGTTGTATATTTTGTATCCTCAAAGAGTTTTCCCACTTTCCTATCTTCCTCATTGCTTGTGAGGACATCATGCTCTTCCTGACCACACTTACAGTTTCGACATATTTTTCTAGAAGTTTAGAAAAAGGCAAGCTGAGTATGTGTCCCAGCTGTAGGCCACAGCTCATCCTAGTTACATGCACAGCAAAGAACCACCAACAAAACATAACCACTACCTCCTTATTCAGCATTTGTATATGAATACACAGCATTTTCCAGGTGAACCTTCTAAAACCAAGAACACTGTTAAGATTTTTCCCCAATCATTTCTGTATTATTTCGTTGTTTGATCCCCAAGTTTTATAGAACTTCATTTTTGTCCACAGAGAATTATACTTCCCTCACTCACCTTTTATTGCATATGTACATTGTTTGGTTATTGTAAAGAGATTTAAAATGGATAATGCTGTATTTACTAAAGGCAAAAAATACAAATCTGAAGAAAAGTATGTGAAGGAATTAAAACAAATTCATATTATACAAAAATCAGTATTAAAAAAAATACATGGGACAGTGTTTAGCCTGTGTTTAGCTTACAGCCTGTGTTTAGCCCAATCAAGGTGTATACAGAATCCTCCTTAATGTATAACACAACAACCCAGTCAACCCAGTTGACTTTAGTTGCCATAAAGGAACAAACTGGTATCTTATTACCTAATTTTAATTAAGGGATTCACACAAATCAGCAGGGTCTTCAACTGGATGAGTGCTTTAGCATGTGTGATCTGCTTGGTTCTCGTGCTAAAGAGCAGACAAGCAGTTTGGTATATTGAAATTGGTCAAGTTGGACATGACTGAGAAACTGCATCCACACCACATTGTTGTTAGTTTCTGCCTGGCCTAGAAAGACAATGGAACCAATATTTTAGCTTGTTGCTTTAAAAAGAATGAACCACTTATTCTACCATTTACTTTTGAAACAAGTTTGACATAGTAACTATATTTTAATCTCTTAAAGACTGTAAAGAGATAAAAACAACAAAATCAAAATTTAAATTACTATGGTCAAAGTCCCTATTTAAAGCACAAAAACCCCATTAGAAGGTGAATGACTAAAGAATGAAAGAAATGGGATGTTAATGGGTTGGAAGTTTACACAGAATTCTTTCTTTTCCACTATCTGGAACAATTTAAAAACTATTTCTCATTCTGGGATATATTTAACATTCTATAAAAGAGGGAGGTTATGATTTACTGTAATGTACTGAAATAATTGTATTGCTCACCATTAATCATAATAGACAGTGTAACATTCAGATTTTATTATTCTTCCACACACATTCTCCACTTATTAAGCAGTTTCTAAACATTGAGTTATTTAATGAACAGTTCCTAAATATAGGCTTTAAACTCCCCAAACGACATATTGCCCCACCATTTCTGTAACATTTGGTTTAAGACTGAATATTCATATCACAACCTACTTATATTTAATATGTTCTTATACTTCCTTAAAATAATTTCTACACATAATCATAACTGCACACACATGCACACAGACCTCCTTTCCAATATATTTCTTGATCATTTTTAACTTGGTTAGTAGCCATGGTAACTAACTCTTGGATTGGGAGGGTTGTTTGTTTAGGCTTTGTGCAATACTGTACTAAGTTTGTGAGGTAAACACAAGACTATATGATGTTTAAGCCAACGTGAATCTTTCTTGTAACATATTTCCTAGTACATGGTTCTTTTGATGGTGTGATATTCCTAGATTCTGTTCTAATGCCTTATCATCACATCTAGACTTGCATTTCTTTTTTGTCCCAGTGGCCAAGTTTCAGGTGTGCATGCATTTCACCTTCCTCCAGATTCTTGTCTCTCTTCCGTGTGTAATGGGCAAATATTTGGTGGTTTCAGCAAAATATTCCCTTCTACCACTACATTTTGGCTGTTGGCAGATGTGGAAAACAACGAAACAAGATGCACTTCACCAGGAGCAGCAGTGGGTTAGTTCAATCCAGCTCCGCAGCATCTATTTAGACGCGGTGCTTCAGCAAGGCTTTTTGGTGCACTTTATCTAAAGTGGATTCAATCAGCTATTAGATAAAAGTACAGAAAAAGCTCCACTAAGCACCAGAGCTATACAAATGTTGGATGAGCTGGATCCAACTTAACCCAGTGCCTCTTCTGGGCATGTGCTTGGCTCAGCGCAAGGGTACGCAGAGTTTAAAATGCCTTTTTCTTTTTCTTCAGTTTGTAAGCAGCATTTATGACCAACATGTGTAGCTTATTTCCAAGTGAATGGTTTGCTCTTAGGAAACAATCTGTCTTTGGTTTGCAGTTCTAGAAGTCTTGTCAGTCATAGCACACTTGTGACCTTTGCATAACTTTTTATTTTTTTAAATTCTAATTTTTTAATTCTTTACTCCTTTTAATACCACTGACCATAGTAATGCTACTACTGTATGTACCGAGGTGTGTGTGTCTCAGTAGCATAACTGAGGGCTGGGACGCGACTGAGGAAGCAGCCCTAGGCACTACCTTTGTGGGAGGACGCACAATAGCTGACTGCAGCACTGGCTGATCACACAGTTGTGATGGGCATGGCACTGACCCAGGAGCAGAGCTATGATTGCTACACTTCTGGTCTTGACATTAAATACTGTCCTGAGCAGCTATTAGACTTCCTGTGGGAGTACGTGTTTATCAATAAAAAGCTAACCATATACTTTTCTCTTTCCTCTTGCTCTCTCTCTCTCTCAGCATTTAACTTTCAATTCAGATTAAGACAGCAATATGGTGGTCATTCAATGCAACTGACCTCACTTCCCAGGTAAACTGCACAGACTTACGATGAGGAAGTCTGCAAGAGGTTCTTTAAATTGGAATATTAGGCCTGTTGAAAATGCTTCGAAGTCTAGTCGCTTATGGTTACTATGGAAGTGTCTGCTAGTTTACCTACTTAACAGAAATATGAACATTAATTACTAACAGTGAGGCAATTTCAGGGCGGGGCCGGTTAATGAAAAAGTCCATTGCTACTCAGCACCCCCGCCAAAAATCTTGGAGCTTCCTCCTTACCACGTATCACAACTGGTCACCAAACCTTGGCTATCCTTGCTTTTGTTGGGTCAGTACATGGTGGTCCTGGCTTTTCAGATACAGGCTTCTACTCCAGAGCACTTTGATATATAAACTATTTAAATCCCCCGTGGTTCCAGAGCTATGTCAATGTGGCCATTGCAGCCATTACACTATGCTTCGAGACACTGATTCAACTATCTTTTTATTGTTTTTTCATGCAGACTTGAAAGGCAAGCCTCACTTCTCCTGTAGTGTCTCTAGCCAATGTGAATGACAAACATGAGCATTTGCAAATAAAGATATGGTTTTCTCCCTTATTTCTTTAAAGCCCCAACATAAAATTAGTCCATATCTGAGTTAGATATGCAGGAAAGAAATGAAAAGCACTGACTATTAGGTTAAGCATCTCATTCTTTTTTAGTTACCTCCTTTCAATACTACAACCCTGTTTTAAAGAGGAATCAGGTAAATTAAGTCCCTTTCTTGTGCTGTACATTGGAATTTTAGCTTTCTAGTTTCAGGGGCTACTAGAAGTGGCTTTGTAAAAAAGGTACCCTAGTGGGTTATGGTCATTTTCTATTTGAACAGCTTCAGTCCTTGAATAAAATGGGTGACCTTTACCCATATGACAGTTGTCACAGGATATCTTTTTTCAGTTTGGGCACATCTTCATTCCATTGGCGATTACAACCTTGACATCACATTTACTAATTGCACGAGTAACGGTCCAAATCTCATCTCACTGGTATAGCACATGGCATGGCAGCTTTCTTAGTTCCCATAATTATTTTAGATGGATTGATTGGTCACCAGATCCTTGATGACTGCATCATGCTGTGGTAACCATGTCCATACTGCAGCTTTGTCTAGTAGTCATCACTTCCATTCCCAAGACCAGCAGCTGCAGTGTGTGGAGGTGATAGCAACTTCTGGCTGCCACTGTGTCATTGGCACAGTCGTGCAGCTGCAGCAGGAGCTGCTACTCCCTACCCCTCCTACGTCAACACCTTGGGCTGCTGCCCCAGATGCCCCATCTTATACTACTGCCCAACATGCATTAAATAATTTTCAATTTACAAGTCTTAATACACTTTGATGTAGGTATTTATTGGCATGTTTTTACCTTTTTAGGTTGACTTGTAGCCCTCTGCAGGACAAGCAGCAGCCTGCATATAATACTGTAATCAATTGCAATTTCAGCTTGTTTTAATTTGGAACCAGAGAAATGAACCCAGTTAATAGGCAAGGGAGATTTTGTCCCCGGTTCTACCATGTCATCTTTCTGCCTGTAAAGCAGAATGACAGACTGTATCATGCTGGTACCTGCAAGTTCTGTCAGTAAGTCTTTCTCCTTTTATGGATACTTTGCTCCAGAGATGATACCAAACAGTACTCAACCAACTCTCTCTAGCTGTGGGTGTCCAGAATTTGATGAAGTACCTGATTTCCTTATTTCACAGTACCTGTTGGTATACTTTTTAGAATCACGTACTAAAAATATTTTTGTTTTTGCCATGTCAGAAAGATATATCATCCACTGCTGTTATGTAATAGTGAGATTTTCCAGTACTCCATTTATATTGCTTGTGACTATACAAACACAACTTGCCTGGTTTCTTTAATGGCTACCATGCAGTTCATACAACTTGATCACCATGCCTTTGGCAAGGATACTTTTTTCCCTTATTTGCTTTATTAATCCCTTACAGTTTCTAAAGATATTCTACAAGCAGGCACTGGACAAGCTGAATTGCTTTATCTATTTCCAGGGGCAATATAGCTGAAAGACATCCTGCTCCTTCAAAACTGGTTATTTTTAGCAGGTTTGGTACAGAAGTGCCACAGTAAATTAATTAAATGCCTTTTATTTAGTTTGTGTGGTTACAATAGGAATAATGGATCCAAAGGTTAGTGTTTTTGGCTTATGTATGGTTTTCCTTGCAATTTGTCTTACTGTTGCTTTTATTGCTCAAAAAGTTTTAGGCAATGTATTTTGCTCATCATTTATGCTATCCAGCAAATACTGAAATCATACCATCATATAGTTTTAAGTTAGCCTTGGCTACTGCCAGCTCCTGTGGTCTTAATGCACAGTGCAAAACAAACCACCAGGTTGTTATTGGCATTCAAGTCCAATTAACATGTTGCTGCTTTATCTTTGCAGCTGATGCCAGTCTGTGCTGTAAGTGAACCTAAACACTTATAAATATCAGAGATGTATAAAGATGTCACTCTCTTAAGTCACCGTGTAGTTCCTCAATGTGGCTGGGACGAATGGCAGCTTTGCCACTCAGCTGGCAGTAATCCTACAGCAGTTACATTTGTCATTGTTTGTCCCTCATGCCCCTAATTACACGAAATCCTGAAAATTTAAAAATTGATAAAAATCAAAATTAATGCTTAGAAACAAACAAACAAAATCAATATTATCCATCAAAATTACTTAAGAGGCTTTGATGGATGATTTCTCACCAGGCTTACTGTGTCTGACAGCTTCCATAAGCCACCTTATATGGCCAGCAACAGATTTTTATTTACATTGTATCTGAGAATGTGCTTTCCACAAGCTTTGGTATATTCTTTGGATTTTCATACTTTCCCTGTGTCATCTGTTTCATTTACTGTGTGTACGTTTTAACAATTAGAATAGGCTCTCATTTTTAGTTCCTTTACGTTAGTTTCTAGTAATAGAAACTGTCATATTTTAAAAGATGAACTGATTCAGCAGTCACAGGAGTCAGCCATTTTGTGCAGTTTGGCAGCAAACTGACTTGTATTTTTAAAGTGCAATCAAGAATCTGAAGAAATGGCATTTTTCACATGGCCTTTTTCTGTGAGTTGCAAATACTGCTAGGAGTTTACATGCACGCTCCTAATCTGCTGCTGACAGATTCTGAGGCTCGTGGAACATGAGGTGGCTTTTGTCCAAGACACTTAACAGTGGGGTTGACACTACTGTTTCCCTTTTACAATCTCATAGTTTTTCCATATCCAACTGTTAAAATATTGCCTGTTTTTCATCCACCTGCTCAAGGACAGGATTTTTTGTATGCTATCTCCCCCATCTCTTCCACTTTCAATATTGTTATCTTCTGATTTCACTAAGGACCTGACTCACTTTTGATACCCTGCTCGCTGTTCAAGCAAAAAAGAACAAACGTCAGGAAAGAACAACTTTTAGGCTTTATTCCATTCCACAAACTGTTCCCCTATCAAGCATTTGCTGAGAGTGGAGGTCTTCAAGTTCCTAGATAACCTTGTATATGTAAGCAGACTATTATTTACAGTATGTTACACCTTACAAACAGGGTACAACATGTCTGTGAGGTCAGTGTTGTACTGTACAAGGACAGAGGTTTAAGTGACTTACCCAAGACTACACAGAACTAGTGGCAGCCACAGGATTTCCATTAAAAATTGGTGATTCCATAATAGTTGGTTAGTGTTAAATGCTTTTTATGAGTTCCTTTCCCACTAACCCATTAACATGTTATATCATATCAATTTTTTAGGCTAAGTCTTGAGATTCATTTAGGACCCCTCCTCCCCACATCTTCAAGCGGAGGGAAATGGCTGAGTGGGTGACGTGACCTCTTCATTTTCCTCTTTTATCCACTCCATTCCATACCCTGGAGCAAAGCAGTACTGGGAGTTGGAGCAGGTGGAGGAAGAGTGGAGGGCATTACTGCAAACCAGGTTTTAGAGGTCCCTGGAAGGTGTCATTTAGATAACATTTAGATGCAGTAAGATTTCATTTATGAAATTTCTTATCTCTTGTGTTTCTATTAACTAGAGGTTCCTCTCCTATCCAAACACTTAATATGCATCATGCAAAAAGGTTCAAAAAGCTCTTTAGCACTTCACTTTTGTGCCTACCTCAGAGGCTACCAGAAATTTGGTTCTGATCTTAAGGTAACTTATTATACAGTTACAATATAGCAATACTAAAGTGGCATACAGTTATGTAATTTTAATGCTTGCAAACTGTACCATGGACTTCAGATACAATTATTATTTGCAGTGTACATCAGTGCAGAGATGATTCTTATTTCCCACTTTGGCCTGCTTCAAGTTCAAAAGATCAAGACTGCAAGCATCTCACTCCTATTTTCAAAATACTGGTTTCCAATAGTGCTTTCCATGACTTTAGTAGCCAGAAGAGAAGTGACTAGTAACTTGTGACATTCACATTGTATTACAAATTCTTCAAATTGCATTTTAAGAGATGTATCAGGACAGTCCATGGTGCTTTCATTTGTGACTTCAGAGCTTACACTTCCATCTAGTGGAAAAGCATGCAATCATATTATAGCACATTACCGGAAGGAAAGGCTGGTTAGTGCACAAATTTTTTTTCCCTGCAAAATTCTATAGGGAAGTTTTGCTGTCTGTAAGAACTTGTACTGCAGTGTATTAGCTCTGCTAATGCGGAGTGCAGGAACCATACTTCACACCAGGCTGCCCAACTTATTTGGCCCTGCAGACGGATCCAAAACGTGGGGCTTTTTGCATGCCAGACAACCCATCTCTGGTGGCAGAGCAGCAGTTGGAGTGGCTGACATAAGAACTGAAGGGGTGAATGCCACTGCCACTGGCCCCCTTTTCCTTTGCCAATCTGACCTGCAAGTAGTGATCAAAGACCCCAAATTGAGTAGCGGCAGCACTCATCCCCTCACTTCCAGACCTGTGCCAATGGAGACATCACACAAAACCCACACACCACAATTTAATCCCTTGTGGGCTCCTTATTGGATAGCATTGCTTCAGTCAGTTCATTCCTTACTTTATTTTAATAAGACTATATGGAACTTTATTCTCAATTAATTTACTTATTTGTTATAGTTGTCACAAAACTTAAAATTCTTGGGAGACTGCCTGAACGAAGGGTGTAAATTGTTTATTCCTCATCCGAGCAGGATCTGACAATGTAAATCATCCTGTAAGCATGCCCTTCGCTTCCACCCCAGTTTCATCAGTTCTGCAATGGGTGGAAAACAGAGGGCATTAGCCTGACCTTTTTATAGGATGGACTGGGGAGAGGGGGAAGCCAGCAGTGAGGACAGTTGTAAAGTTTCATAATTATTGCATCATGATTGAACTCCACACTACTTATAGCTATCACTAAAGACCAAGTACACGTCAAGCACAGAGACATAGTTTTTCCTCCCCTCCAGCCCTCGTCCCAGCCTGGTTCACATTCTCAGTTGTATTTCTATTACTGTTTATAAGTTATTTGTAGTGCTTCTGCTGCTGCAGAATATAACACCTTTTGTTTCCACCTTCTAAACCATCTTGAAGCTTGGACAAAGAGAGATAATTATATATTCTAGCCTTGGACTTCAGAACAATACAGAGCAAGTGCCTGGCACCAGCTAGCTAATGTGTGTTTGATAAGGCACTGGATGCTTTCAATCTTGTTCTCTAGATAGAAATTGAGATCTCTGAACCCAAATGCAGGAGAATACCCATCGCATCTTCAAAGTGCATCAGTCTTTTCAGGTTGGACACTAAAGGGCAAGACAAACTTGATTAACTGAAAAGTAGATTCAGTTCCATCCAGTAGAGGGCATTGCTAGACTTGTGTCAAACAGAGTAAGTACACACACAGCAGACATGCATGCAGAATGATTAGGTTTAGAGATCTACTTCATGACTTCCAGGCAAAACAGCAGAATTTTAAGTACTATCTCCACCCTTCTCCTAAGGTCTGTCTAATAAATGAATATACAATTAGGCTGATCAATAAATTCAAAAGGTAAGGTTTTGTTCATTTGTGTGACAATCTGATTGCCATTTAAGTTACAAGGTTTTATTTCCAGCTAGTATGGCTAGAAGACCAGATTCAGATGTCTCTGTGTCACATAGGTCTTCATTTTCTAAATCAGAACAAAGGACACCCTTTCCATTTATACAGCGCTAGACATTATAGACCACTTGCCTTCTAACAGCCTTAATGGCCTATGCATACCCAAGTGATCATCCCTTACATAAAAGATGGATTCTTACTTTCATTCCAAAAGTGACAATCTTTTTAATTGGCCAGCATGTGTGTGCTCTCCCCTCTACCATGTTGTTTCTAGTGCCTCATAAAATAGAAGACTTAGCAGTCTTCAATTAAAAAAAAAAAAAAAAATATCAGTAAATGTTGATTTCACCTCTCACACAGACAGATAAAAAAATATTTCCAACATTAATAATCAAAATTTATAGAAAGGGAATGCAAGAAAGTGATGGCTGATGGAGTGTGTGATGAGTGATGAACTGTGCTGACTATAGTTTGGACTGCAACTCCCAGAAACCCCAGGGGACTGAGAACAGAAGAAGAGGAAGTGAACAAAGTGGATGAGGGAGCTACAGGCGAGCAGAGCCAGGACCGATGGCAGCTCTGCCACTCAGTTGGTGGCAGTCTACAGCAGTTTCTAATCCACCTGTTCTTTACTCTTTTACACCTTGCTTATAAGCTGTTCAGGACAAAGACTGCTGTGTACAGGCAACCCCCGCGTAGCACTCTTAATTTATTCCTGAAAAACTAAGCGTTAGGTGAAATGAGCGTTAAGTGAAACCGGAGGGAAGTATTTGATGACCCAAGATGGCAACCACGAATATTATAATGGAACTTGCTGAGTGCTAAGTGAAATCAGGTATCTGTTTCAAATGAGTGTTATAGCAAAACAGCGCTAACGGGAACAGCGTTAAGCAGGGGTTGCCTGTATTTATAGAAAACTTAGTACAACAGACTCTGACATTATGTTCTAGCATAATACAAATACTAGATTGCCATGGCTTCTACAGGTCTTACAGTCTAACCCTTGTACAAGGAGACAAAGGGAATCTGATAGCAAAAGAACACTGAGATTTACTGTTGTGCCAGGTTAGAACTTTATTTCTTTGTTTTCATTTAAATCAAAAATGATCTCTCCCCCTACCCCTTGCTTCCCTATCTGCTGTAGTAAGGTCCAGCATTCATAACACCCCTAGAAACCCGTCAAATTATTACAAGTACCCAAAGACTTAGTTCATGCAGAATTAAGACACTGTTCCTTTGGGGAACTGCTGCAAGTTTTAGCAGAGGTACTTCATAAACACAATTTTTAAGCAGCATTTTATATAAATACAAAGTTATACATGCTATTAGACCAAAACAAAAAGGCTCATGATTTACTATATAAAATTCACTGGACTGGGCCCCACCAGAATCAGTGTTTCAAGCCATGGTGACCACACAGCTCAGCATGTGTGTTTTCCAGATACTCCCCCAAAGGATCCATGTGATAACGAGACAGAGAGAGAGAACTAGGTGCTCTTGTCATGAGTCCTGGGATCCTCTACAAGTTTATATGAGATGCGACTCAGGGCAACCTGGTCCAGCTCCACCTCACAGAGGGCGTGGCCACACTAATCATATACAAGAGGCAGAGGGATTCTGGATGAACTGTCAAGGGCCCTGTTTGGCGATGTCTGCCAGACATTTAAGGCTAGGATGAAATAGGAATTATTGGAAATGGGAAAGAGACAGCTCAACTGTGTAAATGAAGAAAAAGTCCAAAAGTATTCAATGTAGCAGCAGCTCACAATGACTTGAAAAAGAGTTAGCACCAAGGGGGGTTGCCTGCAAATGGGCACTAGCATTTCTTTTATTCAGATAAGCTGCATTAACCTATCCTTGTGGTAGGTTCCCATCAGTATGTTTACCTCATACGGGCCATGTGTTTTATAGTGATGCTCAGTATGAATTTTATCAAGTGTGTTTAATCAATTTCATAGTTGGTTTCTATTACTAAGCACATGCTGCTTTTGGCAACAGTTTACTGATAAACAATGTATTTAATGAGTTTTTCTTGTATGGAATTATAAGATAAGATGAGGGGCTTCCACCCCTACCCGATGCTGACCGGGGAAAAGCTTCATCTTGTACTAAAGGAAGTTGGGGGAAGGAGTATATATAAAATTACTACATAATTGTGGCCTATAAGCTTAGCCCTGATCCTGAAAGACACATACTTAAAATCTACAACCAACACTCCCCAATATTTAATTTTTAAAATAAAGTGGATAGTCTTAAGAGTCTGGGACTATTCTCAGATTTTAAGGTTAGGTTAGCAGTCCTTACCTCCAGAAGTGTAGTTCAAATCCTTCACATTTATCCTTGCATTTTAAGCATGGAGCACCAAATCCTTGTTCATGGCCTAAGCCCATCTGTTTAAAAGTAAAAAGAAAAAGTTGTTATCCAGTCTATAAAATTTACATGTTACATCTAATATCACCATCATTTTCCCCTTGTAATATCTGATGTTGGAGGCACTAAATCAACAAATAAAAGTCTGGATGAATTGAAAAGAGTATAATTTGATTCACAGAATTGAGAATGCAATCATTACAAGCAAGAAATCATAAGTGTTATTTAGTAGATTTCTAGACTGTAGATGTGTACAATTTAAGTTACTTATAGTAAATGATGCAAGCTACAAGCAGGAACCGAATCAAACGTGCGTTAATCTGCATGTTTAATACTCAGGGAGCATGTTTACATGAGACATTTACTGAGCAGTTGACTAATTAACTGTGCAGTAGGTCTGTGTGAAGCGACTAGTATTCACTTTGGATTCAGCTGATTCGGGGGACAGTAATTCAATTTGGTGATTCAAATCACTTTCCCAAATTGATTCTGCCAAATCCGATTTGGAGATTCAGCCACTACCAGATCTCCAAACTGAACAGGCCCCATCTCCTGCCCACTCTCCCAGCCCTGTCAATGGCTGCCCCACCCAGTACCAAAAAGAGCCCTGCACCTCACCAGCTCCTGCCAGGCAGGGGACTGATCCCCGCTGCCCCTCACTGTATGGGGGGGGGGGGGGGGG
>NW_017729022.1:1674488-1687941 GCF_001723915.1 Gavialis gangeticus
GGGGGGGGGGGGGGGGGGCTCTGCCACAAGCCCCCAGAGGCCCCGACAGCTACTGCAGCAACCAGTGAGTGCAGGACTTTTTTTAAGCGCTGGGACACTGGGGCCAGATGCGGGTCAGGGGCACTCAGGGGGGCTGGGGAAGTAGGCAGAGGATGGGGCCTGGTGAGGGTCCCCTCATGGTCCCCTCCCCCTGCCCCGTACTTACCAGCATGGAGTCTGAGTCCAGCTCCCTGCAGTGGCTAGCAGAGACCGTCTAAGTCTCCCCAAATACATTCAGAGGCTTTGGATTGATTTGGACCTTTTTTAAAGATCGGTCTCCTGATTCGATTTGGATGCCAAATCTCCTCTGAATTGAATCAGCAACTGAAGCTTTGCATAGCCCTACCGCACAGTAAACATCTCGGCATCTACACATGCACCCTTAGTAGCATGTGTGAAGTTAATGAAAAACTTCTGCAGCAGGATAGGACTTACAGATAAGCCCCAACCTGCTGCAGAGGTGTTTAACGTGGAGCAGCACGTGTGCAGACACTGCCCTGGCTGCCTGGGGCACAGGGTGCTTCCACGTGGGGCTAGCTGGCAGGCAGCTTGTGCCCCAGTCAGCCGGTCCACAGCAGGGGGAGTTCCATCGGAGCAGTCCTGTGACCCCCGGGGTCCCCTGCCAGTCTGTACTGCTCTGACTGGGCTTTGTGTGTTATGCCTGAATAAACACTGGAGCAATATGCTCTGGAGTTTTGCTTTGGGTGCACATTCAAATGGTGCACCTGGGAGCAAAAAACCTCCAGAGCTTACAGATGTGCCAGGAATAAAGAAAGATAAATTTAAAATTATTGACTAGATAGCTTTTGTCACTGAAGTATTAGAAGCTTGGCTTCCTATTCAGAAGAGTTACTATGAAAGAGGTGACAACGTTCACCATCACTAAAACCAACTCTTCTTTTTAAGAGTCAAGAAAAAGATATATCCAGAAGGGAAGGAGGAATAAATGTTATAGAACAGTGGTTTTCAACCTGGTTAGACTCAAGTTACCCCTCAGAAAAGTGCCAGCCCTTTCCTTTTACTTTTTTTTTTTTTTGACTACAGCAAAAAGGAGCAATTTTCTGTTGTAAAGAACTCAGAAAACCCAGAAGTCAGAATGTTTTTCACTATCTGAATTCCTAATTGAAATATCTGTGTTTATTTTGTGAATCATGTGTAGATGTTGGCACACCTCACAGTGCTAACACAACCTTAAATAGATCTCATGGCACCCTGGTGGAGAACAACTATTATAGAAAATTTCATACGTGGAAAGATTAAAGAGGCTCATTGCTATGTAGTTTAAAATAAGGAAAAAAAAGGAGATAATGTAAGAAATAGTACAGTAAAAAGCAATTAAGAAATATTTATAACTCATGTGGTTTCAGTGAAATTATTAGGATGAATGCATTTGGAAATTATACAATAAAATAAATGACATATCAGGACAATTCACAACAGAATATTTCAGATTCAAGTAGGATTTAGACAATCCTATAAAGCCAGGTTTTGCCATTATAATGACGGTGACCATCAATCCTCACACTTTCATAGAAAAACATTAATGCATAACAGGGGGAAGATACTGCTATACTTGGACAGAGTGCTCTACAACTGACCAGGCCTATATTTGATGTGGGGAATTGAACAGCCACAGTGTAGTCTTCCAGAGAAGCAAAACACACCGTCTTCCAGAGAAGCATCTGATATATACCACTGTATCAGATTACAGTAATCACTGGTCAGTTCTGGTATGGTAATTCTTATGCCCCAAAATAGTAACATAAGAGTTTTGTTTAATCATTTTATAGTTGAGTTTAGCCAGCAGTTTCCAATTAATTATTGTTTTATAGCTTATGCTGCAACATGTCTTTTAAAAAGGAGCTGCTCTTTTGCAGTATGACAAATCATACATCTGCACCTGGCTTGTTTCTCTGTCTAGTATAATGCTCATTTAAAAAAAAAAAAAATTGGCATACAAGTCCTCCAACACAGAATATACATGATAAACTAAGTGTGCAGAAAAGGACATTCCTAGTATCCGAAGTCACCTTCTGAACCTGAAACTTTTCATCTGTGCTCTTTACATTTCTCCCATGCATCCAGAAGGAGCATTACACTTTGAATTTCATAGACATTAGGGCTGGAAGGGACCTCGAAAGACCATCGAGACCAGTCCCCTGCCCAAAGGGCAGGAAGTCAGCTGGGGTCATAGGATCCCAGCAAGCTAAGCATCCAATTTACTCTTGAAGGTGTTCAATGTAGGTGCTTGAACCACCTCCAATGGCAGGTTGTTCCAGACCTTGGGAGCTCGGACAGTAAAGGAATTCTTCCTTATGTCCAGCCTGAAACGGTCTCGCAGTAGTTTATGACCATTCGACCTTGTCATCCCTTGGGGGCGCTCTGGTGAACAAACATTCCCCCAGATCCTGGTGGTCACCCCGATAAACTTTAATAAATAAATGGATATACTTTGTCCTCTGTACCAGGAGTGATGTTAGGGCATGGAAAATGGTGTAAATGCATAAGGCTTGCACTGATCAGGGGCCCCTGTTGCATTATGGCTTTATTTCCCATGTTAATAGAAGGGGGTCTCAAACCTGGACACTTGCATGCCTGCCCTCTCCACCCTGGGAAAAAAAAGTGAACCTCACCACTTCCTCAAGTTCGAATGCCCCATAACTAAACATCCTCCTGCTGAGCTCTGGAGCTATTTTCCTACTTCTCCTAAAAATGAAGATTTCAAATATATCTTTGCTCATTTCAGACCAACTAAGATGCAGTGATGTTTAGGTGCTGGCATACTAGCTTGCTCTGGCAGTTGTCTTTGGTTGGAACTGCTAACCTGAATTCAGTTCTGCAGATGAATAAGTTTGTCTCACTCAGCCCAGCTGAGTGTTTCTTACCCAGGCTGCAAATCCCCTGAAGCCACAGGCAACAGGCCTCACCTGCTCCAGCCCTTAAAAGCTAGTCCCAGCCCACAGTATCCCTGTCTAGGAAAGGGTGTAAATTCTTGCTTTTGATCCTACATGCATTTCTTTGCTGGTTCTCTCTGGTTTTGACTCTTGGCTCTGACTCCAGGTAAGACCCTTGACATTTCCCCCATCTAGTTTTCTGCTCTTGAATCTAGTTTGACTTCTGGTTCTGGTGCATGATCCTGATTAACTTTCTGCTTAGCCTGTCTTTAGCTCTTGACCCCAGTCTGTCTCAATTTCCACCATGGCTTGCAGTGCCAGTAGCAGACCCCTCCATAGCCTCAGCTCCTGGGAAGCCAGCCTGGACTGGACTGGTGCTTCAGATGCCTAATCACTATGCCAGACTGCTAATGCCCCAGTCCCCAATACTTATTTACATGTTTTTGGAGATCTAACATTTGTTAGTTGTATGTATTTTTTTATGCATTATGCTGGCAGAAATAGCTTTAATATTGTAGGCATGGTGCAAGTTAGAAAAATGCATGATCCTGATTGAAGATTGCTGGGTTTGGGTGGGGGAGATAGGCACCTCTTAAATGTGATGCATGTCGGGGGCCCTCGTCTGAGTTGCACAGGAAAAGGATGGGGTATAGAGGAGGCCTTTCTTAGGATTTCAATAAAAATGCAGACTAACAGTTTAACTGCACTTTAAATAGAACATGCGTCCAGGTTACAAGTGTCATTAAGGTATGTTAATACAGTGAACAAGCCACAAAGTTATAATATGATTCCATGTACAATCTGGAATAACTTCGGGGCTCACTTGTATTGCTCTTTAAACTGAACATGTGGCCAGTTGGGACCAGTACATGACAGACCCTGACATGCAGCTCTGTCAGGATTCAGCATGAGGTAGCCCCAAGGTCTGGGACACGGATCTCCCTTATCCAGTTGGGGCTGGTGGGGCAGAACCAGTCTTTGGATCCTGGACCCCTGCCCAACCCCCAGAGGCAGGTGGGAGGGAAAGAGAGAAGGGCACAGAGAACCTGACACCCAGGAATGTCTTCCTGATCTTGGACTCACTGCACCTTGGACCTTTAAAAGCCACGTGTGATTCTGACATCCCCAGTGCTTGGGAACTCAAGGAGCCTCTCCCCTGAGGTCCCCATGCATCAGGGATGTTAGAAAAAGTCCCAGTATGAGAAGACCCCAGGATTGGGAAGAGGCTTCTTGATCCTGGGGCCTCCATATTCTGAGACCTGTAAAAACCAAGGTGCAATGGCAGGAAGTGCCATACTCTAAGTCAGGGGTTGTCAGCCAGGGGTACGCATACCCCTGGGAGTACTTGGGAAGGCCCCAAGGGGTATGCGGCAGCAGCGTGGAGAAGCGGGGGCACTTCTGGTTTTGCCACTGTGCACAGGGGACCTCCCTGTCCTTTTCCTCCCTGCCCCCCCAGCGCTCAACTGGCCAGGGGACACCCTGCTTCTTGACCGGCCGCCGGGGGTACAGCAACCAAGAAGGGGTTGCAAACCCCTGCTAAGTAAATGCCTGTTAGTAGCTTTAGTAAACAATTCTTTATAGAATCAAGATATTAGTTGTACCAGCCAACTAATCATCAGGAATTAAATAAAAAGCAAACCAA
Organism: Gavialis gangeticus; assembly: GCF_001723915.1. NCBI lineage: Eukaryota > Metazoa > Chordata > Crocodylia > Gavialidae > Gavialis > Gavialis gangeticus. Next base: position 1,679,064 of record NW_017729022.1, read on the forward strand.
TACCCATTCTGTTAGGTTGACATCTCCAAACAAATCAGTAATATAGGATCCAATGCTAAATCACATCACATGAAGATACACGTCAACTTTCAGCCATTACTGGAAAAAAAATGGAACTTCTCATGCAGTAACTAAGCATCCTGTTTTAAACATAGCTGAAGAGATCCCGTCACTCAAATGGCCAAGTTTATCTCAATAAATTGGGGAGAGACAGACAATGCAGCAGCCGACAGAGGAGGGAGTAGAAGCAAAACTGCAGCCTTTTCAGGAAGCACAGGAGAGGAAACAGCATGCTGACCAGATGATCAGATAAGGGAAAGGGACTTGAGTGGCACTGGGAGGGGGCTGGAGACAGAGTACTTGGCTAATTTGTGGCACAACTGTCAAAAAAGGTTGATTAGACAACTGACCTTATCAGAAGGGATGGAACCAAGAGATTCCGAGATGGATAGCTTCTGTTTTGAACCATGTGAAACTATCTAGAAAAATCTACAGACCTTAACAAGGAATGAGATTCTTTCTACATCTGACTTTATCCCAGCTTTAGGATAGATGAAGTGCTATGTATGTAAAGGCTCAAAATTTATGGGGATAAGGGAGGAGGAAATCCAGGGGCTGTGTGCAAGGAACTGGCATTTGTATAAAGGCCCATGACCCCAATAGACTCCATTATATTTTTTTTTTATATTAGTGGTATGATTGTCCACCCAGCTCTAGGTTTCCCTCACTTCATGCTGCACGTGTTCCTGGAAAACCACACATAACTTGAATTTGCATAAAGGGAACCCATTTTATAAGGTAACAAATAGGGATATGTTCCAAAACCTCCCCTGTACTGAGCCCCAGACCCATTTCTGTCACTTTTATGAAGACAATTTTGGTACTCCCCAACAGCACATAGTGCCCTGTGCTTGTGTTTACTATCACAATGGGGACAGCAACTACAGAAACACATGTCACAGACAATGAGCAAGCAGCACACATCCACATAGGAAACACTATTTTGGTGTGCGTTACCCCCACAATGTACCGCAAAGTAGCTGACTGTAGGCTTCCATAACACTGTTTGCATGAGCAAATTTACATTGCATATAACAAATTTTTGGTATTAAAAAAAAAAAAGTTACTGAATAAGAGCAAATTTGCATATACAGAACCCACATAAAGCAAGGGAAACCTGTAGGTCTCATGCAAAAGAAGGTGCAGTTCTCAAATTTATGTAGGAGTTTTACATCAAAGACATTTAAGGTTGTTTCATTAAATAAAAGATAAAGTCTTATAATGCTGGTGTTCATGCCTAATTATATTTCAGTTAGCATCTTAAATGCAGCTCCTTGGCAAGTCACTAGCAAAAATGTAGTTACCTAGTAAATAAGCAATGTATCAGTCAACATTTTCTAACGCACTATAATGTAAAATAAAGTATTTGAAAATATTAAGCTATACAATTGCTTAAGTGTACATTGTTAAAGCACAGCTTCCTAGGCAGCAGAGCTATACCAGCTCAAACACAGACTGTTTTGGGGTTGGCAACATTTTCTGGTGGCAGGCTGATTGACCTAGCCTGGGTCTGAGGGGGCTGGCATTAGAACATGGCTACCACTGCTCCCCATTAGGCACCTGCAATGCCAGTAAAGCCCCTGCTACTCAAAGAGATCAAAGCCTTCCTACACTTGAAGTGATCAACCCCCACCCCCCAAATCCACATGCAATGGTTCCATGGGCCAGATGCAGGACACAAGTAGATCCTGGCTCTATCTGGTCTCGAATCTACATGGATTGATGATTTCATCAAAAAAAGTTGTAGGAACTGTGCCTTCAAGCTTGGCAGCCATTGCTGATTATGCCACACCTGCAGAACAGTGAAGTCCCACCCATCCATGGTGTTCTCTCAAGCCTAGAAAAGAGCTCACCGATGTCCAGATGGGCCAGCCTACAGTTCCTAACCATTGGCTGTAGCATCTAATCATGCTCTTCAGCCAGCCTTTCCACAGCAGAATCTGTTTCACTCTTACAAGTGAACAGCTACTAAAGAACTGTGCTAACTAATTAGCAGGACAGATTTGATCATGCTCTTTGGCCTGCCAATGGTGGGGAAAGATAACTGGCCCCAGGCATTTAAAATATGGTGGCAGTTGTGGTGACAGGGAATAGAAAAAGAACAAAAGGGTGTAGAGAACAGCATTGTGGAGGTTCATTCCCCACCACACACAGTTTTCTTGTCACAGTATCAGCTCTCCGTAATATGTCACTGCAATGTCCCATTCTGGACTGCATTAGTAAGTGCCACAAGGACCACTGTTAGGTCTATCACATACGAGTTGTGGTCCACCTGAAAACAAACAAAACAAACAAAATTCAGAGGCAATTGCTTGTGGCAAGAACAGCTGGCATCAGGACAAGCTTTCTAGTGTATAGTCCTTTTGTGGTTCATTACAATTCACTATCATGAATCAACAGAACTGTGTGATGCAGACTAAACATTATTTTCACACCTTCCGAAATAGCTAAAGATCCATCAAAAGCATGTTTTCTGAGCTTGCCTGTTAATTCATGAACTCTGCAGTTGGGAGCGTGTTATCCAGGAAATATTCCTGCAAGACCGATACAAGTCTGTCTTCAGCACTACAGACTGGTGATGATCACAGAACTAGTTGTTTGTGACTAGTTCAGCAGCTGACCAAACATGGTACAGTTGTTGCACTGGAAGAATCTTCAACTTAACTATTCTATTTGCTTCATTAATTAGTCCCTCTCCTCCCCTTAGAGCATGCTTCAACCCTGGGGAACAAGGGTTTGTGGTAGACCTATGGCACTGCTGCTTCTGCCAAAAACTTGTCTGCTGTTAGGGCATCCAGAAATAACAAACTGTGCTGAACATATGCCTAAGGAGAGAATGAGGGAGTCTGAAAAAGGATGGAATCAATTTTCCCATAAATGGAATTATGGAATAAATTAGATAGATAGGTCAACTGAAATGCTGCCAGAGGAAGGTTTCTGAATGTCAACTGCTGTTAAAAAAGTGGAGCTCTCCAAAAACATCTGGTGTTTTAAACATATGCCCAATGCTGATTTAGAGACAGACAGTATGGAAGATATTAAAAGTGAGTGAGACAATTTGTTTCTTGCTGTTTTCATGACTGCCCCAGGAGAACGAAGACAGGGGCACAAGAGACCCTCCCCACAATGGGGCTCGGTGGAGACAACCTGACCCTGCAAGGAAAGCCCCAAAGGCAGAGCAAACTTACCTGTTACATGGCCAGAAGACACAGAGGAGCCGTGCCAGGATGAGATGCCTGTGCAGTTCACCAGCTGGCTCCATGAACAAAAAGGCGGTGCAGGCAGATGACCTCATTACTGAAAGCAGCCCAGCCGAAATAAAAGCTGGAGGCAAAAGAGCACCTGGGGAGGCACAGCTGGAAGCAGACGGCAAAGGTGCTCCCCACACCGGGCACAGGTTGTGCCAGCTGACATCAAGGGGTTTGAGGAGAGACTCCTTGGAGGGGTTCACGAGCCCCTAAAAGATGAGGACAGCGTCAAGGGACCCTGAGATCCACAGACGTCAGGCTCGCGAGTGGGGACAGACTGAGGCCCTACTCCCCTTTTCTTTTATTAGCTTGTTCTTTAGTTAATAGCCCAGAGGGACCTTGGATGGAGGTCAGGGTCCTGGGGCAGCATTTGAGTTGAGAGCAGATAAGGGGCGCTACAGGCTGTAGTGCAGTTAAGGGAGATACAGAGGAACATTGGAGACAGCCTAGCATCCCGAAGACCCCTGTAACTGGGTAAGAGCATCAAGGGCCCAGCAGATGAAGAGGGTGCAAGAGCCAACATTAGAGGGCAAGCCCAGCAGGTCAAATGGCTGTCCTGAAGGCTGGCACATGGCTGGGGTGTAGGGGAGGTGGAACCCCAAGAATTCCTGCTAGGGAGCATGACCGAGTCACAGGGGACCACTGAAGGGAACCCCATGACTGGAAGAAACACCGAAGTTGTGGCAGGAGAGTTTTGGGGTTTCCTTCAGGAAGAACACGAGCCCTCAGAGATCACAGGAGTAAGTGCTGCAGCCAGGCCCAGGTGCATGCTCCAAGGCAGCTAGGGAATGCCTCCTCAAGACCAGGTAGGCAGAATGATTAACACCCCCTTAAGAGTAAGAGTATTTTAAATGGTCACAGCTAAGTGAGTGTTACCTACCCCCCCTCCTCCCCTGAAAAAAAACAACAAAAAACAAAAACAAACCCCTCCCCCCCATGCTTTAAAATCAGCCAGGAAAGGAACTGACATCTTTATATCACAAAGCTTTAGCAAGTGCTTACTGCTACCCTAAAACCACAGTGGCCAAATGTAAGCATTTAATAGTTTGTTCATAAGGATGATATACTATAGCAGACACTGCATTTTAACCATAAACCTGGATTATCATGGACAGTAGATGACAGTAGATGCTTTTCCCCAGTGTTTGTCCAGATGTCTCACTATAAAAAGACACCACACACCCTGCATTAAAATGATATAAGTCATATCTCAAGGACCAGTCTGTGACTGAAAATCTAAAATCACTAACAAAGGTGCAAAAAGCCCAAGAAGTTGAGGTTTGGAATTCACATCTATTTAAGTTTCCAAAACTCAGATACATTCTTACTCTCCTACCTCAGCACACATTACTGGCATACTGAAACTTGAACTATCAAGGGTTTTCTACCACCCCCCTCTCCTATCTTGTGAGTTCACGGTTACTCCTATCTTGTGACAAGGCATTGCTCATTGATACGGACATAGACATTATTGCTGTATGTGCCTTCTTAACTACCATGTGGACTCTCATTTTATATGTTAAAAAATAATATTTTTAGACACAAAAGAGGTCAAATAATCTAAAAGTTTTATGAATATGATCTAAACATGCAGTCAAAATTTCTGGTTCGACTGATGCATCTTAAAATAGGGATGACTATATTTGACAAGAGCTCCTGCTGGAATTCTATGAGAAGATATTTTGTAACCATGAAGAGTGCTCCCCTACCCTGCTCTCAACAAATTACATCCACATAGGGTTGTGTGTTTAGAACTCATCTCTCAAGCAAGATGTAAAGGAAAAGAAGAAGTAGGAATTAAAACAAGGGCACCATGACCCAAGTTGTCATTTCTGGAGTTTCTAGTGCAATGCTTCTCTCTTCGAGGCACACTTCCTGTAGAAAAATCTCCGTCCATGAGCTCCAACTTGCCTAGCTACCTTTGAGTCATTTGAAAGCCCTGCACTTTCCCCACAAAATCCTAGAACCTGACATCTAGTCCCAGAAAGAAAACTAAAATATCATTAATCAACATGACCTCAATCTGATGAAAACAGAATCTTTCATTCTTGCAGCACCTATGTGACAAGTTGTCACATCAATGGGAAACAACAGTTCATGCTGAATGATGGGAAAAAGTCTTCAGCATCCTGTATTTGGAAGGTTTCTTCTACCTTGTTTTTAAAAGAAAAATATTAGACGAATACTTATTAAAGCATTCAAAATATGTGAGGAAGTTCATTGCATCTTTTCGGTACAGCTGTTGTGGGGCATTTTATAGAAAATGGAAGATCTGATTAGAGTATGAACTAATAACATGAATAGATGTGGAAAAGAAAGTAAAAAGATATGCCTCTGGCTCTCTTGTTCTCTCAACCCAAGAGTCTCTTGCACACCTACAGATTTCTGTCAGTCTAGTACAATATAATTATAATTTTGTATAATTGAGAATTATGCAAAATTCCTAGAGTATTAGTGCCTTATGGTGACAATAATAGGTCAAAAGAATCTCCCACTCTTGTTTTCACAATAGGCAAGAACAATAAAAATCGGCATCTGCTGCCAGATGAGAAAGCTAAAAAAAACCCAAAAACACAACCATATACAAAAAAGCCAACCACTATTAAGACTTAAAAGCAGCTACGGAGAAAGTTCATTTAACACAAGCAGCAAGAGAGGCCAAAAAAATGCAAACAGCAAGAGATGCCAGGAAAAACATTAGCGAAGATGTTCATAACAGTACAGACAAGAGCATAAATCAAGGTGTTGCCTACAAAAGGAATAAGATAAGGTACCAAATGTAACAATTCATTTGTGATACGATATGTAGCTAGAGAATGTTGCATGCAAATCAGAAAGTAAATATTAAGTCTTTCCTATAGCATTAGAAAAAGAAATCTAATGACTATTAGTCTTTAGAAATAAATAGTTAAAAAAAGAATACCAGTTGTGTTTATTCAGAATGGACAAGTATAGTGTAGATGTGAATGTAGCTAGCATAACAGATACAGGAATTAAGCCATTGTCATAACACACAATACAAGAACATTCATCAACAACTCTAGAAGCAAGCTGAGACTTACTGTATTTGTACTAGTACCAAACACAGTGCTCAGATCTTTAAGACTATTATTTTGTAAGCTCAAGGGGTTTACATAAACTAAAGAACCACACAAAACAAACCACCATTATTGTTAATTATTCTAGTTTTTTCACACTTTGACTAAATACAAACAGTCAAAAAGCCTGAGGCTGAATCGATTAAGTCTTTGCAGGTTAGCCTAAGCTGCATAGATTGAACTGATAAGCAAGTGAACAAACATTCACTTTTGAATCCAGAAATGCAGCCTGCGGTGGCCCAGGTCAGAAGCTGGGGGGTGCTAGAGCTGGAGCAGACAGCGTGGGCCAAGGCTAGCCTGCCCAGCCTCTGTGTGTGTGTGTGTGTGTGTATGTGTGTGTGAGGGGGGGAATTGTAGGGGAGGAGCAAAGCATCCTGGGATGCTGGGGGACTGTAGTTAACTTGAATCTGGAGTGAGATCTGGGACAGAAGTTCAATATACCGATTTAAACTAAAATCAGTTAAGGCTAATACTATTTTCATTCAGATTTATCTTAAATCAGTTTTGGCCATTTTCAAATGGGTTTATGTGCACTGAATTTCTGTTGTGTTATGTATTTGAACAAGTTTCCGATCATTTACATTGGTTTGTGTGCAATTTCTGTCCCTAGCCTTTATTAGCTTACAAAGTAGACTGCATCCAGTAGAACAGGGGTTGGCAACCTTTTAGAAAGGCACAGTAGGTGCTTGCAATCTGGCTGCTGGCATGGGCATCCCCTCTGGTGGTGGTAATGGTGCTGGGGAGTGGGGAGAAGGGAAAGGGGAGTGGCCACCAATGATTGAGGGAAGAGAGAAGGGAGGTAGGGAAAGAGGAAGAGAACTTACCTCTAGAAAGCCACACCTGCCACGGAGGAGTAGGGAGGGAAGAAGAAAGCAAGCAGTACCTGCTGCCCACCATGAAGGAGGGAGGTGGGAGAACGTCAGAGTCACATGATCAGGTTCGTGGGTTGCTAGACTGACACCCCATGCACTGCACCCAGTGCACAGGCTAGAATCGAGAACCTGCACTATGCAAAACAACACAGGATGGGCAGTCTGGTGCATGTGCTATATGCAGTGGCTTGCTGGACCAGCTCTCCGTGCTGGCTTTGGGGCTGGTCTGGATAAGGCCACACCAGAGTGAGTGCACAGGGCTGGGCTGGTAGAGGACACACACTGCATGCAGTGCCCCATGCTGAAGCCAGCATGCAGGGTGACCTGTCCAGCACCACGTACTGCACATAGCACATGCTGACTTCACAGCTTACTGTGCACAAGGGGTCAGCAGGGGGCACATGCTGCCTGCGGGCTGGGCGTTGGCTGCCTTTGGGACCGGGGGGGGGGGGGGGGGGGGCACAGCTTGGGCTACATGTCCAGACTGACCCCATCCCATGCTGCCTGTAGCACCAGCTCCAGCCTGCATGCTGTGGGGCTGAGGCATGCAGTGTGCAGTGTTCAGGCTAGACCCAGTGCCATGGGCACTGCACAGATGGGTGGTCCCAGTCCAGCAACCCTTACCAGACCTGTGGGGCCAGATAAGTTTGGCATCCCTACCACAGAATTACTGGAGAATGTAGAATTAAAAAAGGTTTGCCTAGATTTTCTGTTAAAGCAGTAGCATTTTACAAAAATTCTAAAAATATCCAGTGGTTGGCAAATTCAATTACAGGGAAAGCAGTGGTATAACAAGAGAAATTTCTTGACCAGAATTTTTTCTATTCCAGAACTTCACTGAACTGCAAAACAGGAAGGAAGGTGAAGATTCTTAAAATATTCATGGTTTGTTCAACTCTGTAACATTTGAGGTCTTACAAAAAAAAGTCAGTAGAAGGTCAAACTTCTCCCTTTCAAGATTTAGGTCTTTAGGAAAGGGCTGAAAAAGCCACTTAACTTACACAGCTCTTTGATCTAAGATAAAAGTATACAAAGATGCATGGAAGTTGAAAGTCAGCAAAATTCAGGCTTGAAATATGGCAATTTACTTACTGTGAGGGTGGGTAAATAATCACTGGAACAACTTACCTAGGGAGGAAGTAGACTGTTTGCTACCCGAGATCTTTAAAGCATATTGAAAACCTTGCTAAATAATATACTCTAGCCTAACCAGAAGTTCTATATCCTGTTTAGGTTATGAGATTGTAAAATTTTAACATTATCTTGGGAGGTCAAATTATATAGTCACCCTTATAGTTCTTGATGCTGTGAATGACAAGTTGACACTTCAATAAGGATGTGGAAAAGTTGAGAGGGTCCAGAGAAGAGCCACCTGTATGATCAAGGACTTGCAAGGCAAGCCATACGAGGAAAGGGTGAGGGACCTGGGCCTCTTTAGCCTACAGAAGAGAAGGCTGAGAGGTGACTTGATAGCGGCTTACTGCTATATCAGAGTGAATCAGGAGCTTAGTGAACAACTGTTCACTAGGGCACACCCAGGGAAGACCAGGACCAATGGATACAAAATTCCTGGAAGGCCGCTTCAGGCTTAATACCAGGA
>NW_017729022.1:1688378-1691338 GCF_001723915.1 Gavialis gangeticus
GGGGGGCAAAGGGGGGAAGCACTGAACCCGATGATCTGCAAGGTCCCTTCCAGCCCTTAACAATCTATGAATAGATAGATTCACAGATAGTATTCTGGTGTGTCCCTTATGGCAAGTTTTTCCACTTCAACAGTTTCTACTGACTTATAATCATGCCAAACTGACCATACCCCTCAAGTGATTCTGGATACTAAGCAGACCTGGGCCTGGCTAGCACTTGGACAGCACACTATGGAGTTACAGTTAAACTCTTGGGACCAGATTCTATTCCACATACTAGACATCTAAGAGGACGTAAGCACCTAAATTTAATTTTATTCCACTCTAGCCAAGTCTCTGAAAAATCTATTAATGTATCTACCTGTGTAACATACCACCATTGATCATCAAGACTGAAATCACAGAAAAAACAGGAAAGAGGAAAACTATCCATGTTTGCTATTAACTTTCCAGGAACTCAAGCAGGGTGGAATAGGATTCCACATCAGCATGCAACTTTGCTCATGCACCTAACAGAATCTAGCCTTTATTATAGGTCAGTAGGTCACAGCCTTTACTGTGTCAACCCACAAATCAAATTAACGGAAAGACTTTTATTCAGCACCATTGTCACTGCTGAGCTGACAAATGACAAGAGAGAAAAAGAGGACTATAGTTTCATTACATTTCTGAAGAGGGTAGGAAGTAGAATGGTTGTCTGGAGCACCTATTCTGGTTAGAGGCCTTTCCTGATTTCTAATTTTCTTAAATGAAGAAAAGCTATTATTCTGAGATTAAATTAACAATGATTGGAAAGAGAAACATTCCTTCTTCATCACTGCATGTGTGCATGCACAAACACACACACACACACACACACACACACACACACACACTCTCTCTCTCTCTCTCTCTCTCTCTCTCTCTCTCTCTCTCTCTGAGGTTTCTCTCCCCTGCAGATAAATTTTGTTTAAGTCCAAAGCAGAAATCGTATGTTTTCTCTTCCATGCAATTCATTACACACAACAAAGAGGAGCCAATCATTTTGGCAGGCATGCCACAAATTAAGCCCTGTGCCGCAAGTGCCATTCTGATGCCCTTCCCATGCATGATCTCCTGCTCTGCTTTCTGCTCCCTTCCTAATCTACTCCATGTCACACACACAGGCTTCCTGTGGTACGTGCACCAAAGGCTGTCCAGCCCTATATGCTGGAAGATGTGACAGGGCTCAGCTCTGTTATTACAACTGTTTCCATAGCAGTAGTAAGCTAACAGGAAATGCATTTCAAGAACGGAAACTGCACCTTGTAGAACACATAACTTAAGAGTTTGTTCCTACATATCTTTTAGGTGTTACCTCACAACTGCCCCTCCTAATGGACTTGTGAACTTTCCCTCTTCTGTCTGCAGCTTTCCAATATACAGGAGTATATTAGCACTCAATCTTACAAATGCAAAACGCAAATCAGACATTCCACTTTTTAGAGCAGTGCTTTCACAAGCTGATCCCTCCCCCCATCAATCAGAAGGATGCTTTTACAAAGCATGTACTGTACCATGAAACTTGTACAGAATAATAGAAGTCATTGCCAGGCTGTCTCTTCCTCTGTCTGGCAAGCCGTGTGATCATACTGTAAAAGCATGGCTTGTAACACAGAGCTGTGACCTACTGACTCGTTTTAAAAAGTTCACCAGTGTGACAGAATTCAGATTTAGTGGAACTTTTGTTCTCGCAATGGGTTTAATGAAGTGTTAACTCTTCAGTCATCTGGTATCCCTACACAGGATTTCAAACAAACCAGCCACTATTTTGGTTATGTACAATGTAGGTCAATGTCTGGAAATACTTAAAGTCTAGTTTTAAACTAGTGCTATTCCTTTCAAACTTCACTTTTACTGTACAATCATCAAGGAATTTTCATTTTCCCCTATTTCAATGACAAATAATTTTATTTAAAGGCTACTGAATTACATAGGCGAGAACTAAAATAGGTGGTTTAAGGCGAAAAAAACTAAAGAATTGCATTACTTTTTCCAAAAAGCACATATGTTAACAATTAGAAAGGAATCAGATTTATTTAACCCAACTACAGAAATATACACTTTCCCTCTTATACCTTTCCATGAGGTTCTTCTTTTGCATGCTTCTTTGAGAACCTTATACAGTTCACTTGCAGAAAGTTATAAATGCAACAAGAGGGACAGAATCAGTTTCACCAGCATGTGCTCCTTGCAATTTCAGGCCAATTTGTGAGCGTCTCTGCAATCTCATGGAAACTAGTAAAAGGCAAAGGGGGGAGGGAGCAAGCAAAGGCCTGTGTGTACATACTTCTGCAGGGTGGAGTGTGAAAATTCAATTTGGTAATAGTTCATCTGTGTGTCTGGTATATACTGGGGTAGTTTAGAACACGATACAGATTACTTTAATGCAATAATTTGTGTATGTGTTTTTTAAAATAAAAGTCATGATTTTTGAGCTTGTAGGTTGGGTACACTAGAGAATCAAAATACACAAATAGAATGCCACTGGCAGGCAGCTGAGTTAAGGACAGCAAGAAGAACTTTATAATTCATCAAAATACTGCAGAGGAAGCAAATCATTAGCAAGATGAAGAAGTCAGAGGCCAATCCTGAGATGCTCGCACCCTGGCTCCTAGGGCTGTGTGAAGCTTCCGTTGCTGACTCGATTCAGAGGAGATTCAGCCTGATTCGGGGACTGAATCGAAAAAATTGGGAGACCAATTAAAAGCTCCAAATTGATTCCAAAAAGTTTTGGCTGCTTCGGAGATTCAGCCATAGATGAAACAGGTGTCAGCTGCCTCCAGCTGGTAAGTCTGTTGGGGTTGGGGAAGGGAGGGATTAGGGCTGGGAAAAGTTGCTCAGCCAGGGCGGGTGTGTGTGTGTGTGTGTGTGTGTGTGTGTGATGCAGACATGGCACTGCTGGGAGCGGGGGCTCTGCCTTGCTGCTGTTTGTCCAGACA
>NW_017729022.1:1691962-1703295 GCF_001723915.1 Gavialis gangeticus
GGGGGGGGGGAGGGCGGGGAGGTGGTGGGCAGGATACAATCATGGCTTGCTCCAGGCAAAAGGGGGCAAACAGCAGGAAGGCATATCCCCTGCTCCTACCACTGTTGTGCCTGCATCCTGCACTCCTCCGCACTGGCTGGCAAGCAGCAGCAGAGTGCTGGGAGTGGGGGCTCTGCCTTGGTGCCACTCAGAGCGAGTTGTGCCTGCATCATGCTCCCCCCTGTCCTGGCTGGGCAAACAGCAGCAGGGCATAGCCCCTGTGGCTCCCCCTGCCGAGGCAGCCACAGGCACATCCGGAGGAGCCGTGGGAGAAGCCTCCATGGTTGCCCTGCCCAACCCCATCCCCCACCCAGCCCAGCACCCTGGCGCTTAAAAAAAAAAAAAAGCCCCATACTCACTGGCTCTGGAAGGAGCAATCAGGGCCTCTGAGGGCTCATGGCAGAGCCACCCCACGCAGTGTGGGTCAGTAGGGGACAGCAGGGAATCACCTCCCTCCCCGTCTGGCACCTGTTGCATTGCATGGGTGCAGCACAACTTGGCAGGACGCTGCGCGGTGTCCAGGAGCTGAGGCAGCTCCACCTGTCAGCCGGAGCCTGGCACCGTTCAGCCCCAGTGGCCCCAGCTGCCAGACAGTGTGCAGCACCCTGCAGAGCTGCGCTGTACCCATGCAATGTGACAGCTGCTGCACAGGTGCCAAGTGGGGGGAGGCGATCCCTGCTGCCCCACAGGGGGGCTGTGCCATGAGCCTGATGCCCCAATCACTGTTGCTGCAGCCAGTGAGTGTGGGACTTTTTTTTACGTCCTGGGACTAGGCTGGGGCCGGGAGGGGGATGGGGCTGGGCAGGGCAGGGCAGCCATGGGAGCTTCTCCCGTGGCTTCCCCTGCCCAAGAGAGGCAGTACAGCTGGAGGATCCTCAAGGGAATCTGCAGCCACCCAGCTGTGTCTGCCTCTCCCTGGCCGATCCAAAAATCACCAAATCTCTTCAAATCAGCACTGAATCTTCCAAAGCTGATTTGGCCAAATTGATTCAGGACAGTGATGCGAATCAAACTGCTGTCCTCTGGATCGGCCAAATCCAAACTGAATACTTCCCTATTCACACAGGCCTATTGGCTCCCCTACTTCTCTATTACAAAGCTCTTAAAATATTTGAACTACAAAATCACTTCCCTCCTTAGATCACAAAGCCGCCAACAAAAGTGATTGTTTACTGATAGAAAGAAGAGGAATGTGAAATTGCAGTGGATAGGGAAGCGGTTTTATTGCTACTCTGTCCATTTAGTCTCAGGGGCCATCTATACACATGCTCAGGGGTGGGACTTTCTAATTAGGACTGTTCCTGGACAGCTGTTCTAATTAAAACAGCTCACTGTCACATGTATTTAGCCCCCCACTGAGTTTCAAAATGACTGCAGGATCTTTTAGCTAAAGTTAATTTGACAAGGTTTAGCTAAAGTGCCCCCGTGACCATTTTGAAATGTGTGGGGGCTTAATATACATGACAGTGAGGTGACGCTAGAGCGTTTTAATTAGAATGGCAATAAGCACATCTATAGGCACCCAGGGTTCTTGTTTTGGAGACAAAGTAGTCTCTGGGCTTTTCTAATATATAGTCAAGTTGTACCAGCATGCCTAAACCAAATGTAAACATGGATTGGTTCGTATCAGTGTAAATCCCTACAAAGATTTGTGTGAACCAGCTTGAAGCATTCAGCAGTTCAAAAAACATTTGTTTTCCTATTTTTTTTCCCACAAAAATCATAGAAGGATGCAGCTGGAAGGGACCTCAAGGAGTCACACAGACAACCCCCCTACTCAGTTTATCCAAAATTATTTGAAGGCAACAGCAGCCTTCAGGGAAGGCAACACGTATGTGCAGAGAAAGGAGTTATAGGTTCAGGGACTCTGCATTCAGAATCTGGAAGAACCCCAGATGTACCCTGTTAGAAGGCTGATCACTGTTAGAAGCAGAGAGGATGAAATGAAATTATGCTGCAAAAAACGGACCATCACACATCGAGAATGGATGAGGTCTCTTTTTCCTTCTCCAGTTTCTATCAGCAGTGTAAGTTTTGGAGTTTTCATGCTACACCCCACTTGCTTGGTCCAACTTCCCACCTGGTAAAGTGTGCACCAGTCACACTACTTTTGGGACTACAAATAACTTCTGTCACCACATCCTCCTTTCTTAAGTGACTGGTATCTGACCTGATGTCAGGGCAAGTTTCTCCCTAAACAGAAGTAAATTCTTCACTGTTGGCATGCCTTGAGTGCTTTATCAGTTCTGAGTGGCAAAGCTTGACTGATGCTGATAAGGAGACAAATAGGTTTGTTTGGTTTTTTTAAAGAGCATAAGGAAATTTGAGAAAAGTGCCAAGAGTATGAAATAAAGAGGGGCTTAGAGAGAAATAGGAGAAAAGAAAAAGTGATTTAAAAAAGAAACAGTGGTGGTTCAGTTGTTGTGGGTTGTTACTCATACTAGGGTAAAATAATTTAAATCCAAACACTAAACTTCTTTCTTACATCACCCAGGGGGAAGACAGAGAAAGAAGAAAGCAGTTGGATGGCAAGGGCTGGTGATTTACTACAGCACATATGGTCAAAGAGTGTGGCTTTCAGTTCATCCAGTCACTCATCTGTCAAGGACTACCAACTATTCCCTCAAGAAGCACATATGGTCGCTGTGATAGTTTGGAAAAAAAAAAAAAAAACTGAGGAAGAGAGGAGCGTTTTTATTAATATTCCCAGGGGCAGGGGTGGGGAAGTCTTCCATCTCTCTGCATTCTCTTTGTGGAACCAAATACAAGTTCAAATACAATAGGGAAAGTAGGCCAATTTATAGAGATGCAACTGTGCTATTCTTTTGTCGTGTCACATTCTGAGTCTGGATGTCTGACATCAGGTAATTAAGAAGAATCTTTGGAGAAAGACTAGTTTTGTAGCTGAGACGAAGAGAGAAAAAGATGACAGTTGGCTAAAAACACAAGATAGGCCAAACAGAGAAGCCACTGTGTCATAATATTACATTTGACTATTTCCATTACCTACTATATGATTCAAAGCAGATGTTCAGCCATGACAAATTTGCTCAAACCATGACCGAATCAAGGGAAAGAAGAAATTGATAACACTTATATGCTTTCAGATCTGATTTTCTAAAATATGAAAATCACTGTAAATCTGCAGTCTTCACACCAGTCTCCCTGGCTCCCCATCTCATTTACAAAGATGCGGTAATCTCTCAGGGAACACAAGGGCCTAAATTTTGTACAGGAGTTTAAGAGATTTTGTTTCATAGATTGTAAGGCAGGAAGAGAACTTGGAAAATCATGGAGTCCATTGTTAATTCTATTCAGATGAGTTCATTTTTACCAATTACAAGCTACTATGTGCACCTTGCTCTCAGGCCCTAATTCCTCAGTTGTAACAAGTAATGCCCAGGTTTTATTATTTTTTTAAAACATACAGATTATAACACTACACAAGGGCAAGACATAGAAAGTTGGAGAAATAATTTATAAGGAATCCTGGATTTTCTGAGGTGGTACCAAGTTCAGTATCCACAAAAGGTGACTTGTACCAAATTTGAAGAACTGGTCCCAGAGGGGCAACAGGCAGCAATCTGGGTTTTCCATTTGCCATGGGAAAATACGGTAAAACCCAGATTTTCTCATTCTGAGGAGGGAAAAAAAAAAGGGATCTTTTCCTTTAAAAGGAGAAAACCATGGGAAACTGGGTTTCCCTTGGCAGGTTGCCAGAGATCCAGCCTGCAAGGGGCTGGGGGAGTGGGAGGAGGGCTATCAGCAGGAGGTGCCATGAGTATGTGTGCACATGGCAGCCAGACAGCCTGGAGAACAGCTCCCACAGGTCCCCAAAGGTAAGTCTGGTGGCAGGGGAAATTGAGGCCCCTCCTGAGTGAGGCAGGAAGGGAACTGGGCAGGGCTGGGGCTGGGGCAGCACGTTAAGCTTGGGGCCCAGAATGCGTGGCTGCAGGGCCCAGGCGGGGAGTGGGACAGAGCAGTGGACTGCTCATGCAAGGTGGCGAGTTCAGGGTGTGCGCAGGGATGGCTCTGATGGCGATTCAAGAAATGCGTGACAAGCAAGGGTTTTTTCACAATCTCTATACAGTTAGCTCAGTAAGAAATGTTCAACATGCTTTCAGGCACAAAGTAGGCCAGACTTGAAGGAAGGCACTTTGTGCCTGAAACCCATTCTAAACATCTTTCTCGGCTACATGGTTGGTCCAATAAAAGGTCACCAAAAAAACCCACTCTACATTTTTGGTTAATTTCTAGTAAAACTAAAGGACTAAGCAAGTATTTTTAAGAGATCACATACACACTCGCATTAGTAGAATTTTTACCATCACATCATTTTAATACCATCATAGAAAGTAAGGGTTGGAAGGGACCTCAGGAGGTCATCTAGTCCAGTGGTTGTCAAACTTTTCTGTTCCATGACCTATTTGTAAACATCAGTGGCCAGTCCTGACCCACTACCTCCTGCCCCCAGCCTCCCAAGTGTGGAGAGGGGGGCGGGGAGGGGAGGAGCCCCTCACAGGCTGGAGCTCTGCCAGCCTGTAAGGGAAGTGCCAGGGTTTCCTATGTTTTTCTCCTTGAAAAGGAGAATCCATTTCCCCGGTACTGCTGCACTATTCAACTAGTGCACTCATTCCCCTTTTCTCCCCGCCCCCCACCCACCCTGTCTTTCACCCACTGACTCCTCAGTTTACATCTTCACTGACAGCCTGTCTTGCATGCATATCAGGCCAGCCTCTGGCTTCTTTACTATTCATTCCATCCAGGAAGAGCACACACCAACTGCAGAGACTTCTTCAGCCTGATGAAGGGTTTTTAAACCTGAAAGCTTGCTAAAATTTCTCCCCCCCCCCACCAACTACTTAAGCTGGTCTAATAAGAAGATATCAGATTCACCCAAAGAACCTTCTCTGCCTTGATTGATTTTTAAAGTTTGTTCACGACCCTTTCATACATTCTTGCAACCCACTTTTGGGTTGAGAAACACTGATCTAGTCCAACCCTCCCCCCCACCACCTCAAAACAGGACCGTCCCCAACTATATCATCCCAGACAAGGCTCCGTCTAGCTGGGTCTTAGCAGCTTTTAAGGAAGGAGATTCCACAACCTCCCTGGGGCCAGCCTGTTCCAGTGCTTGGCTACCCTCCTAGTCCTCAGGGAAGTTTTCCATAATATCCAACCAGAACTTCCCTTTCTGCAACTTGAGAAGGTTGCTCCTTGTTCTATCATCTGCCACCAGAGAACAGCCTAGATCCATCTTTTTTGGTGCCACCCTTTAGATAGTTTAAGGCTGTTATTAAATCCTCTTTCAGTCTTCTCTTCTGCAGACTAAATAAACCCTCAGCCTTTCCTCAGAAGTCACGTGCCCCAGCCCCCTAGCACTTTTAACTGCCCTCTGCCAGATTCTCTTTGCAATTTGTCCACATCCTCCTTGCCTACTTCCCTCAATCTAATGGCAAAGCTGCTACTAACACAGTCGAGTATGCCATTAGTCTTCTTCGTATCCGACTTAGCTTCCCTTGTAGCCATCATGCCTTAAATGGCTAGAAATAAATAGCCTGTAAAAATTTCTTAGCAAAAAAAGTAATCAGATTTGGACCTGAAAGAAATTTAAAAAAGAAAGACTTATTAACTGCTGTTCATAGTGGCAAGACAAGCCACAAGAACGCAGAGCGTGCACAAGCCTGCACAAAGCTGTTACTTCTAGAGCCAAAATTTTAAGAGACTTGTTTACAGTTTAAGCAATGTCCTCAATGCAAGGCGCCGTCTGAACCTGTCAAACTGATCGCTGGCTAAAGTGATCAGAAGAAGCTTTTATTTACTGCAACGTCCCTTTGAAGACCAGGCCAGAAGCCATTTAAAGGAGCATGCAGAACCCGGTCCCTGCAACGCTGCACCTGCCTCACTGGCAGCGGGGGTGTTGGGCACTGGCAGGGATGCGGCCCCTCAGGTACCCACCAGCTTCTCCCTCCCAGGAGCCATCTCTGAATCCCTAGGCTGACAGGAGCCAGGGGAGCAAAGCACCTTAGAGACTAAGCGAAGGGGAGAACCGCTCACTTTGCTGGTGCCAGAAAGACGCTTTGTGACCCCTCTGTGCCTCACTAGATCATAACCAGACATATTTACGCCCCCCACCTCAATTCCTGCACAACAAGTACCGCGGGGGAGGACGAGGAAGTGGAGAGGTGCCTGCGCAGAGGCTGTCACAGGACTCCTTAGCGCCACCGATGCTCCGCAGGAGAGGCGCTCCCGGCTGAGCGCGGCCACGGGCCCCCTCCACCCCCGGGACTGCGGGGAAACTTTCCGGGGAGGCAGCGAGTGCGTGCGACATGCGGTGCCCCCCGCGCTGCCGCCCCTGCTCACTCACCTTCCGCACTTTGCCCTCCAGCTCCATGGCCAGCGGCAGAGCTCACGCCCAGGGACTGCGACTGCGGCTCCCCAGCCCCGCGCTCAAACTTCCGCTGCCCAGCGGCACTGGCTGGTGCGGAACAAAGGCAGCGCGGCAGCCAATGGCGGCGCAGCGCCCGGACAGCCGCCAGCCAATCGCTGCCGCCGCCCGCTACCTGGTGCTGGCGTCCGCCTGGGCCGCGGCCGGGGGTCAACTGGCCTGAGGTGTTGGGGGTTGCAGCCTGCCTCAGAGCGGCGCGTATGCCGGGGGCAAGGGGCCATATTTCTCTTCTGTGCTTTCTTGTCTGTGGTATGAGGAGGCTGTAATCAGGAAGGTGGCAGCAAAACCTAGCGCCCATCTCACACCGTGGGGGATCTAGGTAGGGTTGCCATCATTCCAGGTTCAAACAAGAGGGCATCTGTGGGGGCAGGGGCTATACGATTGTCGGGGGACAGTGACATGCTCGTGCCCTGCTCCTGCCCCTTCTCCTCACTCCCAAGTCACAGCCCCCGCCCTCAGCCCTGCTGCTGCTGCCCACTCCTGACCCACAGTACCCTGCCCCCCAGACCATGCTGGTGCCCCTCACTCCCAACCCATAGACCCCCCCCCGCTGATACCCCTCACTCCTGACTTGCAGCCCCAGTGCCATAGCAATGAAGTTTGGCAACCAAAGGGAAAGCCCGCAGCAGCAGCCCACCCTCCCCCAGCACACAGATCGGGGGGCACACGCCCCCCCCCCCATGCCTGTTTGGGAGTGCACACAGTGGCAGGAGCCATCCTTCCCAGGTTCTTGCACCCCCTGGAACGAGCCATTCGCAGATCCATCCTGCCCCTACCTCCTGTTAGCGCCCCTTCACTTCACCCCCACCCCACTGTGTAACCTGCCAGTGCCCCTTACTCCCAACCTATAGCCCCTGCCCCCCTCAGCCCTGTTGTCCACATGGATCCCTGCTGTACCCAAAGAGCCCCTTCCCCCCACCTCCCCACCCTGCTGTGGACCCAGGTTTGATGCTCACACTCACCTGCCTGCAGATGCCAGGGCCTGCGCACAGAGCAGGTGATGCCCTGGCCTCCAATCACCTTCCCTGATCCCCCCACAGGCCCAAGCAGCTCCTTGCTGGGGTAAGCCAGGAAAGTGGTGGCACAGGAAAATCTCAGACATTTCCTGATATTTAAAAAAAAATGCCCAGATGAAGATGGGAGGACCCAAAAAGAGGATATGTCCAGGAATACCCAAATTTAGGGTTTTGAGAAGGGGGTGGGGTGCAGACGGTGAGGGGCATCATCCCATGTAACAAAACACCTCTTTTACTCTGGTTAAAAAAGCTTTACTAATAGACGAGGGGCTTGGGGTTTGATTTTTCAGTTGAGGTTGAAGCCAAACACAAAGGGGACTTAAAAGCTTTCTGCAGGGCAGTGAAATAGGAGCAGCTAAGAAGTCTTCAGGGCCATGAAGACTATTGACTTCCTCAGCAGTGCTTGATTAGAAAACCAGAAAGACCTTGGGGCACCATCCAGCCATCTGGAGGGAGTTGGGGGCAGCCTGGCTCTGATCTAGCCACATAAGGAAGGGGGCTTAGCACAACCCAGCCCAACACAGGGGTGAGGGGTAGGGGCAATATCACGACACACATGGGATCATGATCTGGCCTTGATCCGGCCATGTGGGGCAAGGGGGCAAGGCCTGGCTCGAATCCAGCCATATGGGGCTTGGAAATTTGGCAGCAGGGGAGAAGGGTAGCTGTACTGTTTGCCATTGTTACCCCATTGGCAAATTTCCCAACCTGTGGGAAGCCCCACCAGTCAGATGCCAGGGCTCCCTGGGCCAGAGTTGGTCCCCAGGACAGAGGTTGAACTCCCCTGGTTTCAAGTGAAACATTAACATGTATCACTTACACTCTGAATACTTGAATACTGTAAAGAAAGTAAAAAAGTAAAAGGAACGTGTTAATAACTCCTATTTACAAAAGGCTGGAGGGAATCTTGAGTTACTTGTCAGAAAAAGAATCAGTTTAACATGTAAAAACAGGCAGCTTTGCAAAACAAACAAACAAACAATCTGAAAGCTACATCTTGCATTCTTCAAACAATGCAAGTCAGGATATATTCTCTGCATATTTTAAGTATAATGCATAACTTTGCCAAAAGAAATTAGACCAATTTCTTCCCCAACAAAACCTTAAAAAGGCCTTACAAATTACGTGGTTAGATTCTGTTTTCAGTCACATCAATGTAAATTTGGACTAAATTAACTGGATTTGCTCCAGCAGATTTACTTCCAGATTTACAGTACTATAATTGAAAACAGTCCTTGGTTTCATAGATTGTGTTGTAAATTTTAATATGCCAGTGATTTTTATCTATTTGCTACTCAAAGAAGTGGTGTTATAGAAGTTGTACTGTGAAAGGTCATATAAATATAACAGGAATCACAAAATTAAGGTGGCATGGGCATTAGAGTTTGTTAAATTCAGGTCTTGTTTATTTGAGTTCTTCAGGCTAAGAATGTCAAGTCCTATATACATTTTCTCTTTCCAGATTTTTAAAAAATCTTGGGTGGGGGGCGGGGAAGACAGACATATGCATTAAAAATGCCTTAGGCAGCATTTGCCAATAACTTGAAAGATTATTTTGTTTCACTGATTTAGGCAGCTAATAGTCTGACACAAACACATGCCTTGCCTTCCCCCAGACTGTTCTTAAATAGCTTTCACATGCAGAGTGCTCAGTGTCTTTCCCCAGGGGCTAGATCTGCCTTTCTTACAATTTTTTGTTTGTTTTTTTTTTATATTTTTACTATTGCTTGTTGATGAATGATAGCAGGCAAGGGAAAATTAATACAGGATTCTAGTCTCTGAACCCCACTCCCCCCTCATCGCAGCAGTGACTGAAGGATCAATCTTTAGAAATAACAACATTCTAGCTGACTGCTGTATTTGAAACTTCAATAGCAGCCAACAATGTGCATAACTAATGGTGCCAGCTGCTTCTTACTCTGCTCTATAGAGTAGATCTAACGCCAGTCCATGATGGCCCCTCAGGTCATGTCAGAATGAGAAATGAGAGAAGGGGCAAGGCAGGCACACCAAACTATGGACACTGACAGGGCCAGCATGTGCTTGACTCAAGATTGGTCTGAAATGTTGGGGGAAGAAGGGGGAAAAAGGGAGGGAGAATGCAGTGTTACAAGAATATTTAAAATTTGGAAGGTCTATCAAGCAAAATCTTAAAAAAACGACCTATAATTCTAATGCAAAATCTTACTGGGTACATTTTTACAATACCAATTTGAAAAATGAAAGTGATCCAGTCTGAGCCAGGTCTTCTATATTAAAGATTCACTTACTTGCCCAAATATTGTAAGAAATGCATTTAATAAGTTTACATTTTTAATTTTTTGTTTAGGAGGAACAATTTTTTTTTTAAAAAAGAAGAGTTAAAATTGTATTTTGTAGAATATGAGAACCAGTGTATTCTACAGCATGTTAGTTATTATAACAATAGTTATTCTGAGTAGCAAGTAAGCTGTACTTTTTCAGCTTGGGTATCATAAGGTTTGCAGGATAGTCCTGTAAGCAGGTTGGGGTACCTGCTGCCATGCAGGCAGGCTTTGGCCCTTAGGCAGTCTGAACAATAGTCCATAAGTAGGTGTGGTTGCCTGCAATCTCACTATAAGGCTTCGCTTCCTTGGGAACTCCTGAGCCAAATCTCATAACACAAACCAATGATTCTTGGTCCAAACAAATTACTAAATTAAACCTTTAGCTTTATTAGGAGAGGGCCCTTTATCTCTGGGCCTTCCTAAAGGCAAACTCCTCTGGGTTTCAATCTGCTTCTTGCCCACAAAACAGCTGCTTCTCCCAATTTAAGCTCCTTGCTGTCACCCACACTTGGGCTTTTAATTCCCAGCTAATCATTCACTGCTGTTCCTGGGCTGGCTACTCCACTTAAAGGGCCAAATCACCTTGCTACAAGTTCTTTTGCTATTCACTATGGAAGTTTAGAAAATGATACAAAACTGTCCAGCTTACTTCCTATATTAGATTTGTTTTGTGCTTCTCAAGGATGGAATGTTCTTGTGATTTGTACAACTTAAAAATATATAAAAGGCAGGACAGGTTACCTGGTATGTGAGCACAGAAATATAGTAAAGCTTAAATAGCTTTCTATCTGCTAACTTGTACACAAAGCCTACAGAAATTCTTACGTAATGCAAATCTGCTTTATCCAACATGACAGCTCATCTTCTAATCAACACATGGTTGTGGAAACCTCTAGTGCTCCCATTTCAACAAAGGACCTACTTTAAGATCTTAGGCAGGCAAGATTCTTTGGGTAGATGTGGTAGCTTTTATCAGACCAATTAAGTAATAAATCTACTAAGAGATATCTAATAAAAGATACGACATCTACCCAAAGAACTTGCCCGCCTATGTGCTTAGATCAACATGGCTACAACCAGCAACCCTACATTAAGTAGCCTGTATGGCAGGTCTTGTAAGACTTTAGTCTTCCAGTTCTCTTGAGGATCTCAGAAATAACTTCCCCTTCCTTCTAGGTGTATTGTGCATAAAGCATGGGTATGGTCCAGATCAGTTCCCAGGTAGGGGTCTGGCATCAGAACTGGATTCAGAAGCCATAGCTAGCCAAAGTCAGGACAGGCCAGGGTCAGAAGCCAGAGGCCAGAGCCAAAGGGTTGAGCCAGAATCAAGACCAGAGAGCTAAAAATATTAATAAAATATTAATATTTAATAACTTCTTTGCCTCTGTCTTCCTCAGTAAGGACCAGAACTGCCACCTCCCTGCTGGGCCCTCTTTGGGCCCCAGGGGAGGCTCACCTGGGCCTAGAGTGAGTGAGGATTTAGTTAGGGAGCTTCTGGAGGGGCTGGACGTTTTTAAGTCAGCC
>NW_017729022.1:1703617-1706380 GCF_001723915.1 Gavialis gangeticus
AAGGAGTGACCAGGAACAATGGTCACAAGCTGGCGGAGGGAAGGTTTAAGTTGGACATCAGGAGGCGCTACTTCACGGTCAGGGCGGCTAGAGTCTGGAACCAGCTTCCAAGTGAGGTGGTGCAGGCTCCCACCCTGGGGGTTTTTAAGAGGAGGTTGGATGACCACCTTACTGGTCCAACTTTGACCCCAGTGCTCTTCCTGCCATGGCAGGGGGTCGGACTAGATGATCTGCTCAGGTCCCTTCCGACCCTAGAAACTATGAAACTATGAAACTATGAAAAATCAGGGAATAACAATGGTCATACCAGGACTGGAAGCTGGAGTCAGAGCCAGCTTCTGACGGAGGGAAAACCAGCAAGCAAGATCAGAAGCAAGAACTTTCACCTTTTCCCAAACAAGGAGACTCTGGACTGGGTCTGGTTGGAGTGGGTGGGGCCTGTTTTTTGTGGCGTCAAGCTGCCCTGTTAGCCTCCCTCAGCCCAGCTGGGACTAGGGTGCTGCTCTGAGCTTGCTGCAAGTGGTGCTTTATGACTTGTACTGATATTTTCATTGGGACTGGCTGGGTCCAGGGTTCTGGACTGGCTTCATTGCAAAATGTAGTGTTATATAGCTCTGTCCCTCAGGGTTGTGAAGGTGTGTGTAATGTGACAATGACCAGAGCAGTGGACTGAGTCTCTCACAGGGGATACAAGGCTATACAACACAAGTCAACAACTTATGGCTGTAGGCCAGATTTGACCCATTGTAACACGGGGCCTTCCTGGGGCCGGTTAGAAGCTGGCCACCCATCTGTTTCTGGGCTAACTGCCCACCTCTGTTTCCTGCCATGCCTTGATGGAAAATGATGAAGATATTATCTAGGTGGGAGGCTGCCCATTTCCTGCCCCAATGCTGCGGGGGGGTGTTATCTGCAGCTTCAAAGATCCCCTACATTGCAGCCTATACCTTGCAGATGGCATCTAAGCTCTTAATGTCTCTGGCCCCACACTGGGCCCCATAGCCCTCCGGTCTGGACCCCAACTATATCCCTCCTATCAGGCTTGGGCTGCCAAGCTCCCTGCACTCTTCCCTGTCTTGGGTGTGTCCCCCCCAGGACCTTTGAACACACAGGCCCTGGCCTCATCTCCAAGGCCAGTTGGAACCCTAGGCCCTCAGCTCTGCATGTCCCTTGTGGTGAGCCCCTGGCCTTTTTGACCCTTCTGGTCCTGGCCCCAGCATTGACCAGTTGAGGGTGCCTCAAGTCAGGCTTCTGAGCAACTAGCCCACACTCTCTTAATGGGTTTGCTGTCTCAGGCCCTACTACAGGGTTGCCCACCTGATTGTGGGGGCTGGGGTTATTAGGGCACCCAGCCACCTGATATATTCTGTGTTTTACTAATGGTACACCGATCCCCTGCTGCTCCTACTCTGTGCAGAAGGCTGCTTTCTCACCCCACTAATGCAGCCTCCATATACGGTTGCTGCCAAACTAGCTACTCCAAACTGTGCCTTGCCACAGTTTTAGTTGACACATTTTTCAATGTCGACTACACTAGAAGCATGAGAGAACAGCTCTCTGTGTAGGGCTGAGATGTCATGGGTGGCCCACGGCAGGGGATTGGTGGCCCTGAGTAGCAGCTGGGTTGCAAGTGCTGGCCTGCTATTAGTAAGAGGTTGCCAACTGCTGCTACAGAATATCTTGCTGTAAATCTTACCACTTTTTGAGCAGAATACAAAACACATCTCAAATTTACCTTTTTCACAATATATCTCTTCAGGAAAATACATAAAGGAAGAGAAAAAAAATAATAGTTTTACCACATACCTTCTGGAAACATTAACAGACTAGGGTGAGTAAGCAGTCTTTCAGACTGCTGGCCTGATTTTATACTTTTGGATACACTCAAATACCACAGTGATGAGTGCATTATAAATACGTTACTATTGACATTTATCCAACTCTGAATCTGAAATAGGATGATGTCATTATGCCGATGAATAAAATTTAACATTTATTTCTGGTGAAGCT
Source organism: Gavialis gangeticus (assembly GCF_001723915.1). Taxonomy (NCBI): domain Eukaryota; kingdom Metazoa; phylum Chordata; order Crocodylia; family Gavialidae; genus Gavialis; species Gavialis gangeticus. Next base: position 1,705,628 of record NW_017729022.1, read on the forward strand.
TAATTCAATTAATAGTTCTTATGTCTAAGTATGTAAAGTGGCTGAGTCACTTTGATTTGCTGAATTCTGCAATCGGCTGGTTATGCTGGTTCCTCAGTGCTTCATATGTTATAGCTAATGACAGTGTTGTGCTTTTAAGATTTTTTCCTTAAGTATAATCTTAACTATAATATAAATACAGAAGTCTGTTTTGTCTCAACGTGTATTAATACACTGATTTAGTTTTTGGAGAAGAGTTCAGTCCTAAAAAGGGATGACATTTGCCTTTTTGTGTCTATTTAAATATAACAACTGACGCAATAGATGGGGGAGCATAGCAGAGAAGGCAAGATCCAAGAAAGGACTGAAGTAATGTAATAGGTGATATGTAGCTGTCTAAGTCCAAAGCTGTAATCCAAGACTCCATTTACCTGCTGCATAATCCTAAAAATGACTAAACATTTTGATTTGACATCCCTTGGGCACTTAGGGTTCCATTTCTGGGTGTGCTCAGAATGCCCCCAATCCTTCCATTTTTCTGTCTATCTCATACTTAAGTCCAGATGGCAACCAGAAAGTAGGTGCTTTTATGCCTAAATCCCCTGAGGGACTTGAGTTAGTAAGAGATCAGAGGGCTGGGCTGCTCACAAGCTGTAGTAGCTGCTGCTTTCTTTTCAAGGATGGCAGGGATAGGAGGTGCCCTTCTTTCTATGATAGAATAGTGGTTAGTGGTTAGAGCACTCACCCAAGAAGTGGAGACCAAGATTCAGTGCT
>NW_017729022.1:1706414-1730474 GCF_001723915.1 Gavialis gangeticus
AACTGCTTCATTCCCTGCTGCATAATCCTAAAAATGACTAAACATTTTGATTTGACATCCCTTGGGCACTTAGGGTTCCATTTCTGGGTGTGCTCAGAATGCCCCCAATCCTTCCATTTTTCTGTCTATCTCATACTTAAGTCCAGATGGCAACCAGAAAGTAGGTGCTTTTATGCCTAAATCCCCTGAGGGACTTGAGTTAGTAAGAGATCAGAGGGCTGGGCTGCTCACAAGCTGTAGTAGCTGCTGCTTTCTTTTCAAGGATGGCAGGGATAGGAGGTGCCCTTCTTTCTATGATAGAATAGTGGTTAGTGGTTAGAGCACTCACCCAAGAAGTGGAGACCAAGATTCAGTGCTCTTCTCAGCTGGAGGGGGTCCACACCAAAATCTCCCACCTTTCTGGTCAATGCCTTAACCACCAGATTCTGAGTTAGTTTAAGTGCAGTGGTACTTTTCATCCCTTCTTCTGAAGCTGTGCCACGCTGAAGAACATAATTAAAGATTCATTGGGTTGGAGAAAAAAGGTGAGGGCCTAGAGCTTAGGGCAGTCAGGTAAACTAGGGAGGCAGGAGGGGTAGGTAAGAATTTTGGTCCCCAGTCCTTGCACTTCCCAGGGGAGTACTTTGTAATAAGTAGCATATTATGTAATGTTCAGGGTGAGGCGGGGAACTAGCACAACTGAAACCTTCCTCTGAGTGTCTTTTAAAAGCAAAAATGTGAGTCATTCTCCAATCCTTAAAAGAAAGGATGTAGGCACTTGTCTTCAGAAGAGTGTTTTGGGATATTGACCCCAAGTGGATGGAGATGCCAGACAGCAGCCTGAAATAAAATAAAATGCCAGAGTTCCAGAGAGGAATAAAATATAAGACACCCCTCTGTCTACAGCCTTTCCTTCTGCTGAACTCTAGAGGCACAGACAAAAGTGGTAATTTTCACCTGATCTGGCCCCTGAAAGCACTCTACAGCCATGAGCTAACACAAGTACATAGCTGCAGAGCACTTTAAAAGGGCCCAATCCCATGACAATCTGAACCCTAATTACATGAGGGTTCAGATGAAGGCACCAACTTGCGTGTGTGCATGCTGAGAGCAGGGCTGGGTTGATGCAGCCCAGCCCTGCTCTTGGTGCTAATTTCAGAATGGGAGGATGGGGTGGGAGTTGAGGGATCTTGTTCGGGGGGTTGCCCAGCCCAGCACTGGAGGGTGCCTGGAGGCCAGTGCTGGAGGGTGGGGAAGGTGGATTGGAGCTTCCCCCCCTGCCAGGTGGGGAGTCTCCAATACCACTGACCCCCACTCCAGTGCAGGCTGAGGAAACCCCAGAATGGACCTCCCTCTCCTGCCTTCTCCCCCTCCCATCCTGAGACAGCACCAGGGTCTGGGAGAGGGGGCTGGAGCTAGGAGAACAGGCTGCAGAGATTCAGCCTCTCTCCCTGGATCAGCTCCAAATTGGACCTCGATCCCCCAACCTCCTGACCCAATCTAATATCTGTTGGGTTGGGAGGATTGGTCTAACTCAGGGTGGGCAATTATTTCAGCTGGAGAGCCACGTAATGAGTTTTGGTGAGCTGTCAATGCCCACAAGGGTAGCTCTGCCCCTTGACAGGTGCCGTGCAGCCTGGTTGCCATCTTGGGACCAGAAATCCTGCCCCTAACCCCTAACCTTTGCCACCAGAAGTACCTCCCCTTGCCCTTGGAAGTACTCCTTTTGGGAAGGGAGGGTTGCCATCTTGGAACCAGAAAACAAAAAATATACTGAAAGTCAAAAATCTACTGTAACATATTTAAATTTGATTTAAAAATATTTTTGTCATGATCTGTGTGTGTGTACTGTATATAGAGATGATTGCATAACTCAAAAATAAAGTCTTGTATATTGTGTGGCACACAGCCCCTGCCACCAGTAGTAGCAACAGCAGTACATGTCAGGTGCTCATGGCACTCGTGGCCCACACAGGCCGTGCTGCCCAGCAATGTATGGCTCTGGCCGGTGCTGCATGTGGTGGTAAGGAACACAGCTAGGCTGGCCTGCCTTCATTGCGTGGGGCTACCCTCAGCACATGTGTAGTTCCTGGCACTCATGCACTGCTGGGGGAAGCCCCACTTGATGGAGCCAGCTGCCTTCCCTGCTGCCTGCCGTGCAGGTCCCAGGACTCTGCCAGGAAGCAGGGGTGGGACTCCCCCCCACTTCTGGTGGAGTCCCAGGGCCTGCACAGCCGGGTGTGGGGAAGACAGATGGCTTCAGTGTGTGGGGCTTCCCCGGCAGTGCCTGAGTGCCAGGAGCTGCACATGTGCTTTGGGTAGTCCCACATGATAGAGGCGGGCTGGCTTGGCTGCGCTCCTTGCCACCACATGCAGTGCTGGCTGGAGCTGCGTGCTGCCAGGCGGCAGTGCCTGTGTAGACCACAAGTGTCTTGAGGGCCCCTGCCTGCTGCTGCTGCCACCAGTGGCAGGGGCTGTGTGCCATGTGGGGGGATCCTCACACCCCTCCACCCTCTCTCACACCCATACCCTCTCCACCCACTTTCCACACTTTTACTACCCCACAACCCCAGGTGAAGACTCCATGCTCCTGCCAGCCCCAGCCCCAGCTCCATGCTTCTGCTCAGCTGCAGCTCCCCATCCACCCACCCTCTCTGCTTTCCTACCTGCTGCCCAGAGCACGCACTGCAGCAGGGAGATGAGTAGCTTCTGGATGCCAGGGAAGCCAAGCAGACCCCTTGGCAGCTGCAGCAGTGACAGCAGCAGCCCTGCCTGGAAGCTCCATGCTGGTTGGGCTGGGTCCTTCCATACATGAGGGTGGGAGTGAGGCATGCAGGCTGGGCAGGTTACAATTAGTTGGTGGGCACCCGCGGGCCAGATGAAAGTGCCCAATGGGCTGGATCCAGCTTTCTGTAAAATGCCATGAGTTAGACCAAGGAGCTGCACTTCTGACTGCTTCTTTAGTAGCTATGTACTGAGCCTGATGTCTTTAGATTTTTGTTCACTGTTCTGGCTCTTTTAGCTTTTCTTTAAATATTGCAGTTAAACTCTCTTCACTTTATAGGTAGCCAAGGATGTCACTGGATTCTGGATTCCACTCAGGGGAAAGCTCTTAAGAGGTAGGCATTACTTTAACAGTAAATGCCTAACATTTACACTCATAAGTATTTTATTGGATCCAGCACAGGAATCAATTACTAAGAAAAATGGATCTGCTTGTTTAGTTCACATCTTAACTTGCCAGGTTTTACTGCTGGTAATAAAATGTCAGTAATTACAAACATTACCTACTTGCACAACATTTAATTATTAACAAATCTATAATTAAAACAAATAAAGTTAGCCAAAATATAATGCCAGAAAAATACCAGTTGAACTTAGATGTACCTCTTGGTTCTGTAAAAAACCTATTCACAGAAGCTCGTATTGTGCAATATTTCATTTGATTTTTTTTAAGTGCATCTGCTTCACATAAACATATAAAATAAAAAAAGAAAATAAAGAAAAAAGCAAAGGATAACCAAAGCAATTGTATTTTGTTGTGTGAGTCACTTTTCTTGTTTCCATGTACATATATCTTGTATTTATTCAAAATACCCATCTCGTCTCTAGGGAACAAAATTAAATGAAACTGGCTTTAAGACATACAGTGATTTTTAATGAAGTTGGTAACATATCAGTTTTCCTCATTATATTCCTAACCAAAAGTCATCAAAAGAACATCTGATTGCAAAAACTAATACTCCATTTATTTGCATGCCACACATACCTTCCCCCTCCAAAATTATCCAGAATTGGGATATCTGTCTTAAGTGGGAAAGTTGATTTTCCCCACTTAAGAAGAATGGAGAAGCTAAAACATGGCTGCTGCTTTTTTTCCTTTTCTATATTTTTTCAGCAGAAGCATGGAGGGGAAGGGGTGAAGTAGGGGCTGATCCGGAGCAGGGGATCATGAGAATTGTGATCACACCTTGGTTTGATTCCTGTTCCACCCAAAGTTTAATGCCAGCTGCCCAATAGCCTCAGTGACATTTCTATTCAGGCACTGCTGATGGAATACGTTGACTTCATGGCTCATTATAATCTACCTAATTCCTGCTAATGGTTCTTCACTTCATTGGTGTTAATGGCCTTTCTTCTTTTTAATGGTCTTGAAGTTCCACTAATCAGGCTATCCTTTCTTCAGCAATTTTGCAATCTATTAGCTACTCCTGGTTTCCTCTTATTTCACAGCCCTATAGATTCTTCATAGTTCTTTTCAAAACATAAATTTGCCCATGGAGTCCAGTCTTCAGCAGGAACTACAGTTTTAGCTTTTGGTTGAGCAGCCAAGAACTGCTCACTATTCAGCTGTCAAAACCACTATAGTGTTGCCCAAACAGGAAGGAGAGGTTGAGCGAGCTGAAGATTAAGTCGTGTTTCTGCTCTATATCTCCATAACTCTGGAAAAATCTTTTTCTTCTTCATTCATTCTGCCTTCTCCAAAACAAAGTAAAATCTTATTTGGGGGTGTGTGGTATGTAAAAAAATAAGATAAATTGAGTTGGCTGGGAGTTTTTAAGTGAGATAGTATTATGAAAGAAAATGCTCACTACCAAAACTTTCCACAGGATTATAAAAGTATCAATAGGGATGGAATTCCTGGGCAAAATGAGAAAGAAAGAGAGTCCCTACCATACAATGTCCAATAATCCTTTGATGAGGATGTTCACCTGAAGATCTGCTTCCAGCTCTGCTTGATTCAGACCAAGTATTTGAACCACAGTTCAAGATGAGTGATCTAACTTCAGTGGTCATACGGCATTTCTGAAATAGCTGAGCGTAGCGCTTTCTATGAATTTTGATTAGAAATGTTTTGGTTTTGTTGTGCTTCAGAATGGGAAGCATTGATGTCAAGAGATAAACATTCTGATATGTGAAAGCTTTCATGGGAATGATTTCTCAGCTCAGCGCTATTAGTAAAATAAAAGCATGACCTCTTACTTGGACTCCCTACAATGCAATGTAACTCCAGCATGTCACAGCATTTTTCACTATTTGTAATTTACAAATTAAGTGAATATCATTTTCAGGAGGCATATGTAGCATATGTATCAACCAGACAGAAAAATAGTTATTCTTATGCCATAAGCTTAAGGTATATTTAATAACCTAAAACCTTGACTTACAGAAGATTTATAATATTTAAGTAAAATAGTCACATCACATAAGGCTGTGCCTCAAGGCTACAAATGCAAAGAAAATTGCTAATTTTTAACTGACTTCCTTAAGTTTACATACGTAGTTAGGTGCCACTGTGACCTTGGTTAGCTAGAGCTCACCAGAACAACTCAGTTAAATCTTAAAAAAACAACACCTGTGCATCAACTCTTGTGCATACTGGATATCTTTTTTAGGCATAGAATGGACTCCAGGCTTGGCGGTACAAGCAGAGCCTTTTTCTCTCAGGTGGATTAATAATGCCAATGGAGTTATGCAACTTCAAATTAATACTTGAAAAGCTTAACAGTTTAAAGTCTCTCTGTCTGTCTCTCTCTTTCTCTTGCCAAGAAAAAACACTAATTAGACTAGCAAAACAGGTACCTATTTGATGGCTGGTACTCTACTCTGTCGTAAAAATGATAGTTTGATCATAGAATGAGGTTCAGAGATGTAGTTCTCTTTCCTATATCTGCAAGTAAAACAAAGGTTAGTATATTTTGTCTAGGGATAAGTTTTAAAGTGTTCCTTTCCTTTACAGTCCCTGGGGCCTAGTACTGCCCCAGGCCAGCCCTGTGTGCTGGGATCAGGCCCCAGATTCAAGAAGCAGAGCCTAGGGCTTCCCACAGGTCTAGAGATTTGGCAGCAGGGGAGCTGTGGAACCCATTGTTCCAATGACTTATGATTTTTACTATTCTGAAATCTTTGTTCAGACTTACAGGATGGAGTATAAAACTAAATGACATTTACAGTATGATAAAATGGAGTAGCCTGTGCTCCCTTCCTTTAAATACAAGCTAACATGCCTATTCTGTGGATTGCCTTGTTTAGGCAGAATCCTGTATTTGTAGAATTCCATTGGCTTCACACTGGACTTCAGGTGGGTCCTCCGTGAACATTTTCCTGAATTGGGACCTTAGTTAACATTGTAAAGTGGACGTACATAAGTTGTTGCTGTAGAGTTTGATTTTAGTGTCTTGTTACAAGAACCTACATTGAATTTGTCTAGAAGTGACTTGGTTAATATCTTAAATGAGTGGTGCTCCACCTGCAGTCCCCAGGCCAGATCTGGTCCTTGACACTGTGTTGTCTGGCCTGTGGTGCTCCCCATTGGTGTAGAAATTTGGCAGTGGGGCTCCCCATGAGTCTAGAAATTTGTCTGCTCCCCTGATGCCAAATCTCTGGACCTATGTGAAGCCCTAGGTCAGGGGTGGGCAAAATGTGGCCTGGGGACTAGATACAGCATGCCAGGCCATTCTATTTGGCCCATGGGGCCCCTCAAAAATTTAGAAAATCAATATTTAGCTGCCCTGGGCTGCCTGTCATGTGGCACTTGATGGCTTACTAAAACTCAGTAAGCGGCCCTCTGCCCAAAATAGTTGCCCACCCCTGCCCTAGGCTCTGTATGTTGGATCTGGAACCTGATCCCAGCACACAGGGCTGGCCTGGGGCAACACTAGGCCCTAGGGCCCAATATTTGTGTGGTGGAGGGAGACTAGGAGGAGGTGGTATTGGGCCCCCAGGACCCAGTTCCTGCACATAGGGGGACTGGAGGGGCTGGCACCAGGTCCCTGGTACCCAATCCTGGCATGTGGGAGTGGGAGGTGGTGGTCTTGACACCCAGAAATCAATCCCAGTGTGCAGGAGGTGAAAGGGGGTGGTTCTGGGCCCCCGGGAACTAATCCCAGCTTGCAGGGGACAGGAGGGGGTAGTGCTGCACCATTGCTCCCTTGTGTTGCTGTAGACTACAGAAGCTGATATACCTGAAGCACACTAATGTAATCAGCTATCTAGGCTCAAACTTTTAACGTTTTTTCCCTTCATTTTTGAGTGCTCCAGGAGGGATCATGCAACTACAACACTGTCCCTAACAAAAAAAGTGATAGTTGTGTCAAAAGTGGAATAAAAATAAGAGTAAATTGAATTCTTGGCTAACAGCATAGAATCTGCAAAAGCTTACAAAAAATTTAATGCATTTTTTTCCTAACAAAAAGCAGCATGAGTTTAACTGGATCAACAATTGGGTCCTATCTTTAGTTAGGCCCTGATGCTGCAGAGACTTGTCTATGTGCCTACATATTTGGATACTCTCACTGATGCCAAAGGCTAGTATTTATAAGCATAAAATTAAACTTGTTGTGATTTGGGGATAAATACAATAAAATATTGGGAAGAGTTTAGACAGTGCTGTCCACATATGGAGCTGGTATAGACAGGAGTCAGGTGTTAGATTCAGCATTTTCAGGGAAAGGGTCAAGCATCTGTATGTTGAAGCAGTCCTAGTAAAGTGAGGTTCCAGTCCTAAATGATGCCTTTGGAAACCACCCTAATATAACAAAAGAAGTTAAACAATTTTAGTTAACAAAACAACACCTTCACTGATCAGTCACCTGACTATGACTGTTGAGCCATGGATGGATGGATGCTCCAAAGCTATTGAGAAAATTTGATACAAGTGGGTAAACAGGAGGAAAGCTGGGGATCTGATACTTTGATGGCATCAATATACTTCAGTCAGGGCTGTCAAGAAAATAGTTAACTTGGCAACTGAATGCTATTCAGTCAGAATGCATCTTATTAAGGTTACAGATAAAAGTGGGCCAGAGAAGCAATTAGAATGCATTTGGTTAGAAGCTAGCTTGGTGGAGATTGTCCAGCTTAAGGACCTGCTAGATCTAAGTGCTCTGTGAGGAGGACTGTGGAGGGAATCTGCTGAAGATACAGGAGGGTCTGAGAAGGAGAATTTGGTCCTGAGGGGCCATTAAAAAATATAAGGATTTTAGAAACTGAATTTGAAATATGGGAGAATTAGGTCAAGTACTCTCACATACAAGGACGTATGAGAAAAGAAGAGTGTCTTCTCTGTAGATTGTAACATGAGCCATCTTAGGGTCGGTCACTACATTGGCCAGCCCAGCTTTGCAGGGCACACCACCACGCCTCGATGTATCACAGTAGATGGAAAAATGCGGGAGGCTGCCCATTTAATTGCCCTGATGCCAAGGGTGAAATACATGCCCCTGAACCTCTCCTCACTGTATCCCATGCCTTGCAGATGGCATCCAAATCCACTATTACTCCCCCAGCCACTTAGGTGGGCTGCACTCAGCCTCTGGTCCAAACCTGGCCTCAGGCACCCTCAGACACACCTTAGCCTCATGCCCTTCCCTGGGGCCTCTACCTTGCCCCCTGACTGGGACCTCTACCCTGTCTGGTCACTGGGCCTTATGCCCTTTGGGCCTCAAGCCTACCCTGCCCCCTCACCAGGCTGCTGGGCCTTACACCCCTTGGGCCTCAGGCCTCATTCTGTGGGCCTTGACCCCAGTCTCAGGCCCCATTCTATCAGCCTGGACCCTGTCTCAGGCTTCATTTTGTAGTCCTTGGCCCTGTGCTTTTCTGTCGGGGTGTGTTCCCCTAGCCTTTCCCCTTCACAGGGTCACCCATAAGGCAGTGGGGGCTGAGGCTTTCTGGCACCGCATACTCGCCTTTCACTGGGGAGGCACAGGTGTAGGATTTCCTGGAGACTGCCCTGCCACAGGCAGCCCCACCACACCATCCAACCGCAGCAGGATGTAGTTTCAGCTTATTCCCCAGGACCAGGAACCTCTCTCATCCCCATAGTTCCTACCCTGATCTCTTGATGTTCTGGGAGCAGACTCCCCCAGCTGGGCATTGTTACCCCAGCGGTATCCCTGCAGCAACTGCCAGCTCTTTTCTCAGGGCTTGATCTTATACCCCGGCCCCCCAGCATGTCCACCAATCAGGCAGCCTCCTGACTACCATATGACCACTTGATTGGGCTGCTCCCACCTGAAGGCTGGTCTGCATCCTGCTATGATCCCTTAAAGGGGCAAGCACAACCTGTGCTCTGTCACAAGATGTAAACATTTTTTTCCATTTAATAAAGAAAATAAACACAAGATTGAGTTTTTTTACTAACTTGAAGCACTGCTTCTGTGTAAAGGGTGTTTCTTCCTCTTCCATGACCATGCCCCACCTTGTTAAACAGTTGTTTGCTGTACTTATGCTGATCCTACTTTTACTTATTTCACATGAAAAAAAAAAAACATTTCCAGGAAGAAAAAACTATATGAAAAAGGTCAAACTACAGGCTCTTGCTAATATTTCCTTTACTCTTCCCACCTATTTTCTCTGTTCTCCTTGTTTCTATGCCATGCCAATACTCTTCTTTTTCCTCAAAAGGACTCTTTAATACCCTACCTCACATATCTCATTTATTTCTTGATTGCCTCTTAACTAAGTATTTCTCATTCCATTAAGAGTTAAAAATTATGGCCCCCGAAAGTTAAAGTTTTCTAGCAGTTCACATAACTTTGCTGAACTTCAGCCTTTGGGGATCAACCTCTCGATGGCAAGTACCTACCTCAGGCTGTTGTCTTTCTCCATCAAAAAAAGATGGCGTGGGTGGGTTAGGGGCATTTGATTCTTTTTCAGAACAAATGTTGTATTGTGTCCATGTTAAAAGCACACAGCTCTTTCATTTAGAAGGTGTAACAAGAATTAACTTTTTTTTAGTAGGTTTGGGTGTTTCTTGTAACGTTTCTGGCATTTTTACTAAAAGCAAAGGATTAGATTAATAAAAGAACACAGAGTTAACCTAGTTTACTGTCTGCTGGTTAGGCTTGGAGTAGTGAGGCAAGAAGGCTTTATAACAACTACAAGCCTGCCCTTGGAATAGGACTCAGTGCCTTAGGTCTCACCATTCCTTTGCTGCTACATCCATTGGTAAAATGCGTGGCTCATCTCTTAGCTGTTGTCCACACTGAACTTCTGTTGGAAGTCTATACATTTGATCTAAAGGTTTTGCCTTTGCTGAATCATGCATGAGTTGTATAGTTCTACATGATTGCCTTTCATTTGTTTGTTTTTTGTTTGCTTTCTTAAAAGACCTTGGAAATTCAGTATGAAAAACTGCAGCACAATACAATTCAGGCCCTGGGGCCAGACACTTAAAAGTTATGAAATGCCAGAAGTAAGGCTGCACCAATTAGAAGTCTTCTAATTCCTATAAGCAAAAATACTGTTATGCACGTGGAAAAGCAAGAATGTTGTCCTTTTGAATTCCATCTACAATACAAAGGCTCTTTAAAAAACATCAAACGCATGTAAGACTGCATAAATCTGAATGCCAGTTGGCAGTCATTCATGGTACAGTATTATTTGTGAAAATTGTTTGATGCTGCTGTAATTGGAAGCCTCTTTAGACTACATAAGTGGCTTGTTAATCTGATACAAACATTATTAATATCAAGCATCTAAAATATGATGCTTTGATAAAACTAAGTGGAACAATCTTAGACTTTACAACAACAAGAATATTTTTGGGGACTTTCACATCCGATTTTTATAATACATTTATAATTTTGTATTAAACTTCTGGTATAATTCTGATTTAATTTTTTAAAGACATTAATATTCTAGTCTGATAATATTTGCTGCTTAGAAGTTATAATATAATTAAGTTGAATTCTGCCTTGCTGCCATAAGAGTTTAGGAATCCAGTTAAAAAAAATCTGTCACCTGTATTTTCTGCCTGCATGTGAATGATGTGGTAATGATCAGGTTAAGATTAACTTTGTAACTTGCAAGATACTCACTGAAGTCTAGTATACTGCCTGAGGGGGATTCCTGGAGAGAAAGAGCTTACTACCTAGCCAGCTCAAGAGATTACATTTTCCTTGGAGTCTTGAAAGTTCCCACCTAGAGAGAAAAATAAGTTTTAATTTGGAGAGGCAGACTAGATTTCGGATGCAGCTGCCCTTTGGCAATTTCCTCATTCAGAAAAGTCTGTCCTTATTCACAGAATTGTCTTTGTGGTCTGTTTTTGTTGTTCCAACAAAAATAAATTACAATTCTAACCTCCTTGTTACAAAATCCATGCAACTTTTCCTTTAAAAATGTGAAAGTGACAGGCCTAATCATCACAATATAAAAATAGATCAGGCACAAACTAGACAGCTATTTAGGGGAATAACATGCACACAATCCTCATGGTCCCTCAGACCAGGAAGACTGCTGCATCAACTTTTGCAAAGTATTGATTGTGTGTTAATACAAAATTTAGGTAGCAAACATAAATGCCAGAATTAGCAGATGAGTGGAGGGAGGAAGAACCATCAGTGTCACAATAATAACTCATACACATTACATGAACAGAGCCAAATTCTCTTGTCATAACAGATATCTAACCCACAATGATTTTTGGTGCCCGTTTATATCAGTAGTGAAAAACCTATAGTATGGAAATGTTCCTTATAATCCCTTACTACACACAGTGCCAACCTCATAGCTAACAATATCAGTAGGGTTAGATCAAAAAGACTGGACCAAGTGCATGCACTGTAATACAATGAAATGGACAGTTCATTATATATTTCATCAGAAATTTACAGGTAGTCTGGTCTTTGAACTGAGCATCTTTTTGTATTGATCAATTCAAAGCAAGGGCAACTGATGCATTCTCTTAAACATACAAAATTAGTCTGGCCTTTGCTTCAGTCTCTGCATTCCCCTTCTATGGCTCTGCAACCAGGGGTAGTATCAAGAATAATGTTAGGGAGGAGGAGTATTATATTAAAAATGTCACCAAAAGCCTTTACTAGTATAGTTCTATGGGTTTCAGTCCTAACTTGTCTTTAGTCAGAGTAATTGTTTGATCACCAGGGATCTGGGTTTTCCATTTGCCACAGAAAACTTTGGAAAACCATGGGTTTTCTCCTTTAAGGGAGAAAAATGTGGGAATCAGCAGGTTTCAGCTTGCAGGCTCGCAGAATTCGAGGTGCTTTGGGCTGGGGGGAACAGGTGGAGGCCAGTCAGATGCAGAGGTCACCATGAGCATGTATGCACACACATACATGTGGCCAGCAATGCGGCCAGGCAGCCTGTTGGAGAGCAGCTCCCCCAGCTGCCTGCAGCTAAGTCTATGTGGGAGGGGACATAGGCGATGCATGGAGGGGAGCAGAGATGGCAGGCAGATTGAGGCAGCAGCAGTGGCTTGCACTGAGCCCCCCACAGTGAGGGAGGGAGTGGGGCAGGGTTGGCAGCTGGGGCTGGGGACATGGGTGGATCATTTGGGGGAGGACATGGCAGGGGCGGGGGGCGGGGGCTGGCTCCCTGCTGCTGCATGCACTCCTGGGGAGGGGTCAGGTGCCACAGACAATGTATTGAGGGGGCCATGGGGGGCCATGTGCTCCCCCAGTTTTGTGCATGCACAGTGGAGCATGGGACTGCAGCCTGGCTGGACTGGCATGGACAGGAACTGCCTCTGCAGCCCAGCAGACAGGACTGGGTGCAGGAGGGCAGAGCAGGGTGGTGAGAATCATCGCAGCTGCTGCTGCCACCATTGCCACTGGGACCCCCACATCAGCCGTGCCACCAGCAGCATGAGGAGTAGCAGACCTGGGGTGGGGGAGGGCAGGGCATGCTGCGCTTACTTCTTTTTGCTGCCAGCTAATCATGTGCCAAGCTGCAGCTTTACCCCAGAAGGGAGGTGGGGGGCAGCATGGGCAGCCTGAGAGGGGTGGTGGTGGCAGTGGTTGGGCCATGGTGGTAGGGTATGGTGGTCCCACTGTGGGTGCACAAATCTGGGGGGGCATATGCTTGCCATAAACCTCCAGTGGGAGTGAGGGGAAATGGCATGCGCAGGGGAAGGGCACCAGTATATCAGGGATGTTCAGTGCCACAAAGCAGTGGCAGTGACAACCACAGTTGGACCTGCATCCTGGTGAGCAAAGGAACCAAGGGAAGCTCTGATTTTCCATGATAAAAAAATTCAAACACCAAAATATATAGGCAAAATATGTAGGTTTCTAAATTGCTTAAAAACTGTAAATATATTGATAAAACATTGTATTCAACTGATACCTATATATATAGCGGTGTTTCATTGTAATCATGGAAAAAAGTGGATTTGAGGTTTTTAAATCAGAGATTTTTGGATTTTTTAACAGAGAAAATCAGGATTCCTGAGACCGTCCATATCTACTTCTTGTTTTCTTGAAGAACCAGACAGTGCTATCACTGAATAAAAACCAGCTGGCTCAAGTTTAATCCATACAAGGAATACTTGTGGCAGGTACAGGGAAAGATTTCAAAGAACCTTAACCCTGCAGGCCTTGTCATGAGTTCTGGGCATCTGTAACAGGGAGCAAGAAGGCTGCAGCAGGCTAAGCTGGCTCTGGGAGGCCTAGAAGTGAGAAAATAGGTTAATGGCTAGTAAACCAGCTGCCAACACACAGGCATATCTGTAGCTACTCAGGTAGTGGTTACCCCTGGGGAGTAATCATCTCAGGAAACAACTGCGGAGCAACAAGTGTTACAGGGCAAGCACACCAGCAGCTCAGGAGCACAGAGCTACAGGCAGCTGGGCTAAGCCATAGTGGGAAAAGCAGGCTGGTCATCATGTCCAGAATGGGAACACCTGTGGGTGACTGGAGTGTCATCTGACAGGAAGGGGGCTGGACTTAGGAGGCACATAAAGCCAGTGCCAGTTTCAGGGGGAAGAGCTTTGCAGCAAGATGGTTATAGTTGAACTAATGCCTGAGATTCTGCTATACCTGGGAACTGCAAATAAGAGGATAAGGGCTTGCACTGAGCTGGAACCCAGGATGAGGAGGGTTTTGTTATATAGCCAGTGGACTTTTACAGCCAGAGGGCTTATATTTTGGTTTGCAGTTTAAACTGGTAGACCAAAAGTGCCTGCAAGGGGAGAAGGTCATAAGGGTGCCTGTAGGGAACAAGAGTGTGTTGAGCCCTGCCAGGGGTTTATGATGGGGAGGCAACAGCTAAGAAGGCCCAAGCTTGGGCTGTAAGAGGTGAGATGAAGGAGTCCTGAAGCTGGAGAGTTAAGGCCATAGTTCAAGAAGGGTGAGAATCAGGGTCAGTGCCCAAAGCTCAAGAGGGCAAGAAGCCTGAGAGGGTGAAACCAGTGTCCAAGAGGGCTAGAGCCTAGAAGCCAGGTCTGGAGCAGTGGGCCTAGGCAAAGGACCCAGCTAGAGGAAAGGGGCAGAGACCAGTAAGGCTGAGGCTCCAGCAAGGGTATAAAGGCCTGAGATGGCCTAGCGTGGTTGTGGTTGTAAGGGAGGTCAGAGACCACAAAATTAGCCCTTAAGGAAAGGAGGGCATCAGAATGTGGACAGGCCAGGATGGCCCCATCTGACGCCTGAGGGCAGGATGGGGATCAGCAGGGTTTGGGAAACGAGGAGGAGAAAAAGGTTCAGTCTGGGACCTTGGGGGCAGCCTCTCTTTTCCCCAATAAAATGGTAACAGAAAGGCATGGCTGGTGTGGGAGCAAAAGAGAGGGTCCCTGGAGAGCCAGAATTGGGCAGGAACCACAAGGCCACTAGGAGGGTGTCATGGCCATCCCTGGGACTTAGTTCTGCTACAACATTCAAATGGCATAATTTGCAGAAATATATTTCCCATCTTTGGCTGGCTAATCTAGTGCACACACTTTTGTCAAATACATTGTTAACAGTCATGTTGGGTGTTGATGTTGCCTCTAGGGTAGACTAATACAATCTGTTTTACTGAGGTCTGACGGCAAAAGATGACTCCAGGAAACTTTTTGGGTGAGTTTAGGATAGCTTGTACAAAGTATCAATATTCCATTACTAAGTCTTTTAACCATGTAGCCTCCCTGGGTACTTTGTAACTGAAACCAAAATTATCTGACAACATTCAGCAGGGAGACTATAAAACTGCTAAAAACTCCTGACTGAATAAAATACTCAGATTAATCTAATGGACTTTCTTACTTGCCAGTTTACTTTTCCAATACCTGTACCATTCTGACAGTCAGTAGAGATGCTTCTACCAAATGTTGGTGAGTGAAGAAAAGCCTACCTTCCTGCACCACTCTTTCTCAGGAAAGGTGTACTCAATGGGAGACTTCCCAAACAATTCCAATAATGAAGTACTTTAAAAGAATGACATCAGAAGATATTCCAGAAAATGACTGCAACTACCCTAAAAAAAGGAGTGGGTCTTTAGGTCTGCATGAAAGCAATGAGAAATTCTATTCAGTGGATTAGAACTGGTCCTGTTCCTGCATTGCCCAAATGATAGTAACCTGGCATAAACAGAGGTCTAATGTGAAAGACAAAGCAGTGAGGGACTTTAAAGGGTACTGAAGGATGTCATGCAATATTAGCTCTGTTAGGTGTGCAAACACCTACACATGATTCACAATATAAACCAAGAAATTTCAAATAGGAATCCTTAGTGTCAAAAACATTCTGACCTGTTGCAGTGTTTCTGAGTTCTTTGCAACAAAAGAATTGCTGTATTATTTTTCCATAGTCAAAAAATTAGTTCAAGCAAAGGCCTATGGGTATAGGAAATAACCAAACAACAACCCCCCCCCCCCAACAAACAGAAAAAAAACTGAACCCCAATACCTGATCCTCCCTGCAAAGAACTAAGGGAAGTGTTTTCTCCTCCAACCCCTGACCAAGCAAATTTCATTTACCAAGTTCCTTTGTAATAATTTTGAGAGCTATTTAAATATGCTTTATCAATTTTTTTCCAAACACATTTCTAGAAGATAAATGTCCATTTTGCTGACTTTGGAGATAGAGACCTCTCCCATGAAATAAGCCTTGATAGACAAGAAGCCTCATTACCCTGGACAAGGTGAGCTTCCTTAATGCAGCCTCTCACAAAGTGAGATTTAGTGTCTTTAGAAGCTGGTTAAGCTCTATGTGAGGTTCCAAAGAAGATACACTTTGTTACTGAGCTACATAAGCTGCTTATTTGTCAATGCTCTTAGTCTATCTGTCATTTTGAATATTTTCATTTATCATTGTGTGCACATAGAGTAATTCTTAACTTTTATAAACTGTATTTTTTGAAGATGAAAATGCTTGGCTAATTAGATTTTTCTGTTTTTCTTTCAGTAAAGTTCAGTAAAACTGGCTCCTGCAAAAGCTTCAGTGCCAAAAGCTTCTGAGGTTTGGTAGGTCTGCACAAAGGATGGGTGTGAGTGTGTGTGCACAGACATATGTAAAGATGGTATAAAACTCATCCTGGTTCTTCCTTGATCCTGCATATTTTTCTGCAACGTGTCAGTCTCCTGGGACCATGTTAAAGATACATAACAGGTACTTAATTTATACTGACTATACATGGTACCAAAGTATCTCATTTCTTTTGGATATCTTCCCTGTCTTGCTACACTGGCAGCAAGAATGGGAATAAGGTTAGAGCCCCTAAATTAACTCTACTCAACTGAAAAGATATTCCTATTCAAGTGACCTCTTGGGTAGTTTATAGTGGCTTCAAGGCCAGTTAACAGTGCCAGCCACATCATATCAAGAATTTAGGAAATCTTTAAAATACTTGAACTTAATGCAGGATACTAAAGACTTCTTTGTCTTTTTCTTTTATTATTTTGTTCTACCAGCTACACAAATTGTATTGAATTGGGACCACTGTATTTTTCTATGGGTTCTTTAAAACCATCTAAAATATGATTGCTAGAGGTAGAAGTTTCCTCCAAGGCTCAAAATAATTATTCTTTGTTATATGAGGGAGAAGTTTTATTTCATACCCTTCTTTTTTCCTCAAGTGTTAAAGTTAGCTTAACTTTTGAACAGAGTCCAAAGAAGAAAGTACAGTGCTGGTGAAAGGTCATGGTTCATCAAAATAAAGCTCAAAAGATAATTTTTACTCACCAAAAACAGCTCGATTTTCTAGCAAATTTAGCTCATTTAATATCACATTATGTTGTTGAACAGTTGTGGAACATGTACTCTTTCTTTTTCCTGAAACCTGCTTCCCTCTTTAATTTTCAAAATGTAGAATAATTAACAATGGCACATTGTCTGTGACTAGGAAAAATATTTTTTTTTAATCTCTTCTAAGTCAGGGTAGTACAAAAACAGATGGTTTATAGTAATACAGAAAAATGCAAAGAGGAACTTTCCCCCCAAAGTTAGAGAGTTTATTTTGCTATGCCAATGTATTACATCTTCATTTCAGAGGTACTCTTAATAATGTGACAGAAATAAATTAACAGGGATGTAGACATGGGAAACATTTGTGTAAAGGCTGGGAAACCTTGTCTCCTTATGCTACTGACATGATACAAAATTAGCTAATTTTGCATTTGTAAGTGCTGTAAAACTTGAGACAGTCATGGAGAACAGGGAGGTTCATATACAAACTCATTGCCATTGTGCTTTTTCTCTTTTTCTGTTCTAATGATCTCTGCTGTCAACCTTTCTAGTGGTGGTTGAGGAAAGCTCCTTTAATATTCAGTGGAAGTAACATAGCTAGACCCCATGGTAGATAATGAGGCAAAAGTGAACATTATTGCAGCAACAGAGCACAGGCCACAAAAATAGTTCGAATTTCAGATCCCAGGCTGAGGTTGTCAGCCTCGTAGTTGGATGCAAGGTAGGAGCAGGCAGGGACCCCTTGTTTTTGTAAAATGAAGAAAGTTGAAGAAGCCATTAAAAGCCCCATTAAAACAGGAACCCCACAATGCTGTTTGGACTGTCACTTTTCAAAGTGAACTACAGTTTAACATGTAAAAGTGTTTACTATGGCATCATATTTCTCACAACAGACAATAGGGGGATCCTTCTAACTAGGGCAGGTCTAAGGGGGTGCACCACCACTGTCCCCTGTTGACCTGGGAGTCACTCCTATCTCAGGTTGTGGCTGCATGGGGTGCAAGGCTCAGCAGGGGATAGGTTCCCTCTTCCTGCATCTGTTTTCTGCCACCTCCTTCCCAGCGTGCCCCCCACTGCCTGGGAGCAGGTGCTGGAGGGAAGAACTTGCCCCACACTGCTGCCACTTTTGCCAGCTGACTTAGGCACAAGGGGAGTCCCTGGCTAAGCCGTGGCTGGAGCAGGGCAGGAGCAGCTCTGGGGTTCCCCCTGCCCCTGGGTCAGCTGGGGACAGCAGTGGCAGCAGGGGGCAGATCCTCTCACCCTTCATATGGTGTTCATCACTGGCCCAGGGCCTCCAGTCACACCTCACCCTCATCCCCCTAAGGCTTGAGGGGCAGTGTCCTGCATTCCTCTGTAGTAAATCCTAGATCTGTTTCTGCTGGCTCTAAATTCCAGCAGGCAGTACACATATGAAACCACCAAATAAACCTTAGTCTGCAACAGGTGTAATGGAAGTTAGATACTTGTGATTGGTGGTAAAAACCCTTCAGACCTTGCAAGGGAGCCTTCCAGATCACAGCTCCTTCATATGCTGTGTTCCCTAATGGAGCCATCCTTTGTGAATCTCTCTAGTCTGTTGATGATTACAGGCTGTGCACTAGAAAAATAGATATGGTTCAACAGCAGTAAATTAGCTTTAGGAGAGTAATAGGTTTTACTGCTGTGTACAAATAAGATTTCTAAAAGAAACTAAAACAATACGTGTTTTTAAGAAAAGTGGATTTTATGGCATTTTTAAAGGGAACTGTTGTAGAGTCAGTGCTGTTTACTTTTCTTCAGTTCAGTAGGGAGAGCATGTATATATTGCTCTAGAAATGGGACCAGTGAAATTGTCAATGAGACTAGAATTTGGCACTGGGTGTTGCTTTGTTCATAAGAAATTACCCAGCTGGGTAAGTGGTGGTTGCAGTGAGGGGTATTTTTGCCTCTAATACAGAGTTAAATATATCAAACTGTAATGTTTCTTTGCAAGAACATAGCATGCAAGACTATAGCAGAAGGGTGTTGCTGTTCCTGCTATAAAAGCTCCTGCTACAGAAGTTTGCTGCCACCTCATGGGTCTCTGAAGTATTATTTTTCTTAAAATAATTAATTGCTATTGTTATTGGTTCTGAAGACTCATTTCCTTATTAATCTCTCTCTTGTTGTTTGTATTAAAATAACAAGTAGAGGCCCCAGTCTGGTTTAAAGACCCATTTTCTTTTGGGCTAAATAGAAATTCATTGAGGTTTTCTTCATTTGGGAAATATTTTAATTTTTAAAATATAATAATTATTGTTGTTTCTTTGCAGGTGTATTGTATTATTATTTATTTTTAGAATTTTTTTATACCTGACATTTTAAAAACACATGATTTGGTATTTTGTAACATTACTTATACTTTTGGCTATTTTATATATATATACATTCTCCTGAAGATAAGTCCTAAAATATATGTTTGGTAAGACTTTTAAGGCTGTTAATGCACAAAGGCCTAGAAGCTTTGTTGTTGACTTAGTGTAGACCAGGGGTTGGCAAAATATGTTCTGTGGGCCGGATTTGGCCCGCCAGGCCATTCTATCCAGCCTGTGGGGCCCCTAAAAAATTTAGAAAATTAATTTTTATCTGCCCCTGGCTGCCTGTCATGCGGCCCTCGATGGCTTGCCAAAACTCAGTAAGCGACCCTCCACTCGAAATAATTGCCTACCCCTGGTATAGACTGTAAGGTCTAATAGGAGAAAATTGGTGGAATTTGGTCTTGTATAAGTAGAAGATGCAATGTTATCTTTTCTTCTATTCTTCTTGGAATACCTACACCTTGGTCTGAAGAACGCCATAAAATTAATCCTTTTTAAAAGCAATTTAAAGCCCTTGCATCTGAGCAAAGGATAATCAGCTTAAGAAATAAATACCCCTTCATTCCTATGAAATCTGGCTAATATGGAAACAGAAGCTGGACAAGAGCAGCTTTGAGGTGCTAAAAATTAGTGACTACTTCAAACGCAAAAGTAAAAAGAGAAGTTACAGGCATATTTTTTCATTTACGTATTGGAAATTGCACCTTTCATCCAAAAACCCCAAAACAATCTGGTTTGGGATGATGGATGCAATGTGTGGCTTTGCTATTCCTGTAGAAAGCTATATAGACAATGGTTTTGTTCCCATTCTGCACTGAGGGGAAAAGACAAGACCTTTTGAACCTTTTCATAGAAAGAGAATCCAAAATAGCAAATAGTCCTCAGATGTGAGAGACCTAGGCTCAGTACACTCCATTGAACACTTTCTAAAGGAGAGTCCCACTGCAGGTAAGCTAATAGCCTACTGGCTAGCTCCATTGCCTTGGATGTGTGTTGCTGAACTCAAGTGTACCAGAGTGTGTCCCATTCTGTTTCTCTAGTACTCCTGGGTTGCATTACTCTTGAGCATGTCCTGCCCATCTCCTTGCACTCAAAGACCCCAAACCCAGAATTGTGGTAGTGAAGCCATGCAGAATGTATCCGCCTGTCCCTTCGTAGCCAGGGTGGAAATAGATCTTGACAGCAGTGGAGCCTCAGGATGGCTCCACAGCCTCATTTTCAGATGTGGTGTATGTGAGTGGGTAGTGCATGCTCCAGACCCATGCTCCCCAGGAGCATGAGACAAGTAGTTTACAGGCATATGCCCAAATCCTAGAATGGTGTCTTGACTCCCCAGGTTAGTTTAACACACTCTTTCTTACTGATCAGAATAGCCAGTCTGGAGCTGACAAATCTTAGCCACTGAAAGTTTTAGGAACACCCTGCTGGTGAAAGAGACTTTTTGTGCAAAGTTAAAACAATTCCTGCTTTTGAACTTCAGGAATCCAATTATCTTGGGTTCCAGTTTTGGGTATTTTGTTTGTTTCTCCATCTATACATATCTCATTACTACACTTTTTAACTTTCCACATGGCTATCTCTCATCAACACACACAAACACACACATGTATTTCGCATTTACAGGAAAAAGTTTGAAAAGAAGCAAAGTTGGTAATAATTGTAACTACATTGTGCTCCCTCTAGTGACTCTATACTGCACCCTCTAGTGGTTGATTGCAGCTTAGTAAAGCTATTCATTCTCAAAAGCTCCCGTTGGTATAAAATGCAGGGGTACATTTGCTAAATGATACAACTCACTCATAATGAGTTGTATCATCCTTCAAGTGCTGTGCTCTCTACACAGGCTCCCTGAAATACAGGCTCCTGATCATGGTCATTTCCTGATATTCAAAGTCTTCTGTCAGATTGACCTTAACTGCTTGGGACACTGACTCTGCTGCTGTGATTATGGCCTGCTGAGTTCTGCGGAGGCAATCCTGTTCCTAAGTCTCCTCAGGGCATGTGATGCACCTGTCATAGGAGGTGGACCTGGCACATGAAATTCACACCTACAGGAAATAAAAATGACCACTGTGCTCAGACCGCATGAAGAACTACATTTCTTCAATTTAGCTTATTCCCCAGTATTTTCCTCTCACTCAAACTGCATTCAAACAAAGACCAAGCAAGGTTTGTGATGTGTGTGATTCAGGTAATGACTTAATTAGGTTGGACAAATTGCCTAATGGCATAAGGTTGTTCAGGGACTGGGGGGAAAAACAGTCAGCTGGCAAATCCTAGCCTGAGAGCATATATATGCTGGTAGCTGGAATTGAAAAAATACATGGCTGCCATGCAGTGCTCATCCCTATAACTCATGTCCTGTTTTAATTTATGGGCAGAAAACAATGGTGTGTTGTTAGAACATGATATTTTTTGTTGTATTGTTACTTAGCATAGGGAGAAAAGTTATGTTTGTGACATGGCTTACTGGTATAATTCAATCCATAGGTCATGTGATTAGATACAGAGGTAAATGAATATTCTTTGTTCAGCTTTACTCTTAAGATACTTTAAATTCTACTGAGACCAGCACTGGCACAAAATTGGCCTGAGAAAGTTGCTGGAACTGGATATATGATGGCTATAGTTTGTCTTATCCCTCCCTGCACAAAAGGGGGTTAATATCTAGGTCATGTGTTGGTAATAGGCAACCAGGAGAAACTGTAGAGGGAAGATTGGTCATACACTTCAGGCACATCACCTATATAAAACATATGTTAATCTACTTAAGAGGTCATGAGACCTTAGACCTTATGGTCTATAGTGATCAATCTCCAGAAAAGAAATTTGTTACTTCAAAAATGAATGGGGAATATTGTTCACTACCACAAAAACTTGATTAAAAATGATGCTTAGTTTGTGAAGCCTGCTTCACATGAACTCCAGCTACAAGGACAATTGGTATTGAACAAAACAAAGCAATCAGAAGGTTCTTTAAATATTTTCCAAGCCTTACTAGACATAACTTGATCCTACCTAATGTGTATGGTCTCAAATCCTGATGCTTAGTGCTTAAATACCACTAAATCTATATTTCATTTTTGTAATTGACTACTTATACTAGGTAGTTGAAGATAATTTACAAGATTTTCTTTCAGAATGCTGTAGTTTTTTGGCATTTCTTCTTGAAAAGTTGTGGAGGACAGAAAATGTCCCTGAAGACTAAAAAAAGGTGGACATAGTACCTATACTTACATTTTTTAAGGTAAGAGGAGGAAGGATCCAGGACGTTATTGAACATCTAACCTAACTTTTTGTAATTTTCTCCTGAATCTTTCCAGTAAGCAAGTCATTCTCTAAGTACCTAGAAAATAAAGCATTAAACCCCCCACTCAAATAAAACCTGAGATTGGTTTGACAAACATTATTATTTTTTTCTTTTTTATGATAACTGGTTTATTAGACAATGGGGAAAAAAGTAGATATATTTTGACTTCAGTAACACTTTTGACACTTCTATATGACATTCTCATAAATAAGCTAAGGAAATAATATGTACATGAAATTTCTATAAAATGGGCAAATAACCATGTGAACTCAATCTTAGAAATTATCATAAGATATTCTATGTTAAAAGAAAAGGGTATTTCAAGTAGGATTCTGCAGGGATCTAGTCTAGAATGTGTTGCATGGAATATTGTTATTAATCACCTGGATGATGAATAAAGAGTACACTTAAAAGTCCATGGATGACAGCAAACTGGAAGAAATTGCAAAAGCTTTTAGAGCAGAATTTGAAATGATCTTGATAAATTAGAAAAGTGGTTTGAAATCAACAAGGTGAAATTCAATGAAGATATATGCAAATACTATACTTATGTAGGAAACATCAAATGAACCAAAACAAAGAGAGGAAAAACTGTTTGGCAAGACTGCTACAGGAAAGGATTTGTGGATTTACAATGGATCAAAACTAAATATGAATTAATTATGTGATTCTATTTATGGAAAAAAGGGGCAAGTATCATGGTGGGATGCATTAACCTGAGTGTCCTATGTAAGATGTAGGAGTAATGATTGTGCTCTACTTGTGCTAGTGAGGTCTCATCTGTAATATTAAATATCACATTTTTTAAAAAATATACAAAACTGGGTGAGAATCCAGAAGTAAGCAACAAGAATAAGTTTCGAAAACACGACTTATGATAAAAGATGGAAGGAACTATGTTATTTAGTTGTTTCTTCTAGAACACAGAAGACTGGGGGTGGGGGGCAGGAGGGGGTTGTTAAGGGAGATTTGATAATGGTCTTCCAATATGTAAAAGTTTGTCAAAAAGTGGAGAGTTATCATTTGTTCTTAATAGTCACTGGTAAAAATCTCTGGAGTTAATTTTACTCCGAAGTAGGTTTTAAAATTTTTCTTCTTCTAACAATCAGTGCTAACTTCTTTGGTGCTGAGACACAGAAATAAGATACTTAGAGGATCTCTCCCCTCTCCCCCCATTTTAAGAACAAGTTAGGTAGTCATTTGATTTGGATGGTCTAGATATATTTGATACATCCTTAATGCAGGGGACTGAATTAAATGATTTTAATTCCCCCTCTTGTCAGCATGGAGGTGGAAAAGGATCTGGGAGTCATTATTGACTCCAAGATGAACATGAGTCGGCAATGTGGGGAGGCGGCTAGGAAGGCCAACTGCACCTTGTTGTGCATCCACAGATGCATCTCAAGCAGGTCCAAGGAGGTGATCCTCCCCCTCTATGCGGCACTGGTCAGGCCGCAGCTAGAGTACTGCGTCCAGTTCTGGGCGCCACACTTTAAGAGGGATGTGGACAGCATCGAGAGGGTCCAGAGGAGGGCCACTC
>NW_017729022.1:1730729-1731754 GCF_001723915.1 Gavialis gangeticus
TTTTTAAGAGGAGGTTGGATGACCACCTTACTGGGGTCATTTGACCCCAGTGCTCTTCCTGCCATGGCAGGGGGTCGGACTAGATGATCTGCTCAGGTTCCTTCTGACCCTAGAAACTATGAAACTATGAATTTCTTGAGAATCCTTCCTGTCCTACATTTCTATGGTTGTAACTTTCTTTAGCCGGTTGTAGTTCTATGACTGTATTTGCCTTCTTATAAAATTATTGAAAATAGGTTTTAAAAAGGTTGTATAATGTACTTATAAATTCTCAGCATTGGACTAACTCTAGTGAAGTCAGTAGTGCTCAAAATTGACAATTTTACCAATAAATAAGAAATGTACACACAACACATCAAAAATATAAATGAACTTGGAGAGATTCTGTTGTGCTTACTCATACTTTTCTATGATGAGACATTCTATGACACGTCTTCCCTCCCCCACCTCCTCTTTGCATCACAGTGCTAGCCTGGGGTCTGGGTTTGGCAACACTCCTGCCCTTTGAGCAGTAAGCAGGGAAAAGCCTGGTGAATGCTGCTTCCTCCTCCCCCTTCAGGCATACCTCGGCTGGGAACTGTGCAGGCCAGGGTGAGGGTTTAAGCCCCTCCCTAATCATCACATTGTGCCAGAGCCTGGCCATGCCCCTGGCAATGCTAGCTCAGCATTGTGGAAGGGAAGGGAGGGCTGCTGTAGTGCCCCCCTGACTTCTAGCCTGAGCCAGTGCAGGTATGTGCCTGCATTTCCTAAATCAAAAGTGAATGTCTAGTCACTTGCAAATCAGTTCAATCTCTGCAGGTTAGATTAGCCTGAAAAGATTAAATCCATTGAGGCATGGGCTTTTTGAAAAACCCTAGCCCAAAGGGTTTTTTAATCTGATTTCCACCATTCTGTTTTTCGTCCCTTGCTCCCTCGCACTTGTTTCTTGGGGCTGTATGCAGTGCATGTTCCAGTTATTTTATTATTCTGGCAATTATTATCTTCTTATTCATAGATTCATAGATTAAGGGTTGGAAGGGACCTAG
>NW_017729022.1:1731765-1739282 GCF_001723915.1 Gavialis gangeticus
AAGCAGGCACACGTGTGGGTGGCACGCGTGCACCCTGCTCCCTCGCTCCTGCTCCCCAACTGATGATTTTCATCTCCTCTTACACTTTACCATACAGTTGGTCTAGCTTGCATAAGTCAATTTTTTGGGCATACCTCTAATGAAATCACAGTATTTTGACATCACTTTGGTGTTTTCCTGTTTTGGGGCTGCTTTGAATTCTCTGAGTGTCAAGAATTTCTGTATTGTTTATTATTATTTTAAATACAAGTATCTTTATTTCTTAGGAACTTGAAGGATACTCCCAGGGTAGCAATGAAATGTACCCTATTGAGTGAGGAGTCAACTTTCTGAAGAGTTTGGAGCTATGTTCCTGAAGTTCTAAGTATCTTGCAGTAATTATGTGCATATAGGGATCTTTGACAAAGAAGAGTTTACAAAGTTATGGCTGTCTTGTCTTGTGATTTTAATTTGTTGATATGATTCAGTAAATTTAGAATCAAAATTCAAGTAATGTATGATACGGTCAGATGACACAGTGACTCAGCAGTTAAACTCCAGCATTTACCACAACAGCACCTCTTGGGAGTTTCTAACAAGAACTAGACTGCTATTAGTTTAAAAATTACTCAGGTCCAATAAGAGGAAGTACCCCAATGTACAGTGGGGAAGTATATAAAAACTTTCTACAACTAAATAGATAACAAACATAACATCAGTAAGGTCTCCTTTCTTCCTTTTCCAGCTTGATTGCTATGAGAATCAACCCATTCTAAAGAGACAAACAAGATTGTCAGGAGACTTGGCATTTAATAAGTCACGGGAAATTTTATTATCAATGTCAAAAGGAGTAAGATCAAGTGACCAAGAAAACAGGTAAATATATTACTGAGAAGAAATCTATTAATGGTAACTCTTTCTCTTTCTACCATTTACTCCTATGTCACAACATAGCATATATGTTGTGAAGACTGTCACCTTAAGAGTCAAAGCTGGTAATATATTTTCAAACAACATACCTTCAAAGATGCTTTCCCTAAAAGTTTCTTTACACCAAAAAGCAATTACATCTTATAATTAATATTGTGTGTGTATTTGGGCAAGTGGGGAGGAGAGGTATTTACTCCGGGAATTTCAGGTCAATTAAAATTTGCAAAAGTGTGGGGGATTAATTGTGGATAGAAGTTAATCTTTTATAGGAATATCAATGTATTTCTCATGTTATTATTTATATCCATATACAAGTAGTTGTCCTTCAATGAATTCTCAGCCCTGGTGGAAGGGAGCTCAGATTATTCAAATGCTATTGCATGATGCTAATGGCTTCTATTTGTGGCCTATCTGATAGCTCATTGAAATTATGAACCAGGCTTGTTTGTGGTGGTCAACAACAAATCAGCGGCAAACTTGCAAAATAATTTGGCAATTAATGATGTGGGGAAATTTAAAAACAACTTTTGGCAAGATTCAGTCTTGACATTTTAATTCAGTTTGCAGGTAGATGCTTGGAAGGCAAGACCCTTAACAGTAGTTCTTAATTGTAACATTTTAGAAAAGAGAGGATTGAATTTATGCTTTGTAAATCTTTAGCAAATAAAAAATCCCTTTCTCTCTTCATGGATGTCATTTCATATATATCATAGAACAAGAACTAATGAAGTCATGAGGTGTAAGACACAGAATTTATTTCACTAAACAAGGAAAAATATCAGTTGAATTAGTTCCAAACATGTTTCAACATCAAAAATATCAGGAGTAAATATTTGGCACCTTTCTCAGACCTTGAAAGATGTATACTGTTGTGTATTTTCAACCGCTGTCACAATTTAATGGAATTACACTTAACATCTTGTCTCCTTTTAAAATTACATAAAAGTTCATATTGAAATATTCTTTGATTCAATATGAGGTCTTTATACTTAAAATTGAACTGGTATGTAAAATGTTAAAAGTTACATATGTTAAATTTGTATCAACACTCTTGGATAGCAAAGGTAAGTACTCCTTTGCATTATTATTTAACTTTCAAGATTAGAAAAATACAATAATAAAACATATACTTATTCTATAACATGGGATGTTTGTTGGGGAAAGAATAATGGGGAAGATAGCTTCAGTGGAATTACTTTGCAGAGCAGATGTTTTTAAAAAGAACCTGCTATTCTTGTAGAAATGTGTTAAAATTACTCAGTTTGCCTGTGAGTATTTAAAACAGTGATACTGTAATATTAGTCATTCAGTTTAACAGTTTAGTGTAATAAATGCAAAATGAATCTTCTGTGAAAAAGAGGAAGCAAATTTGGTTTATATAGCTGATCTTGCCTTAGAGGAAGACTCTGCTGCTCATTTAAAGCTGAATGAAAGCTGTACTATATCTGAAAAGCTAATAGAGAAAATAATACTCCCAGATAATATACCTACAGCAATATTGAAGGTAATATTTTTCTGAATCATTTTACAAGGAATAAAAGCACAGCAGAAAACAATAACTACTACAGGAACTTTTATGACCCATCAAAGAAACAAACATCACAACATTACAGCAAGAAGTGAGCATTAAAATATTTTTCAATTATTTTTCTGAATTAAAATGGTACCTAGAAATTCCAAACTGGTTAGTGCTCACTTTTGATATCGCATGGCTACTTAAATCTTAGAATCTTAATTTAAACCAAGATTTATCATGTTGGCAAAATAGTAAAGCTAGGTTTGTATTTGAGGGAGAGGTGTAACAATAACACAAAAGTGTTTATGCATGTGCTATGGAATTCAGTATTAGACCTAAAAATTCCACTGGCGCACTATTTTACTATATGTTCTACATTGTGATGATGTGATGCTGGTACTAAGCAGATGGCATGGTTAATATTTATTCCTTAGTATTCTTGTTTCAGTTTCATTCTTCTGTTTCTGCTTTTTTTAAAAAAGTAATATCTTACAAACTCATATGGGTGCTGGCTGGAGTTCAGATATGAGCAAACTTTTGTACATGATTCTGGCGATGTTTTTAGCACTCTGATTTAGAACATGCTAGGGCTGACTCTGGACCTTTGGGTCTAAAAGATTCAGAATGAAAAGGAAATAAGCCTGGGAGTCTATATTTTGCAATTCTTTGTAAAGTATGCTAATAGAGAGTCCCTTAGATGTGTGTGGATTTCAGAAAAGTAGGTTTTAAATTGGAGTTAAGCTTGGACCAGACTCCTCCATCACTTCTTAATTTGGTCAGAGCATGCAAATCAGGTGGGGACTAATCCAGAGCTCAGTTCCTGACTTGAGTAGCTGGGGTTGGTGCATGGTAATAAGAAGGCAATCCTCCTCTCTTGCAGGTTATAGAAACTCTTCTTTGTGTGGTAAACTATTCCAAAAGGAGCGAGGGCGCAGGAAAGTGCCAGATCTTCCAGCCCTAGATCATCTGGGCCCATTCCAGCATGCTAATGTGAAGGGAATTTGAGCAGATTAGGAAAACTGGGCAGCTTCCTTGCTCCAGCCTGTTCTGTTGTTCAGTAGAACCAACCTGCTTCTGTTTTGAAAGGCTTGAGGAAAAGGAACCTGGACTTTTCCTGCTGTATGAGAGAAGGGGTGGAAAGAGAGAACACATTTTTCTTTTCTTTAAAAATTTAGAAATTCAGATCATAATTGTCATGATTTCTAGTAATTTATCCTGGTTAAAACAGTCTCATAGTGGTCTAAATGCTAATTACAAAAAGAACAATAACAGCAACAAAGAACAGGTTTTGATCCTGCATTTCTGATGAAGCTGAAATATTTGTTAAGTGATGAGGAATTTTGATGGAGCTCAAGTGCAGTTTGTTGACTAAGAAAATATACATTCAACAGTTTACCACAACATGCCAGAATCTTACACCCAGACCAAATATTTCACATTTCTATTTTTCTATCTTTTTTCTATTTCACATAGTAATTTGTTCCTTTGCAGTGATTGCACTGTAGTTACTTTCCTAGAGCATGTAGCACATGTTGGTCTAAGAATAACAGTGTATCTTAAATCCTCTGGAACAACCTCTACATAACTAAAGAATCCAATTTCTATGTACACCCACTCATGTATATGTATGTTTCCTTAGCTGATATATAATCAGTTGCAAAGAGCTGAATGTGATGGGGACACTGCAAGAAACAAAAAATGAAGTGCAGGAATTAAGACAAACTATTCCAGAAAGAGAATACAACCAAAACCAGTTATATTGGAACATATACTTCCTCCTTTCACATTCTTCTGAATCTGATGGAGTTTAATAGAATCTGAGTCTAATAGAATCATAGAAAGAAGAGGTTGGAAGGGACTTCAGGTGGTCATCTTATCCAATCTTCTGTTCAAAGCAGACTCATCCTTGACTAAATCACCCCAG
The DNA here is from genome assembly GCF_001723915.1 of Gavialis gangeticus. Lineage (NCBI taxonomy): Eukaryota > Metazoa > Chordata > Crocodylia > Gavialidae > Gavialis > Gavialis gangeticus. The sequence goes on from NW_017729022.1 coordinate 1,736,115, forward strand.
ATAAGTTTGTCTAACCTACTCCTAAAAACTACTAAGGGTAGACATTTTACAATCTCTCTGGGTAATGTTTAAGCAGTGTAAGATTTAGAAAGTTATTCCTGATATGCCACCTGAATTTCTGTTGTTGCAATTTGAAATTTGCTACTTGTCATCTTGACCCCTGCAACCACAAAGGATAGTCTACCACCACCCTGTTTATAAATACTATTCATGTAGGCCAGGGCTGTCCAAGTGGTGGCTCAAGCAGCCTATGAGTGGTTAAACTGCAGCCTGTGGGGCTTGTCGGCACAGCTGCTGGAGCTGCTACATTGGCCTGGGTCCAGAATCCAGGGCATAAAGGATGCTGCCGCTGGTCATCCCTCTCTTTCGTCACCCCTTTGCCCACTGCTGTGTTTGTTGTCCTTGATTGCTGCTGTTGACTAAAATCCTTAGTATGGGTAATGGAGGGGCAAGTGGCTGCAATGCTCATCTGCTGAATTCCAGGGATATGCTGATAAGCCACTGCCCTGCTGCTGGATGTAGCTCTTCTGGCTTGTGAGAAGTTCTGCAGTCTGGATTTGGCCTGTGGAGTCAAATCAGTTGGACATCCCTGATTGTGGGCTGCTATTAAATCCATGCTCAGTCTTCTCTTCAGACTATATAATTCCAGTTCTTTCAACTTTTTTCCAAGTCACGTTTCCTAGATTTTTAATAATTTTTGTTGTACTCTGCCAGACTCTTTCCAATTCAGCTATACTTTTCTTTAAGTGCAGGTGCCAAAACTGGGTACAGGACTCCAGGTGAGGCCTCACCAGTACTGACTAGAGTAGAAAAATCACTTTCCTTGATTTTCATGCAACACTCCTGTTAATACAATCTGTTATGCTATTGGCCTTTTTTTTGCAGCAAGAGCTCACTATTAACCCATGGTCAGCTTGCATTCCCCTAAACTCCCAGTTCTTTACTGCAGCATATCCAGTCATTCCCCAAATCATAGAACCAGAATATTAGGGTTGGGAGGAACCTCAGGAAGTCATCTAGTCCAACCCCCTGCTCAAAGCAGGACCATCCCCAGCTGGATCATCCCAGTCAAAGCTTTGTCTAGCCGTGTCTTAAAAATCTCCTCTCTGTCTTCTCTTCTCTAGACTAAATAAGCCCAGGTCCCTCAGCCTCTCCTCAAAAGTCATGTATCCTAGCCCTCTTACCATTTTTGTTGCCCTCCACTGGACTCTCCAATTTGTTCACATCCTTTCAGTAGTGGGGAGCCCAAACCTGAACATAGTACTCCGGATATGGCCTCACCAGTGCTGAATAGAGAGGAATAATCACTTCCCTTGACCTGCTGGCAATGCACCTACCAGTGCAGCCCAGTATGCTGTTAGCCTTCTTGGTAAAAAGGGAACACTGCTGGCTCATATTCAGCTTACTGTCCACTGTAACCCCCAGGTCCTTTTCTGCAGAGCTGCTGCCCAGTCAGCCAGCCCCCATCTTGTACTGGTGCATGGGATTGTTCCATCCTAAGTTCAAAACTTTGCACTTGTCCTTGTTGAACCTTATGAGATTCCTTGGCCCAATCCTTCAATTTGTCTAGGTCACTCTGAATCCTAACCCCACTCTCTAGTATATCTACTACTCCCCCTGGCTTGGTGTCATCTGCAAACTGGATGAGGGTGTCCTCTTCCAGGTCGTTGATGAAGACATTGAACAAAACTGGCCTCAGGACTGACCCCTGGGGCACTCCACTTGATACCAGCTGCCACCAAGACATTGAGCCGTTGATTATTAACCTCTGAGCCTGATGCTCCAGCCAGTTTTCTATCCACCTTACAGTCCATTTCTTCAGCTTGTACTTCCTTAGCTTGCTTGCAAGAATGTAGTGGGAGGCTGTATCAAAAGCCTTGCTGAAATCAGAGTAAACCATATCCACTGGTCTTCTCATACCCACAGACCCAGTCATCTCATCATAGAAGGCAATTAGGTGAGTCAGGCATGACTTGCCCTTGGTGAATCCATGCTGACTGTTTCTAATTACCTTCTTCTCTTCCAAGTGCTTAGAAAGATCTGCTCCATGATGAAGATCTGCTCCATAGTACTCCGACTACATAGTACTGGACCTGGGGGGAACTCCACTCAATACCTCCTCTCAATTATACAGTGAGCCATTGATAACTACACTTTGAACACAGTCATCCAATCAGTTACGTATCTACCTTAACAGAAGTTTCATTTTAAACAAAATTTCCTTAGCTTACTAATGAGACAACATTGAAAGCCTTCCAAAAACTGAAGTATTTCACATCCACTGTTCTTTCCCTATCCACAAAACCTGCTTCTTGTTGTAGAAGGAAATCAGGTTGGTCAGTATGATGATGACTTTGACAAATCCATGTTGGTTGTCCTGATCACCTTAGTATCACCTGGGGGCTTAGAGATTAATTGTTGGATAGCACTTTCCATAAAATACCCAGGTATCATTCTAAACTGTAAGAATTAGATTTGTGAGGAAAATGTGTGGTTAGTTTTGAAGGGATATTTTATAATCCTTTTTGCAAGATTTCCTGCTAAAATCTTTTTTTAATGAAAAATATATTTTTTTATTTGAAACCAGTTACATTAAAATGTTTGCTTTGCTGAAAAACAAAAATGTCAACTGGCAACCATTTTTATTGAAAATTTTTAATATAATATCTTTCAGCTTTTGGGGTTTTGATATTTCAAGTCAGGCACAAAATTCACTGAAAATTTAAGCTGAAACTTTTTGTTTGTTTTTCAACACAGTGAACAACTGAAAATTGTTAACCAGCTAAGCCAGTGTTGCTCAACCTCTGGACTGTGGTCCAAATACACTCTGCAGAGCCTTCAAATCTGGCTTGCAGGCCTCCCCACAGGGAAATTTGGCAGCAGGGAAGCAGTGGCAGTTAATACCATCACTCTCCCCATTGCCAAAATCCCAAGCCCTATGTGGTGGGTCAGAGCCAGGCACTGACATTCCCCCCCTCTTCCATGTGGCCAGATTAGAACTAGCCTGTGCCCCCTTATCTCTGTGGGGCTGGGCCATGCCCCCTCCCCCTGCACAGCTGGTTTGGGGCTGGTCATGCCCCCTCCCAGTCCCCGCAGAGCCAGAGCACACTCCCCCCCACTTCCCTCTGCCCAGCCAAGTTGGGGCTGGGCCACACCTCCGTTCCCCAC
>NW_017729022.1:1744282-1762127 GCF_001723915.1 Gavialis gangeticus
CCCCCTCCCAGTCCCCGCAGAGCCAGAGCACACTCCCCCCCACTTCCCTCTGCCCAGCCAAGTTGGGGCTGGGCCACACCTCCGTTCCCCACAGAGGCTGGGGCCATGCCTCCTTTCCCCCCACCTGGCCAGGTTGGGTTTGGGCCATGTTCTCTCTCCCATAGACTGGATTATGGCTGGGCCATGTCCACTTCCTCACTGCTGGGCCAGACGAAGCTCCTTTTCCTCACATGACTTTAATGGGGCCAGGCTTCTCCTCCAATCCCTCCACACAGCCAGATAGGGCTCCCCTGTGCATTCCTGAGGCACCAGATTGGGTCCACCAGCCAGATCGAGCCCATGGAGAGACTGGGCACTGCCCATCTGGCCCCATGGACAAAAAGGTTGGGCATCACTGAGTTAAGCTATTAACAATTTCACTTATGATTTAGAATATAACCTGTAAACATTAAGTGATTTTTTTTAAAAAAAGTGGTTTTCCATTAATCTGAATAGCAAATGGGTTAGGGGTATAACTCCTCTTCCTTCTATAACCCTAATATTTTCACATACATAGATGCCATAGATGCTCTTTAAAAAAGGAACATTTGAAACCTTGTTTTTGCTGTTTGCAATTTTACACAAAACTAGCCCAGTTTAAAGAAACTGTGCAAGAGAAATTTAACAATATCTACCATTCTGGAAATTGTTCACATGGGCTATGTTCCATGTACAATCTGAACAGGGAGCTGCTGTTGTTAATTACAGAACTTATGAGCTGTAGTCATGGGTCAAGATCCCGTTGAGCTAAGAACTGCATATAGAACAAAAAGAAAATCCCTGACCCAAAAAGCTTAAAATCTAATTCTAAGAGAAGACCAACAGGTGGATACAGATGGATGAGATGGTATGCTTCTGGCTCTGAGTGATAGGTAAGGTGGTGGTATTTATCAAGAAAGAAAGAAGGTAGATTTGAGGGTGTGGTGGGCAGGGCAAAGAACTAGATTCTTGCCATGCTGTGTGTGAGACAACAGCTAGATATCCCTGAGAAAATGTCAGAGGCAGGGTGAGGTTTTAGTTTGTGATAGAGTTAGATGAGGAGTAGGGAGGTAAGGCTGTGCATTATAAGCACAGAGATGGTAGAAGAATTTGTGTTCTTGGATGAGATTGTCCAGAGTACAGCACAGTATGGTCAGGATATCTGAGCTAGTTCTGAACAAACTAGTTAGTGTGGCACACTGGCTGAGCTAAAATATATTCGCAAATTAGCCCAGGTGAGCTCTGTGTTAACAAGGCTGTACTGCTTCATGCTTATTCAGATCTGTACATTACTACAGACAGGAAAATAAATTCATGGGATCAGTGCTAACAGCCAATCACAGAAAAATACTGAAATAGTACTTTTACTGAACATCATGGCTTATCTGCCCCTGCCTTTTACTCTTCCACTGGAACACTGCTTCTACCCAACTGAGCCAAAGCTTAATTTTTTCGAAAGCCAATGCTTTCAACAAGAAATTCAGCATGAGTGGACAAAACTTGATACTAAATACAGTGAGGGGATTAGCAGTGTACAAGGATGGAAAAGCTTTCAAGAAATGCATGCACTTGGAAGGTAAGGATATGATCTAATGCCAAGCCAAAATTGCCGGAAAAACTGCTATTAGCTTTAGTTTTTGTTGGATCAGCCCCTAAGTGCATTGTTAGGTACATTCCATTATCCTGATGGAGCACATTGTCAAAGTCATATAGTAGTAAAAGGATCCTACTATCCAATCATATCACTTGCTGAGAAACAAATAAGATCTGGCATAAATGATAGGGAAAATGGAGAAATTATGGAGAGTGTGAGATTTGTGAGATAGTAGCCCTGGTTCTTCATACCTGCCATGCATAGAATTTCTGGTCATGAGTGACATGTCTATAAGGAAAAGGAGATGTTGGAGGCTTTGTGCAGGGTCTCCAAAGAAGGATATTGGATATCAGAAGTAACATGGAAACAGGGTAATATGATCAATGGGAAAGAAATATAAAATATCAGATGTAATGAAGCATAGGAGCTGCCAAGTACAGCTTAGGAAATTCAAAATCTCAGTATTTGGAGCAGAAGCCAATTGGTTTGGAGTATTTGGGAGAGTTAAGGTGGAAATTGATTTCAGAGGTAGTAAAAAATGATGAAAAAGTTCATGAAAGTGTTCAAAGACTTGGGGACTTACCCAACTTCAGAACCATTTGAGGACTGTGCCTTGTTCTTAAAACACTAATCAAGATTTTTTTTTTAAATACAGTTCCATTAACATTAAATTATATCATTTAACAAATAATTGTCTATAGTAAGACAGACACCACAGGTATTTAGTACTGTTCATTAATCATTTATCTTCACAACATCTGACTAAGATAAAAATGCAGCAATTACTGCTTGATTTGTTCTATTTATAAGGTCTATGACAGTAATTTTCTTGCAAAAGACACCCACAAGAATGGAAATATATATTTATAAATCCTTTTGCTCATGCTATTGGAAAATAATCAAGGAACAAGCTATTTTTGAAAAAACTTAATGTAACAATGAGCTTGCTTACGCTGAGTAGAACCTTACTGCCACGTTGTCAGCCTAACTTCAGTGGGCTACTCAAGAAGTAAGGTAAGGGGCACAGCATGAGTAACTATATTCTAATCTGGGCCTGACTGTTCATAAAATGTTTGATGTTCTGTAAATACTCAGCTGCTGGAAATGTTTATCAGCATATGTAACAGTGGTTGTTTAGTTATCTTAATAACATTTTTATTTGTGTAACGTGACATTGCTGAAATTATGCACAGTGTGTCCCACAGCCACACACTTCCTCTTTCAAATGTCACCACATATTTTTAGATATAAAAATCAGAGAATCTATGTTCTTACAACACACCTCTGTCATAAGACATTTATGGGGAAAAAAACAAAAATGATGCATGCTTTATATTGGTTGACTTTAATTCCAAACATATTTCTTCACTTCTTCCTTTCCTGGCAATGAACACCGTTAGGTCAAAGAAATTGTAGAGACTATTAACATGCTTTCCTCATTCCATGTGTTAGGGGTGGGTTGGAGAAAATGGGAGGTTTCACTGGAGGGAATTTATTCTGTCAAGAGAAAAATCCCATAAGAAGTGATGAAGAGCAAAACTCTCTGAACACTGAAGTATCCTTGTAGCCATGGTGGTGTGGGAAAAATATGAGAGGCAAGGATTTTTGTGGGCAATATGTTTTATTGGACCAACTGTATAGTTAGGAGGGACACAGACAAGCTTTTGGATACTGTTGTGCCTGTCCTTGGGTCTCCTGAGGAAGATCTGAGACTTGTAGAAGAGCACAGTAGTACCCAAAAGTTCTTTTGTATGCCTCCCAACTGTACAGCTGGTCCAGTAAAAAATATTCCCCAGAAAAAGCCTTGCCTCTTGAATGTTGAGCTAATTTGAAAACCTGATTGGATGTGACTTTGAACTGCCCTTTTTGTTTCCTTTATTTGAATTCCAAATTGGTGTTATTTTTTCTTCACCTGACCCTACCCTGTAGTCTCTTAGAAGTTGTGTGTGGGGGGGTTTCCTCCCTTTGTGTGCCCTTATAAATCATGTGAGAGTGACTCACACTCGTGTTGTATTTACTTGATATAATAAAATACCATGAAATGTACTATTTTTATAATCTCTGCTCAAGAAAATTATAGTGTATCATGTGACAACATAAATGTAAACAACAATTACATTGGACAGCTCTGAAACACTCCTTTGGGTCTGAGGTCATATATTTAGAATAGCTGGGAGAGAGAAAATTCAGTGTGTATCTGAATGCATCACTTTGTTAAAACCATGCTATTTTGTTTGCTACTAGTTGTCATCTAGCAAAATTTCCTAAGTAAAACTTACAGTCAAAGTTGTGAATGTATGTTATTGTACATCTTATATTTCTTATTTCATTGCACATTACTAAGGCTACCTTTTGAGCATACTCTGAAGTTTCCAAGAGTCCTGGCTGAAAAATGGGAAATGTAGCTCTGAAAGTCAAAGGTTCTAATATTTAACATTGGTTTTGAAGTTTCTGAAAGTGAGCTGTCCTACAGAGTTTGCAGTCTGGAAAAAAGAGATGTCCTCATTGAAATGGTACAAAAGATTCATGAGGCAGGGGTAAAAGGCAAGATTTAAAATAAGGAGATTGTGTGGCTCCTTAGACAGTTCTATAGGTGTGTCTCATGGATTTTTAGATTGTGCATTTTGTTTTGTTTCTTCCTAATAAATGATCATTCTGCTTGGAACTTCTTTGCAGAAAATTTACCAGGACCTATCTGCATCTATTCCTTATTGTATCTCTTAAAGAGGGTTTGATTTGGGGTCTTTTTAAAAAAAGGGTTGTCAAAGTGTGTATATTGCTTATGAAATCCAAATTATTTCTGGGTTCCTTTTGCCACTCTTAGGAGACTCAGCTCTTACCTAAGCCAAAAATGCTTACTTATGTGGAGTAACTGTTTTGCTAAAACCTAGAATTAAAAAACTATGAGTCAGGCTCCAAATGAGATGAATGGAATGGTTCTTTTCACTTAGAGCTTGTCTTTAAGCTTTGATGGTTTAAGTTTGATTGCAGCTTTCAAAACCAGTTATATTATTTCATTGAACTGGCAATTGGACTTTCCTTTAAGTAACATCTTCTGAATCCTTTTTCTACATCTCAGATTTATTTAGGCTTCGATGCTTATTCCCAGAAGATTTTTTTTCAAGTACAGATTGCTGTAATAGAAGTTCTCCCTTTCATTCATAAGGACAAACAGGCCTATCTCTTTACATCAATATTCATACTTTGCCTGAGCCCCTTGGAAAAAGATTTCCATTTTTAATGGTTTTAATTAGCATTTATGAAAAACTGTGGTTTCATATGATATAAAGTGACAGATTTAATTTGTTAAGTGGGTAATAATAAAATGTGAGTTGATTTGTTTCACTAGTTTAAAAGGCTTCTGCTCAACGGGGCTTCCATGTTAATTCATTAAGCATGCTTTGGACCTTATGGAGGTTTTTTGGATTTAATTAACACAGCTCAAACTCCCAGGAGATTTAGTGTCCTCCACAATGTATGTGATAGCGACAGTAATTTAAAGGCTATTTATAGATCTTTGTGTTCATTTACTCTAAAAAAAGCATCAAAAAAACTTCCACAAGAGCATTGTAATGCAGCAAAGGCTAGTGAAACCTTTAATTTTGTGCCTAAATGCAATTTAAGAAGTCATTCTAGGTGCAGAAGAAGGATGGTCTTCTGATCAAAACACAGGACTGCAAGTCAGAAGTTTAGGGTTATTATCCTGGCTCTAGTGCTGTGTTTCTGGGTAAATCACCTCAACCTATATATATATATATATATATATATTTAAAAATTGTACTTTATTTTGGGTTATTCTGACATATATGGGGTCTAATTTTCAGAAGTGTTGAGTCTTTTCCCACAAATAGAGGGAATCAGTTGAAACCTGAAGAAGTAACGACCATTTAGAACTCTCCTTCCCCCAGAAGCAGACATTTAACTCTCTCTCATCTTTTCCACCAATAAAATGAGAATACAAATAAGTTCTAAACCTCATGAGGTGGTGGTGAAGCTTTATTTACCAGATAATCAAAACTGAAATCATGAGATGTGAAAATGAATTATGAGACACAAACTAGTGTTTTATCTTTCAAGAACACATAAATGAAATTACAAGACACTAAATAGTTCAAAAGGCAGTTGCTCTGTAATTCAGTAATATTAGCATTAATTCAGTCTTGTTTTCTATATTAGCTCCTCATTAAAACCTTCATCGTTTTAAGCATTTGGTGTTCACTTTCAGGCCCTTTAAGTAAGGGGTTGGACTAGATCCACCCTGTAGAGTAGTTCGTTTTTTTGTTTTATTTGGCCTACAAAGCCTAGATATCAGCAGTGTTTTGGCAGTTGGGAGAATGGGGGATGTTGCTTCTTGGGGGATTTTGCCACACGTGTGGCAGTGGCTGGGTCAGCCATGCCAGTCTCCATGGAGTGAGTGGCATTATTTCAGCCCACTGCTTTTAACGGTTGGTGAGCCCAGTTCCAAGGAGCTGGTAAGTGTGCAAAGTTACCTCAGAAGACTCAGAGAAATAGACTTCCACTTTCAGCTTCCTCTGTGCAAAAATTATGTTTATTTTTTATCTATGGGGACTTTTTACCATCTTTAATTTTCCCTGAGCCTTGGGAAGGGTGTGCCCGAAAGCTTGCAGACAAAGATAATTTTTTTCCTGATTTCTTAGTATGTCTAATAAAAAGTCTCATCTCTGAACCAAGAGTTCTAGAGGTTTGCATTTATTTTTGTCTAAGACCAACACGGCTACCACATACATCCCTCAAAGTTATCTCAAGCACCATTATGTGTTCCTGATGCATCAACCTCAAAAAAGTAAATCAAATTTGGGGGAGAGAATGCTTTCTAGATAACTGCCTGACAACTATGGGATTCTCCAACAGAAAATAAGTATTACCAAATGGTAAATCTCAATGAATTCAGATCATAGAATCATAGAAAAATAGGGTTGGATGGAATCTTAAGTGGTCATCTAGTCCAACCTCCTTCTCAAAGCAGGACCATCTCCAACTATATCATCCTGGCCAAAGTTTTGTTTAGCCAGGTCTTAAAAACCTCCAAAGATGGAGATTCCACAACTTCTCTAGATAATCAAATTGTAAAAACAAGCAACAACAAGCCCCACACTCAGTGGAACTCTGTCTCACTCAACAAAAACTCCAATAAATATTCAAAGCCCTTTATGGGCATAGAAAGCTTTCCCTTGATCTCAGTGGCCTTTAGAATGGCGCCTTTTTCAGCATAAAGAATGTTCATACATCTAATCCCACCTATTAGAGTCAAAGAATCACAGACATGAAAGGGACCTCAAAGGTCATCCAATCCAATGTTCTGAATGAAAATAAGATGCAGTATTCCTGTACCACCTCAGACAAATGCTTATCCGGTTTGCTCTTGAAAACATTCAGTACAGGAGATTCCACAACTTCCTTGGGCAGCTTGTTTCATTATTCTATGGTTCCAATAACAAAGGAGGTTTGTTTTGGAGATATAATTAAATAAGGGAGGGCTTTTGATGAGAGAGAATGCAAATCTGTTTAGCTACAGTTTAAACTGGTTGCTTTGTGTCTTGCTGTCTGTGGCAAAGAAGAACAGTTGTTATTTTCTTTTTTATGGCAGCCATTCAGATATTAGAAAATAGGAATAATTTCTTTACATTTCCCCTCTATCCCCCTTAGTCTCCTTTTCACAAAACAAAATACTAATTCTTTCATTGTTTCTTCATAATGCTAACATTCTAACCGCTGTATCTTCATCATTGCGTACCTCTGGATCCTCTCCAGTTTCTTAAAATGCGGAGTGCAGAACTTCACAAAATACTACAGCTGAAGCGTAACTAGTGCTGAATAGAATGATGCCATAACATCCTGTGTCCTAAATATAAAACTTCTGTTAATACAGCCCAATACTGAATTTGCTTTCCTTTTTTTTTTGGTAACTGCATCATATTACTGACTTGTGATCTATAAAAATTCCCAGATTCTTCTAAGGCATACTGCTACCTACCCAATTATTTCCAACTCTGTATGTGTGCATTTCATTTTTCTTTCTTAGGTGTGGCACCCTCTATTTTTTTAAAATTTCATTCTGCTATCTAGTACTCAGTTTTTCAATTTATCAACATATTTCTGAATTCTAATCGTATTGTCCAAAGGGTTTGGAACTCTCATTTTTGTGTAATTGACAAACTTGATCAGGAAGCTTTCTGTTCCAGCATCTAAATCATTAATACAAATGGTAAACAGACCCTGTGGAACCTAATTTGAAACTGCCCACCATTCTGACATTAATTCAATCTATGCTTACATTTATTCAGCTAATTATGTAATGAAGTAAAAATGATTCTCTATAGACCACATTTACTTATCCAGTTTACTTATGATGATGTCATGTAGGATTCTATCAAAAGCCTTGTTAAGGTCCAAACATATTATATCCATTGTATCCCATGCCTGCACTCAACTACTTAAACCTGTAACAGAATATACATAAACCAGTTTCAAAATGAGTGAAACTGGTTTAAGATAAACCTGGTGTAATGTAGTATCAGACTTAACTGATTTGGGTCAAACTGGTTTATGCAATGTCTGCCTCAGACCCATTCCTTGTTTAAGTTAAACCAGAGTCCCCCAGCATCCCAGATGCTTTGCAGCCCTGGGCTATGCTGGGCTGTGCTCTCTGTTCCAGAGAACAGGGCTAGCTCTCTCCCTCTGCTTCCTAGCCAGAGCTATGGTGGAGACTGCAAGCACAGCAACATCTGCTTTGCTTCCCCCTACCTCCACCCCGCCTTTGCTGCTCATTGCTCAAGCAAGGACCCTCCTCCCCTCCATCCATCTGCCATAGCATGGACCCCAGCCCCACGGACCCTAGGCATGTAGTATGCTAGCTAATGCTGAGAGGTGCCTGTGTGTATGTCTCTCCAATTTCACTGAGACAGGCATACAGAACAGTGTTTGCTTAGGGCTTTTTGGAGCTAATCAACAGGTCAGCTGATAATGTCCCTCCATTTCCTCCTTGGAAAAAGCTTTTTAAGAAGAGCTTGAGCTAACGAGAGAGACTTTTGTTTTGTTGATGGGCTGATAAATGCTGTATTATCAGTTTCCTGCTGGCTCCCTTGCCTGTCAGGTTTGCAGACAGTATGAAGAACTGGGGACAGGGAAATTGAAAAGTTCAGTATCACCAATAGATGCATGCACTACACCCACCCACTTTGCCTCAGAGTGCTAGCCAGGGGCTGGGGTCTGGCAACACTCCTGCCCCTTGAGCAGCGAGTGGGGGAAAAGCCTGTGCTGGCAGGGTGGGGGTTTAAACTGCTCCCTAATCAGGATCCTGCCGTGGTCTGTCCATGCCCCCCCCTCAGCTCAGTACTGTAGAATGGAAGGGAGGGCTACTGTAGTGTCTGCCCCACCCCTAGCTTCTAGCCTGAGCCACTGCAGGCATGTGCCTGCATTTCTTCAGTCCAGAGGAAATATCTGTACAGTTGCAAACTGATTCAATCTAGGCAGGTTACACTAACCTGCAAAGATTGAATCAGTTCAGGCTCAGGCTTTTTGAATGCTTGTCCCTAGTCTTAAAGAACAAAATCCAGTTGTTTGGCATGATTTGTTCTTGACAAATCCCTGGTGGGAGCTAGCTTCCTCCTCCACTATGCTCTGTAGTGATAGTGACTAAATGCGTACTATTATTTTGTTTTAATGATAGCCGCCCTTTGCATTTGTTCTTGGAAAGTTGGTAGAAATGTTTCAAGTAAACAACAGGACTCAGATTTTATACATTCTGAGGGATTTAATAACTTTGTTATTGTTGTTCCTCTGTTTCACTGATTCTTTGAGGGTGGCTGCTAGTCAGTAAGAATAATCAGGGTTTTTTATATATCAGTACTGAGATCAGGGATGCTATTATTCACTGTGAAGCCCCATAAAATAGTAAAGGCCGGAATTGTTTCTTTTTCTTTGTCAATTAGTTTATTCTATATTGTATGGAAAATGTGCAGGATTGTTCTAGAGGTTTGCTGTTTCCTCAGATGAAATGTCGGCAGTGTCCTTCTGTTCCAGCGTTTCTAAGTTTTATTTTATATTTCTGTCAGTTTAGTTTTCATTTAACATTATTCAATTCCAATCTGTTGTGCTTTAAGGATTTTAGCACCTCTTCTGATTGAATTTTTTTGTATTACATTTATAAGTGTGCAATTATGGTCCCAAGGGATTTGATTTCTCTGCCCATTGCTTTTTTCTTTTCAGAAAGCATTTATTTTGGCTATAAGGACTGCTTTTAGGGTTTCCCAATGGACTCTTGGCAATATCTCTTCATTGCTATTAATTTTCAAGTAATTTTTTATTCCTAACTATAAAAAGATGTTTAAAATGAGTATCTTTGTGGTTATGCCGCAATGAGTTAATGTATGGTTTAGGGGCTGCTTGTAGTCATAGCTAGACAGGTGGATGGTATGGGGGCTTTTAGAAGAGAAATTTACATTCCTGAGCTGCATATGCAGCAAGTTAATTAATAAAGAGCTAATAGAAAAAGCTGACCTTTTTGACAACAATTTTCATTTAAAACTTTCAGGGTTTTTAATTAAAAATCAATTTTTGATGGAAAATTCATTAGTAGCTTAAATTTAGAAAGTTTAAACTTTAAGCAAGTGAGTGGTTTTAGTGACTTAACTTACAAACTTAACATTAGGCTTGCCTTTGTAAGATGAGTTCTGGTCTTGAGGCCACATTGTCTGTGTTGAAGAAAACTGTTGTTTGTTCCAAGGTCTTAGGGTTTTTTGAGGTATCTATCAAACTTAGCAAGTAATACTTCTACAAACAAAACCTTTTCTAAGTTTCAGGACACAGGTTGTCATTTGTATTTTATCTTTTGAGAACATAGTTCTTTCTTTTTTTTTAAGGGGGAGGTATTAGAAAACTGTTAAGTTCTAAGTTACCATAGAGCTTGTCAAAACAGGTATGCTGCCCATCCAAATCCATAATAATTCTGAGAAAATCAGAAACCTGTACAACATTTTCCATAACAGTCATTTTCATGTAATTAATAACTTTAAAACTAGAATGGCTTCATTGTTAAAAAAGAGCAAAAATAAGTGTGTTTACACTCCATTACATATTGTGTTGGACCCATGTCTGAAAAAAATGATAAGTCAGTATCCTTATACTATTTGCAAAGTTGGAAAGATTGCAGACTGGCATAAGGGGCCCAGAGTTAAAGCAATTTAGATGCCCTTGTTGAAAAATAGCCTTAAGTTTGCATATGTGTGTTTGTTTGTTTTCTTTTTCACCTGCTAATTTTTGTGCATGTGAGATGGTGGTGGGAAACTTTCACAATGAGGTTCTTGAAAATAATCAAACCACTGAAATGTGCTTGCAGTTATAGCCGTATTTAAACGAAATGTTCTGTGTAGGTGTTTCCTTAGCTTTTTCAGATAATTCTGATAGGGAGTGAGGGAGTGAAGGAGCTTGAGACCTCTTGTGATTTGTGAGTAGATTTTTTTTTGAGATAAATCAGTTTTTTGTAGACTGGAGCTATTCAGAAGTAGCACTGTTTCTGGGGCAGTGCATCAACTGCTTAGCTTACCTTATAAATCTCATCAGGTCCCTTCTAACCACAACCACTGTCCAGATTTGTGGACCTTTGTGAAACTTAAGAGAAAGACGGTGAAAGGCTTTGAGAGGCAGCAGGCAGGAGCTCTTTGTGAGAAGGCTCAGAGAAGGCTGGAAAGAGCAGAATAAACTAAATAGTAGAGACAGTGAGGAGGAGAAAAGGGGGATCATTAATGCTTCTCCAGCTTCTGCAGCCAATGAACCTTACGATGTTTTTGTCAGTAGGAAGCTATTTAACCTGGAAGGAAGCATGTGTGTGTCTAGATCGCATAAGGGCCAGGAACAGAGGAGTCTAAGGACAGGGAAGAAGGCATTCAGGATTAGCTCAAGGATAGAAGAGATGGAAAAGGAAAAACACTTTCATGTCTACCCAATGAGCTATTTCTTGAGAGTCAGAGAAGAGTCCTACTGTTTCACATGCTGACTTGCAACTTTTGGTCATCTGCCTTGGTCATAACCTTCCCTGCTCTTTCTAGAGTTCATCATTGCCCTCTCACAAAAAGAGCTTCTGCCAACTGCTTCTAATCACTGTGAGGGAGATTAAAAGGACCTCAGAAAGTGTATGGTGTAGGGAGACTGGGAGAAAACTGATGAATTGGTATCTGGATGAGATTGAGGACATTTCCCCTTCCTGAACTCTGAGCTAGGGGAAACACCAAGTAAGTCTTAGTCATACCATCACATGAACCTCTGTGAGGGTACAGTTTCCCTTTTTCTACTCCCTTGTGATCAAGTTATGCTTTGAACATTTGCTTCTGCAAGAAAAAAAAGATAGAGATGCTTAAAATCATGACACTTCAACATCAAGTGATGTCCTATTGTCTTAAAATCTGGGTCTTAAAATCAATAGTGAAATTTCCAAATTCAGAAGATAAGGACTTTTGAAAATTGAGTTTAATCCAGTCAGTTTCAATGCTTTTCATTCTATCTCAGAGTATTCTACAATATTCAATACAGCATTATTTTTTCTCCCCCCTGCCCCAACAATATAGGAATGAAATACCAGAGACCTATGTAATGCAAACAAATAGTTTGAAAGTCAAGAACCCCTTGTCGTATATCCTTCATATTTTGCAAAAAAAAATCCACTTTAGTTTTATTCCAGTATGACAGTTTTGAGGCTAATATTGTTCTTTAGAGGATGAAATAAACCTTACATATTCAGCTATTTATCTTGTTCCATAATAATTCTTAACATTTAGAGATATAATGTGTCATCCTCTAGGTGCCAAAATATTTTAGAAACTTCCACCAAATGTTTATAGATGGGGAATCTGAGGCACAGAGCAGTTCACAGGATTAACTAGAGCTCATACAGAGAGTCATTAGTAGAACTGAGAATTAAAACCAGGTCCTTTTAAGTTTGAATCTAAAGACCTACCCACTCAACCCCTTTGCCCCATATTTCATTCATTATTATACATTTGTGTGAGTTTTTGTGACGGACCACATGTGTATTTTTGAATCTATGACTTATTTTAAACAGAAGACTTAGATAAATTTAGAGGTAGTGTACACATTGCTTTAGTTAGACGAGTCTGACAAAATTAGACAGATCTTGGTTGGATGGCTATATTTTTAACAGAGAAATCTTTTTATCTTCATCTTTTTTCTTGATGGTTGTACAGTCCTGTTTGATGTGTTTGACTAAGTGATGGGTGACCGGATATGTATATGTTTGTGAATGAGAATGACTATGCCATTATTTCTGCCTTTGTGTTCAATGTAGAGGAATAGAAAACTTGTTTTATCTAGCGCCTTTAGTGTTCCTGTGATGATGAGTGTAACAACTCAATATTATTGATTTATTTTCAGATGATGTAATTCTCATTGCTTTTCTTTTTAATCAGTAACTGTAACATTTAGAGTTGCTCAAAAAACACTTATTTTTACAAAAGTGTCTGCACAAATGTAGTATAGATTTTTTGGTCAAAATTTCAATGAAAATTTTCCTCCAAATTTTAAAACTTTTTTGACCGTCTCTAACTTTGAGTTATTTCACCATATAGTGAAATCTTGGCCCATCAGAGTCAGTGAAAGCTTTGTCATTGATTTCAGTGGTGACAGGATCCTGCACGTAAATATTTATTTTTTCTATCATTTATTTAAAGTGTGTTCACATTATTTTTCTGTAGCCACTAGGTGTCTCTCTACTCATGTTATTAAGAAATTACTGCATTTGAGACTTGCTTTGGCTCTGACCCCTCGTGCTGTTCCCCTGTAAATGTTATCTTGTGCATTATTTTTTTAAACTGTGATTTCTCCCACCTGCAACTGTGGGAATTCCTGAAGCGTGTAGCTGAAAGTTAGTCTGTGAGTAGGTCTGTGATCCTTTTTTACCAGGAGTATTTCTGATAGGGCTTGTGCCCAGCGGAGGTTCTTACACTGTGCCTGTCACCTTGGCTCTCTTACCATTTCCTGCTCCACTTCCCTTGTCTGTCAGTTGGCACTTCACATGTTTGCAAGTGAAATGAGCTGTCCTATCTCAGATTACTTGCTCGTTCTGCTGAGTTTAGGAGGCATTGTGGGGAAATCTGAAATCCCCTGGAAGTCCTGACTGTGTGTAGTTGGGGCCCTCTTCTTATCTTCTTTTGGTGGGAGGGCTGAATGTGGAGCAGGCTTTGGTCCCAGCTCCTTTGTTGTAACAAAGGCAAAATTTGAGAAGGGAAATTCCTTTGTAGGAGTTATAACCTCCATCGTCCCTCCAGCAGGATGGGAGCCATTTACCAGTGCCAATACTGCCTTTAACTAAACAACTATTGAAATAGTTTTGAAAAGAACCCTCTGCTCTTCCTCATTTTTCCTAGATATTGGTTCATATGTAACGAACCAGGAATTCAGGAATAAGAAAAACCTAATAGGCCAGATCCTCAGATCTCAATAAAGCCCTGTACCACATAAAGGAACCAAAACCCTGCCATAATGGGGTAAGCAAGGATTTTGCCTCAGCATGGGGGAATCCCAAGGTGGCTCCCATGGTAAAAACAACAACAAGGAGAACTTTAAACAAATTAACTGAAGTTTCTAGCTCAGGTGTCATGATGGCGATGACGATGATAATGTTGTTTGGAGTCTCCTGTGGTTCAGTGGTAGAGTCCTTATTTACCCCACAGGAGACCTGGGTTTGATTCCCAGCCACTTATACAACTACAGCCATGGAGGCACCAACAATCTGGTCTTTGGATTTTCTCTTGGTGGCCTGAAGGAAAGGCTGGGTAACCTCCATTGCTCCAAAAATTCCTGCCCAGGTATGTGTGTCAAAGGTCTGGGTGGCCCTCGTGCATCCAGGATGATGGATGGTTGCCACCATTTAATTCTTCAGGTAGCATCCAAAAATCTTTTGGGCTAGCAAGACTCTGAAGTTATATTATGGAGAAAAAATTGAAATGGCTGTCCTTCCTTTAAAAAAAAAAAGAAACAATTCCTTTTAACCTTCATAAGTAAGCCCACTCCAAACCTTCCCTTATTTTTTCTTAGTAACTCACTTTCAAGGCTACTCCTTTTTCATTGTAATCTTTTGAAAATCATTGTACAATGATAATATATCAGCTTTTGAAGGGAATACAGGCACCTGGTTACTGGACACTGAAATGCTTAAATGGAAAATGCTTAAGTGTACATTGCTTTGTTTCCCTCTGTCTTACACTTACTGGCTGGAATTTTATCTTGTTATTTTTGCTCTTTATTATCACATTAAGTTCCAGTAGTGGCCATGATGTGTCATGGAATCACTAGAGGTTGTAGACTCCCAGTCAGTGTTTACCATTGTTCCAGGGATGTGTGCTAGCTGCAGAGTGAAAGGTCAGGCAGACGTGTGTGTGTGTGTGTGTGTGTGTGTGTGTGTGTGTGTGTGTGTGTGTCCCCTCTTGGGGCATGAACTGCTCATCTACACAGTATGGACTTTTTTGCTTGGTGCCCTGGGACTCAGAAACATGCATGTTTCCAGTTAGAGACACACTGGCGCTTTTTAGGAATCTTCACTGCATTTCTGGAAGCAGCACACACACAGTCCCCTCTACTGATCTGCTATAGCAGCACTTGCAGCCGAGTAAGTGCAAAAGCTAGAGCTTACTATGTTTTCAGAAAAGTCAAGGCATTGCAAGATTAGTTCAAGCTCAGCTTACCTGCTTTAGGTTTCTAATGTGCCAGTTTTGTTTTCAGCCTCCTATGCATTGTTGCGAAGGGCTTTTGGGAAGGTGGAAAAGGTTTTAAATGATATTTGTGATCATTCCAGATTTTATTCTCATCTTACTTTAAAGATCCATTAAAGCTCAAATTAAGCAAGACTCCTGATGTTAACCCAGCGTACTGTGAATGAGTCTGCATAACTGTTACAGACTATAAGTAATGCAGTTAGAGGGGAAAATACCGTTAAAGCTTTCCTTTTGAACTATAATAATTTTTCCTGTAAGGATCCTTGGCTTGTTTTAATGCTTTGATTGCTTAAATATTTTTACAGAAGAAAGCCTACATGATTCTTAATTGCTTCCTAAATTGAGAAGCCTCTATATCTTAGGCAGGGAATTAAGTCATTGTGCTTTTCTTAAGGATCTCTGTCTTGTTAATCTTTTAGATAAAATGAACTCTAGAGTGAAAGTCATTAATAATGATATTTTAATAAGAAGTATTCAGAAGAAGTATATATCCTTTCAGATTTAAAAGATGCTATCTGTGAAGCCTAAGCTTAATGTGACTTGGTAGGGACATCTAGTGGAGAAAAATAAAATAGTAATACTAGTGTAACATTTAATGAGGATATTTTCTTTTGACTGTAGTTAAGTCGTAATCAAGGTCCATATTACTTGAATTAAACTTTGCTCTCACTCAAATCCAAAATGTTTGTTTCCAGGCAGAAAAGAAAAGAAAGATAATTTTATTTTTACTTTTATAGTGCAGAGCTACAAGAAATGCAAGTACATGCCCTTAAATGACACATTATAATTATTTAAATTTAGTTTGGGGCTTAGCATTTTATTCCAAACTGTTCCACAGACTTGTTATGTATCTGTTAGCAAGTAAATTAATCTTTCCATGCTTCATATTCCCTATCTGTAACAAGCAGAAGATAACAGAGGATAATATATATCTATTGTAGTAAAGTGCTTTGATATTCCTTGGTTGGAGGAATAATTAAAAAAAAGGCTTAATAAATCACTCTAATTACAGGCACAACAGGAACTGAAGTTATGGGCAATTCATAAGGGTTATTATACTTAGTCTTTAATTAGCTGTGATAGTGGACAGAAGGTTCCTTTCAATTTTTTCGGACATTGTATCAACTAAAGGAAAAGGACCATTCTGTTTCCTATCATCAGAGTATCTTGCCACTGTCCCATATGCTAAACCTCTATCCTGACTCTTAGAAGTGACTCTGATGCAAAAGAGGCACATTAAGCCTTACTTCTGTTTATGGGTGATTTAATCAGATTGATATATAAGGAAGCCACAGAAAGGGGCCTTCAGGATTTCAGAAACTCAGTAGCATTAATGTGACTCCCTGGAGAGCTACTGAAGATAGGGTTATAAAAATATTTAAAGGGCTTGCCAAAGATTTCTCCTTATGCCTTATATTTCTTTGGGATGCCTGAATGTGTGCAATATCAATTTTGGCCATTTATCCTCAGTGACAGCTCCATTTAAGAGCTATCCAGTTGTTCTAGTGCAGGGGCAGGCAATTATTTTGGGCGGAGGGCCGCTTACCCAGTTTTGGCAGGTTGTCGAGGGCCACATGGGTAGCCCTGCCCCTTGACAGGTGCCCCGCCCCCTGGTCACCATCTTGGGCTGGGACCCTGCACTCCTGCCATCCTACTCTGGGCCCCACCGGCCCTGGCCCCAGGACACTGGTTCAGGCCCCATGCTCCTGCTGGCTCCCTGCCCACTCACTCCCAGTGCCCCTCAGCCCTGCGGTACAGGCAGGGGCAGCACACAGCCCTGACCCCCTGCTTGCCAGCAGGGAAGAAGCTGGTGCTGAACATGGGGAAAAGCAGACCCTCATGTGCCCCATGGCTGGCGCTCCCTGATGCAGTCGCTCGCAGCCCATGAGGGGCTGTCCTGAGTAGGCACAGGCCCCTCACAGGCTGCAAGTGGCTACAACACGGGGCGCCAGCCACGGGGTGAGTGAGGGGCTGCTTTTCCCTGCGCTTTTGTAGTCCACCCCTGCTGCCAGCCTGGGTTCCGTGTCGGCTCCGGGCTCACCTGTCGGGGCTGTGTGCGGCGGCAGCAGCTGCGGTCCCCCCCGTGTGCCATGCCAGGCAGTGTTGGCTGCTCCTGCCTGCCCGGAGCATGTGCTGGGTAGCTCATAAGCGGTGGTGGCAAACACTGCCCAGCACAGGCAGCCCCAACAGGCAAGCCCGGAGCTGCGTGGGGCCCAGGCTGGTACTGGGGATGGGTTACAAGGTCGTGATGAGAGTGGGGGGGGGGAAGTGGCCCCTCACCCACCCCGTGGCTGGCGCCCTGAACTGCAGTCAGTCGCAGCTCACCTGGGGCTGCCTGTGCTTGCTCTGGGCAGCCCCACGTGGGCTGCGAGTGGTTGAAGCAGGGAGCACCAGCCATGGGGTGGGGAAGGGCCACTTTCCTCTGCACCAGGAAGGAGCAGGGAAGGAGCCAGGGGAAAAGCTGAGTGCAGCGGGGGAAAAGCGGTTC
>NW_017729022.1:1762156-1776999 GCF_001723915.1 Gavialis gangeticus
GGCTTGGCAGGGAGAACCCCCCCCCCCCCCCCCCCCGGCTTGGCACCCATGCATAAGCTGTCACATCACGCAGATGCAGAGCGACTTGGCAGGGCACTGTGCGCTGTCTGGGAAGTGAGGCCACAGGGGCTGAGCGATGCCAGGTTCCGGCTGACAGGTGGAGCCATCCCAGCTCCCAGACAACGCGTGATGCCCTGCTGGGCAGCTGCCCAGTGGGTGCCAAGTGGGGCGGCAGTCTCCGCTGCCCTGTGCTGCATGGGGGGCTCTGCCATGAGCACCTAGAGGCCCCAATTGGCAGTCCTGCAGCCGGTGAGTATGGGGCTTTTTCTTTTTCTTTTTAAGTGCTGGGAGGCTGGGCCGGGTGGTGGATGGGGCCAGGCAGGGCAGCCACGGGGGATTCTCCCCCGGCTCCCCTGGCTGTGCCTGCCTCTGTCCCAGTGGGGCTATGCCCTGTTGCTGCTTGCCCAGCAGTGCATTGGAGGGGGAGGGGGCACACCACAATGCATGTGTGGTTTGCTCCGGGCGGCAGCAGGGCATAGCCCTCACTCGCAGCACTGCCGTGCCTGCATCGGTGCTGGGAGCTGGGGATCTGCCTTGGTGCCGCTTGCCAGCTGGCGTGGGAGAGTGTGGGATGTGGGCATGGCAGTGCTGCCACTTACTCCCTTCTGCCTAGAGCAAGCTATGCCTGCATCCCACCCCCCTTCCCCCGCCCCGGCTGGGCAACCAGCAGCAGGGCAGAGCCCCTGCTCCCAGTGCTGCTGAGCCCATATCCTGCACCTCCCACTCCCCTACCCGAGTAACATGCCCCCTACCCTGGCTGGGCAGCTTGTCCCAGCCCCAATTCCTTCCTCCCCCATGCCCTTTCCCTCCCCTCTACCCTAACCCCAACAGACTTACCAGCTGGAGGCTGCTATTAGCTGCCTGTTTAGTCTACGGCCAAATCTCTGAATTGGCCAGATCTTTTCCAAATCTTTTTCCGAATTGATTTGGATGCTTTGAATCAATTCAGAGCTTTTACTTGGTCTCCCAATTTGATTCAGATTCAGAGATTCAGTTCCTGAATCGGGCCAAATCTCCTCCAAATTGAATCAGCTACTGAAGCTTCACGCAGCCCTAGTGATTATGTAGGCTCTATGAGTTGATACAGAGAAATTTGTCTTAACAATATTTGGGCATTGGGATGACAAAGAAGAATATCCTAAGTGGACTGAGTGGAAGCAGAGATCAGCCCTCCACTGTAATCAGTTCTCCTCTCTGATAACTTGGCTTTCTGCATAGCAAGCGGAGATCACAGAGGTACTGTGACCTTGAAAGCAGGTGTTTTTCAAAAAAATCTGGGTGCTCTAACTTGATTGGTCTCTAGGTGAAACTGGAGGTGCAATGGAAGATGAATGACTAGAAACATGGGGTACTGAAGAGATGTAAAACATGTTTAAAAAGCACTAAAGAGGGAAATGAAGAACTGGGGTGTCAAAGTACCAGGAAAAAAATCTACATTCCAGTGCAGGTAGAGAAATAGGAACTCCGCATGCTTTTGGCTTTATAATCATACACATAAGCTTTGCTTTTTGGTTTTTACTTAGACTAAATATTCCAACTGAATAATGAAACCCATCTTCTTTTGAAAAGACATGTCACTACAAATGTCAGCATGCCTCCCACAACTCAGATTACTTTTGGATTCATTGAAAGAGCCATGGGCCACATTCAAATGTACAATGGTGTGTGCTTCCAGCAGCACAAACAGTAGCAACACAAATTTGTGCCACTACTTTGTGCCTCAGCGCACACCCTTGCAGGTGTGCTTTGTTGTGGTGACACATTGACCTACTTTGGGCAAACTGCTCTTGTCCACCTCCTCCTGGATCCCTGTGTCCTAGAGCAGCAGGAGCACAAATGGAGCAGTAGAGATGCTCTGGCTGGTAGCCAGAACATCTCACAGGAGGATGAAGGCTCCATTTGTTCCAGCACAGACTGTTTTCATGTGTTCTGTGCCACTTTTTTTTCTTGGTGCCCTTTTTTGCTACCAGGAAATTCTGGTAGCAAAAAAAGTTGCAGCATGGGGCACATTATAATGTTCCATGTGTGTGGTTTGTGGTGCCACAAACTGTACATGCCTGCATGTCTGGATGTGGCCATGGGGTATAAGAGTGATGCTGAAGCCACACAGACTCAGAGCTGTGAAGCATTGAAAAAAGTGGCTGCCTACTACTTAATACTAAAATCTCCATGAGGAACTGTATAAAGGCTAGAAGCAAGAGGGTGCATGTGTCAATAAGCCTCATAGCTTTATGGTTGCAGGGTCACAGAGACACTAGTATAGAAATTATGAATAGGTAGAACTGGCAGGAATCTTAAAAGAGCATCTTATCCATCCTACTGCACTGAGGTAGAATGTTTGCTTAATGTGCTCTCAGGGCTGTCCTTGAGGGGCAGGGGGCAAATCGGGGTGACCGCCCCAGGCCCTGTGCCTTGGGGGACCCCACTTGCTACCTCTCCTCCCCCACTGCTAATGTCAGCGATGGTGGTAGCAGCTTCTTTAGGTCCAGGATCGGAGTGGGGGCATGGCGTTCAAGTGCTTACCTATTCCTGCAGTTAGAAAGTTTTATCTAAAACTTAACCTAATTTTTTTCCTTCATATACTGATACTGTTTCTATCCCTATTGGACTCATACTGCTTCTATCCCTAATGGACATGAAGAATAACTGATGACCATCCTCTTTGTAACAGCCTTCTACATAATCCAAGAGTTTTATCATGACCATCCCTTCTTTTCCGTGGGCTCAAAAGACCCAATTAGTTTAATTTTTCTATATGAATCATGCTTTCTATACTTCTTATCATTTTATTGACATACTATTGACTTGAGAAAGAATTTGGCCTCTTCTATATCATCCTTTTTTTTTTTTGGTTCTCCTTCCCCATTAAGAGACCTGTTCTTTCCCTGGACTTCCCCTAATATAATATATAGATTTTATTTTGCTTGCCTTTTATGTCCCATGGAAGTCATGAGTTATTTTGCATCTTATCTTTTCTGATTTTGGGCCAGATGTAGTTTGGTCCTATAGGAAAAGAGTAATTTCATTTTAGATACCGAAGATAGGGAAAAGAGGAAGAAAGGAGGGAGCACTGCTGAGACCTCTCTTCATCTCTTCAACCCACCTTTGCCTCTCAGCAGTACTTCCTCCTTTCCTCCCCCTTTCCTTATTCCTTGTATTTAAATGACTTTATTTCTTTCTCTTTAGTACTCCTGCTTTGTGCAAGGCCATTCATAGAATTGGATAAGTAGGCTATAATCTATAAAAGCTCACGCCTCTCTGAATGCATTAGTCTATAAGGTGCCACCCTGCCTTGTCTTCTGCCTAACTTCAGACTAACAGTGGTAACTAACTTTCTCACCCAGACTACCTTACTCACTACCTTTCTCATCTTTTTCATCCAGACTGGTATTGGTGAGAGGTGATCCAGTGCATACTTAATACATGCTGTTCACACTGAGCTCATCTCAAAAACAATGGTAGAGACTGTCTTTTACCTAATAGCCTAATGATTTGAGCACTTACTCAGGAAGTGGGAGACCTGAGTTCTAGGGGCTTTTGAGTCTGAGAGGATTCAGATCCACAACTCCCACCTTCTAGGACTGTGCCCTAACTATTATGTTATAGAAAAAGCTTCATGGTACACTCATGCTTTTTTTATAACTGAGTCACTTGGCAGCCCCAAGACTCCTGGGGCCAGAAGCAAGAGGAAGCCTGGCTCACTAGGCTATTATGAAACTATTACTAGTCAGATATACATATCTTCAGAAGTGGGACTGTGTGTTCTGGATTGCAAGTGAATTAAAGTGTCTATTGTATAGCTGGAGTCTGGTGCCTAAACTCCTTCTCCCCAGAGCAGGTATTCACTTATTTGCATGCATATAACATTTTGTTGAGGTGTCCCTGGGTTTTCTAGTTTGTTCTTTGGATGCACTCAAATCTTTCCATTGATAATATAAGGATCTCAGGCATCCACATCCAGTCAAATTTGATTCCTGTCCTTGGGCAAGTCACCTAGATTTTAGATGTTCTAATACCTAACTATAGGTGCCTACATGACCAAACCTGATCTTCCCCTACATGCTTGTGCTGTTCTTTTATATATACCCTTAACCATTCACCCTTGCTTCTACTTTTTTGTATAATTCCTTTTTGATTTTTCAGGTCCACAGAGTGCTCCTTATACAGTTATATTGGTCTCTTATAATGCTTCCTCTCTTTCCTCTGTGTTGGGATAGTTTGCTGTTGTGCTTTAATATAGTCTATTACAGTAACTGCCAGCTCTCTTGCACTCCTTTTTTCCTTAGAATATCTTCCCAAGAGACCCTACCTACCAATTCCCTGAGTTTGTTGAAGTCTGTTTTTTTTAAGTCCATTGTCCTTATTCTGCTGCTCTCACTCCTTCCTTTTCTTAGAATCGTGAACTCTATAGTTTTGTGATCACTTTCACCCAAATTACCTTCCACCTTCAGGTTCTCAACCAGTTCCTCCCTATTAGTCAGAATCAAATAGAAAATAGTTGCTCCCCTAATAACTGCCTTCACTTTCTGAAACAAAGAGTTGCCCCAACATAATTCAAGAAGGTTTGGGACTGCCTATGATCTACTGCATTGCTTTTTCAAGACGTATCCAGGAAATTAAAGCCCCTTATTTCCACAAAGTCTTTCTGAATACTTCTTGCTAAGAAAAAGCTTCATTCATTTCCTCCTCCTCTTAAGTTGGTGGTATATACTAGACACCAACCATTACATAAACCTCGTTCTTCTTTTCTTTTTTTTCACTTTTCATCCACCATTCAAGAAGTCTACCTTTTACCTCTTCCTGGGCTTCTGAGCCAGTAGATACTTTATTGATTTACAGTGCAACTTCTCTTTCTTTTTTCCCCTGCCTGCCTTTCCTGAACAAGCTACACCTACTTGATCAATAATTGTTAAAAAAGTAAGGTAATGTGAGGAGTACTCATCAATCAGAGGTGGTCACTGTGCAACTGGTGTAATTCCTGTCTCATATCCAGGCTAGTAGCCTAACTGGTTTGGTCCAGGGAAATCATGAGTATCAAGAAATTACTGGGGATGTCTAGCCAATACCTCTTCTGTGATCCTTTTTATAATAGAAAATTTGAAAAAGGTTGAGAAACATCAAGGTGCATAAAAGGTAGTTTCTTGAGTAGAAGCCCCAAAATAACTTCTCTAAGAGCAGTCAGCACCAGCCCTTCATACAGGGAGACAATGAGAACGGATACTGTCCATTAGTCTTGTACTTCCTGCTAGCCTTCATCATCAAGGAAGAAAGGTAGATCCAAACACAGATTTTGGACGAAACTCCAGGATACAAGCTAAAACTCAAGCAGAGCAGATATTGTTTTTTTCCTTCAAATATCAGTCTGTTTCTATAGTTGTAGATGGTTTAGATCAAAGTGAACTATTTGCAAAATAACAGGAACAGTCTTCAGCATAAGATCAACTTCACTCTAATACCAAGCCACAAAAAGTCATATTGGCCAGGCTATGAACTAACCAGAATAGCCCATAGATAGATTACCCCTTCCTCAAACCAAAGATGATTCAGATCATGATACTTCCTGATGCCAACTCCTAAATCAAATACCTTGTATAGGGATAGCTTGGTTATATGACCAGAAACAAACAAACAAAACTCTATCAGGATCCTTCCCTTGTTATTATGATGGCCATGAAATTCTGAGCTGTTTGAGAATAATTATTTTTGACTGTGAAGAAGTTAATGCTTTGAGTTTAGCTGCAATGAAGAATGCCATAAATATGACATTTGCTTGGGTATAACAGGGTGGCAGTAACGCAGCACTAGCCCCATTTTATTCACACTGGGGACTTGCACAGAAGATGAACACACTTGGTTAGCTCTAGCTTTGTTCAAGGTAATCTTCCATATTTCAGGCCTGATGCAAAGAAAGCATGTCCATGCTCTCAAAATCTGCCTAATGCAGAACTGCATGCCTAACCAAAGACAACTGCATCAATAATTGCTCCATAGTTTCTAACCAAGTGTTGACTGTACATACAAACTCAGGAGTATTATCCATATTAGCCTGTGGATTTAATTGCCGAGGGAAGTAGTAGAAGACCAGTAGCTTGACTCAGAACTGGATTGTTGCTCCATGTAGGTAAAGAAAACAATTCTATATTGACAGGAGATAGCCTCAGATATTTATACTACATATTATCAATTATAATATAAAACGTATAAAATGATTGTATGGAGGCATCAAGAATAAGATTCTAATTATTTGGAGAGTTGAAAGACATGATTGTAATTTATTTGTAGCTCTTCTTTTGAAGCATGAGAGAGAAAAGTAATTATTACAAATGTAGGATTTACCCTGTGTGTAACACCATTGTAGATGGAAAACTTGGCTTCAGTAAAAATTATAATCTGTTGTGTTCATTTCAGCAGATTTATTGCAGCTGAAAATTTAGACTGAAATTTAAATTTGGAAAAATGTCTTCTAGGTTTCAGGAAGTTTTCTGTCTTCAAGAAGAAATAAAGCAGCACATAGAAAAGATAACTGCCTAAGGGTTTCATTTCATGGGAATAACAAAATGGCTTAACTATTTCAAATATCCAAGCACTGAACATGAATAGAATGAGACTTGGGTCCCCCCCAAGGGGAGTAGTGATTCAGGGGGTGATGTGTTTGTGGTTCCATGACCCCTTCCTTCATTCCTGTGGAAGTCCCTCTATCCCTACTCTGCAGCATTTGGGCTTACAGTTCTAGAAGGAGAGATGGCCAGGATGGAAGGGGAAGAGCTGATGCAGGTAGCAGTCTCCCCTCAGGAGGCAGTAGATAGCCATTCAGACACCCACACCTCACTCTGCTTTGAAACAGCATTAGCTATAGCTGAATGCTGGCAACCCCCAACAAATCCCAGAGAAAGGGATTTGTTCAGGTGTGGGATGGCTCCTGTAGGATACGTGCTTCATAAGGTAGGAGAGGAGGTAGCTCAGAGGGCTGTTCTGCTGGACTAAGGATTCCCTGCCTTACAGATTCCCTGGGACTCATGAATTGTTCTCTCCTCCCCTTTAAAGACAAGATATAGTAGAAAATCATGGAAAGTTTAACTCTGTCTCCCTTCTTTTCTTCCTAGATGCACCAAAGGCAGTTATGTAAAGGAAGTGCTTACTGTATCCTGTGTAATGCTTTCCCTGCCAGATTCTGATTCTACTCTCACTTAAGTCAATGAGAACAGAATCAGGTCCTCAGTGTACTTAAAGGATAGGATGATACTTAAAAATTGTATGGCTAGGTTCTCATATTGCATATTTTGTGAATAAATTTGCATTCTTTGACTGAAAATGAAACACAAATAAATAGAGCATGTTGTTGTGCTTTTCTCAACACAAGTTGCTGATGAAAAAAAATGAATGAACTGTTACTTAAAAATATCAGCTGATAAAGCTTCCTTTTCCAGGTATGTGCTTTATGCATTAAAAGTAAATGCCTGTACAATACCTTATGAAAATTTACATATACTGTAGAGAAAATACTCCATGATGTAGAGAAAACTATGCCTTGCATAATGAATCAAAATCCCTCCCCTCAACCCCCCTCCCCAAAAATGAAGGTATGTAAAATAAACAAATCAATCAGAGGAATACTAATTATCTAGAAGCAAAAACTGGAAACACTCAATATGCAGAACAAATCAGTTATTGCAATGAGCACCTATAACTAATTTCCTGCAGGAACAAAATTTTCCATTAGCTTTAGTGAATTTATACACATTATAGAAAGGTTGTTGCTAAATAAATATTATTTTAGTTTAATTGGATTAAAAATTAGAAATGCAAATTCTGATGCACCATATCTCTAAATCCTTGTCTCCCTTTTTATGGTAATACCCTTCTAATGGTTTAAGCCTATGAAGAAAAAACACTGAAGATTTTAACTAGCAGCTTTGCAGGGGGGCAGAAAGGAGCAAAGAAGATTTAGTGGTGAAAAGAGCAAATAAATAGGTGCTCCAAGATTAAAAAGAGGGTAGAAGTGCATGCTGAGCTGTTGAAAGACCTCTCTGTGTTTAAAGAAAAATATTGTTTGGTTCTTTCACCAGTGCATGATCAAAATAAGAGGTACAAATTAGTTCATGGCTGCTGAAGCTACAAAACATCATGCAGAGAGCTGTCTTTGGGAACGTTTTAATGAGGAGAAGAGGTCATCAGACTGTGACATTGCTTTTCAGAATTCTTCAAGAACAACACAGACTTCCTGTTCCAAATGTGGTAAAGAATAAAACAACCTTAGTAGTAATCGTACAACTTTTGAACCGTGTTCCTTGGAAATACAGTACAGTGCTCATTTTGTAGCTTTAGTTAGCTATGTCAAAGGAACTCTTCCATATTTTCCATGTGCCCTTATTTCAAAAGTACAGTGAAATGGTAGAGCTTCAACGAGGATTATATTTATAAAATAAAGTTTTATTCAGTCTTCTGAAGAGATTTTAATGTTTTCATTGCTCTAGGTGAAATGGTACACTGTGGCTCTGTTCATTAACATTTAGCATCAGTGCAAAAATCAAGGATTACCACATACAGTTTGAAAGGACATCCAAAATGACTTTGAAATTAAATTCACTACAATCTTAGTTTTGCAGCATTTCAAAACGTGATTTTAAAATTTATAAGTTAAGCTAATGGCATTCTAGGTCAAATATCCCCAGTCCAATAACAAGTTCCACATAGGATGTCATTATTTAAATTGTATGTGCTGACTGAAATTGAAGAAGTCCACTGTATGTTTGATAAATAAGACACACAGACCAATTCACTTGTTTGACAAAAATATCCTCGGTATTGTTTAGAGAGCCACTGACAGAGAAATTATTGGCAAGTCAAATAATTGTTCAAAGCTATGGTTTGAGTAGCACTATCCTACAATTGGAACAGCTTCAGACTTACACTCTAATAATAATATGAATTATATTAGTCACAATTAGCAGTGTCTGTATAAGACATCCCGCTTCACTCCCCTAATGATACATGCACACAATTCAGTCTTTTTCACAAAACTTCCTACAATAAGAAGTAATACACCTACATAACACTATTAGTTTTCGTCATAGTAATATTTATTTAAAATACAGTATTATTAATACTAGCACAAAACTGGAGGAAAGGGGACACTGCTCACAGCATTGCCACATTATGCAGTGGTTCTGTCATGTTTCATATTCTGTTAACATGCAACCAATTACGTTACAGAACAAAATGGAAATATGACCAATATCATCTCAGTCTTTTGTTTTCTTTGCTTCCTCAGATGAAGAAAAAATGAGCCTTGTCTCCAACCCTGCATCGCAGGAAAAAAACGTCTATCATAACAGTTTCAGTTGGGAGCTTTTTCAGGAATAAGAAATTCTGGCCAATACCCATGATCTGGTGACTAGTTTTCTGTGTGTGCAACTGTCATATTCAAACTCTACAAAAGGTGTCTGTCTTTTTATGTTTCATCTGTTTTCTTTAACAAAGCAGAGGAAACATACTGAGTAGATGACCAAGTACATTTTGGTGAAACATCTATATTTGGGATCATTAATCTTACAATAGTAAATATGAGCAACTCCCTTCATTCTTAATCAGGTCATTCCAGCCTTAGCGAATCTCCGATGGACCAGTTTTCTTGAACGTATACATTTGTTTTGTTCTCTGTAGTGTATGCTGCTACTTTTTCCCATTTAGTACTAAACAGGCATTGAGATATAACATAGTTGGATATTTCAGCTCTAAAAAAAATCCCAGTGTAAATTTTTCCCACAAAGACTAATAAGTTTGTTGGTTTTTAGTTTAAACCTTTAATCCTGTTTGAATGGATTGATGTTCTTTGCCTTGATTTGCCAGATTCGTCTGTCAATGGTTAGGGCTTGGGAGTTTGGGCTAATCTGAGGTTTCTCCTCTTCTTGTATTGTCATTCCAGTGCCCATTATTCTTCTCTTTTTTTTCCCTCTCTAAGAATACCACTGTATTCTATTCAATAACCATTGCTCACTAAAAGAAGATGTCTTAGATAGCCAATTAGCTGTTATGCATAGAGTTTTTAGCCAGCATGGTAGCAGTATTTGTTACAGGACTGTAAGCAAAGCATTGAAAAGTAAATGTGAAAAAAGAGAGAGGAAGAAAAAGGAGATTCTGAAATTCTGAATTTTGCTTTCAATTATCCCAAACTATATCTACAGGCAGTAATGACAAGTGTAAGTTTTCAGAATCAACATGATAGGAAAAAGGAATCTTTGATTCAGTGGATAAACTGTGATGTAGAAATACTGGAACAGTTTTACTAGTAAGTATGCTTTTATAATTAGAGTATCAATGGTTCTATGTTTAATGCATAAGTGATACTGGGTCCTTTGATAGCAAAACGTGGCCAGGTCTTGGAAACTTTTAGCAACTGTCATAAAACAAGAACCTTTACAGTGCTCTTAGGGTCAAATTCCGTATAGCAATGAGTGACCTCATTGACTACAATGGAGTTGCAATGCTGTAACCAGAAACAGGAGTTGGTGTTTAATAATTAAAAATATATATATATATAATTCTGATAAGATTTGAAAAGGGTTTATCTGAGGTATTGTTAAAATGAATGTATATTTTCCAGAGGGAAAATTTATATGCACACATACTTATATCATCAGGGATTATTTGAAATAAGACTGTTTCTGCCAAAATATTTATTGAGTTAAAAACAAAAGAAAACAAAATAAAAAGTTCTTATTTGCATGTGCTACCAATGTAAAATCATTTTTCTTAATTAAAGATAGGAAACATTAAAAGGGAATGATAAATGAAAATAAAACTTTTCTAAAACCATATGCCATGGTATTGGTGCTTGTTGTTACTTCAGAATTAGCTATGTTGTTACTTCAGATTAGCCATGTATTTGAACAATCTTATATTTCAGTCAGATGTAATTTGTATCTCTTGGACAAAGTGAATTTGATTTAAGAATTATACAAATGATAATATACCTTTTCCTTCTTTTTCCTGAAGGAATCATCTTTAAAAGTTGGAAGTCTAGGCAAGTTAAAAGAGCATAAACATGTAGTTACCCTTAAGTTTGTGACTTAAGGATGGTTGAAAATCTAGAAAGACATTGAAAAATTTCAAAACAGACACATTTCCCTTTTGAAGAAATTTTTGGGTAATATTTTGACCCAAACTTTATACAACTGTAACCAATGTATTTTTCCTTTAATCAAACTTACTCTTGAAACTTGGTTTCCCAACAATTTCATTTTCAATAAAAGAAGGCAGCTTTGGTAAGCAAAAACAATGTCTATAATAATTTTGAAAATTACTTCAATAACTATTTCAGTAAAAATATCCTAGAAAAATATGTAAAGTTTAGATTTCTTTATGGAAATTTCACTTTAAAAATACTATTTTTCAACAGAGATTTTTTTGACCGAATCCAATATGAATATATCTACTGAAACCAATGGGAAATTTTCCACTTTAAATTTAAGCATGTGCTTAACTGTTCCTGGATAAAGAGTGGTATGAAACAATCCTAAAATTCTAATTCAATAAACAATCATTTCAGTTTACTACAGAATATATGTTTTACCTTCAGAACAGATAATACATGTTTTCATAATACAACTAGTAGTACTTTAATTATACATTTGCATGCATGTTTTATGTATTGTATAGAATAACAGGGGTCATATTCTATTTTTACTTAAGGTCATGTTACCTTATTTTATGGTGCTGTAGGTCAAATACGCTAAATTTGTCTAGCACTACCTGGGAGAGAGACCTGCAATGAAAATCTAGGTGCTGTTGGAAGCATTTTTTTCTGATTCAGCAAGTGGTTTGGTTTTCTCTGTGAGTCACTAGAGAGCAATTGCTACAGCAGGTTTTTATTGGGCAATGTGATGCCTTGAGTTTTTACTTGGATGAAAGATAAAGCATGTGCTGAGAAACAGCCATACTTTTGTTTTGGATACACATATACAACTTGCCTTGAAATCAGTGACTATTTATGTTGTTGGTTTGAACTGAAGTAAAGCTCATAGTTAGAAAAGTATAATGCAGTTGTTTAGGATTAAGGGTGTGAGAGGTCATAAATGTGAGAGGTCATTTCTGGAATATTTTTTTCTGTATGCAGCCTCTTAGATATAGATAAATTCAGAGCAATGAACCTAGAAGGTATTTGTAATCTCTATTATTTTCAAATTCATTAATATGTATTTACTATGAAATTAACATTTAATCATTAGTGGTCCTTGTCTATTATTGACATTTCTATGTCTTAGTACACTGCATGATGCTTCAGTTGACTATTCGTTCATAGATTTATGGTTATATAGTAGAGTTCTAAGATGATAATCTTATCTTACCTTGTATCAGTGAAAGACAGTCAAATAGAAACCAGCTGAGACAAGGAAGCTTTCTCTACAGTATATTTCACAGCTTCTTAGGATCTTATAGAAACCCTTTCAACACAGGATCATTTACTCTCAGCATTTAGAATGGGCGTAGGATAGCAGCTACTCCCTTGGAGATCCTACTTTGACATCCAAAGCTTAGCCAGCTGATGGGAGAGTGATGTATGAATGGCTATCTTAGTATGGGGAAAAGTGGGCAATAGGGCAATTGATTATGTAGACAAAGAACCTATGCAGATGCCCATGGTGGATCTAAGATTGCAGGGATGGGAGGGTAGCCATACCCCATTTGGCCTTGTAGTGCATGAGCAGTGAAGAGAACTCATTGTACATGTGGCACACATCTGAAGCAGGTCTGGCCATAACCCCTTGTTGCAATCTTGGCTGTCAGTGTGCTCTTAGAGCTCTCTGGTGTGTCAGAGCAGCTCCTGCTGGAAATTCCTCATGTGCCATGAGTTCTGTGAGCTCACTGGCTGGTTGGCATGGTGTCTACTTTAAGTCTTTGCTTTCAAGCAGCTCCTGAGTCCAGGGAGTGAGTGCTGATGCTCCAATAACTTAGTATTCCAGATTCCATCCCCTGCAACACCAATTCCAGCCAAAAAATGAGGAGTATACCACTCCTGAGAGTGAAAACAGTTGTCTTGTTATATCTCCTTCAAAGGAAAATACGTATTGGGGAACATATGACCTTTAGTTGTTAAATGAGGTTATAGGATCCAAGTTGTAGACTAGAGAAACTGAATATTAAGAAAAACTCCAGTAATTGTTAAGTCGTATTTGTATCTTGATAGTCCTAATTTACATTTAAATGAACTGGTAGACCTACTGTAAACTCTTACTATTTATAGCTCTGTAGTGCCACTGGTAGTAAAGCTTCATAAATTAAAATAAACAATCATTATGACAATTATAAATGACAGAGGTGGGGCCTAGTTTTGCTTCTTAGACCCCTTGAACTTCATTTTGAGGATGATTTTTAGCCAGTGAAAAGATAAAAATAAGGGCATGGCCTTAATTATTTGTAACAAGCTCTGGGTGTTGCCATCAGATATTCCCTGTAAGGAATATGGAAACATTCAAAACTGAACAAAATGCTAAACAGTATTTTTGTTTGTTTTACTTGTGGATAGTTTGTTCAAAATGGATTACAAACAGATTAGGAATCCATTTCTTAATGGAGGCTCCTAACACAGTCTTAATGCTGCATAATTACCCATATTCAAATAAAACTGCTAAGCAGTAAAGTCAGGAAGGATGTGCTGAGTGTTAAGTCTTGTTCACTTCCTGAATTTGGCATCCGAATAATAAGAATTTCGTGCTAATATCCAAAATCCCAAAGTGATTTTAGAATACCTAGGAAGATACATTTATATCCATGTGTCATGATTCTTCTGTATTTGAAAGTGGGTTTAGGTTTTATGTCAAAACAGAGGTAACTAAAAGAGAGTAAATAGAACAGTTTCAATTCCCTGGATAAAACGTTTTGCCAATTTTGCAAAAGTATACTGAAAAACTAGCCTGGGTGTAAGCTTGACAAGTTTTGGAGACCTTGTATCTTTCTAGCAAATAACTTCAATGAATTGCAAAAATATATATCTATATTTTTATGACTACTTAAATATTCAAAATGGGGTTATAAGAAAGAAAGTGGCTAGAAGAATGTGAGTGCAGAATGTTGCTGCTGTTATTAACTTTACAATAGGTCTGCAAATTGCAATTCCATTTACCTATCCTCTTGATCCCGTTGTCACAAAACCTGGGGGGAAAAGTTCTTACTCACTCAGGAGGCATTTTACTTGTAAAGATACAAGTTAGGACAGCTGACTCTCAGATACTTCTGTTGCACCCTCGACCAAAATTTGTTAACCCAAATTATAAATGGAACAGGTATACTTCAAAATGGTTAGGCACCTCCTAAATATCAACTCTAGCTGATCAAAAAACCCAAAAAAATCAAACCGCTGATCAAAAAGGGCATAGAACATGGGTGAAACTTGCAATAATTATTGTCTAGGTTTCCAAGGAATTCCCATTGTAAGACATTAGTTTCATTTACATCTAGCTTTGTCAAACTTTTTTTTTAAAAATCTAAGTCTGAGGCTGAATTATTAAGAACTTTTCAGCAAAAATTATACTGCCACTTAAAAAAACCCCATGGTGTTAAAAGTATGGATGTGTGTAGAAAGAGAAACAAGGATCCTGAATTGAAGTGGTGGGTTTTAAACCCCCCCCCCCCGTGTCATGCACACACCCAATTGACATACCTGCCTCTGGTGGTGAGGGGAGGGCAAGCTGCCGGTGGGCGGAGTGGTCCCTGGGCTGTAGGGGAGGGGAGGGGAATGGAGGGGAGGGCTGGTTTTTCCCTTCGTGGCAGTGGTGCCCCCCCCC
>NW_017729022.1:1777123-1785026 GCF_001723915.1 Gavialis gangeticus
CCCAGGTGGCACCTGCCTGCAGGCACCTGGCTCGGGCGGTCCTGGGGGGCACCAAATTTCCTACAGCAGCTGGAATTAATGTGCAATACACTGCTGAGGTATGCAAACGCTGACACCATTTAAAGTGGTGCAAAATCATTTAGCCTGCTTTAAAGTGTGCACACACACCTCTCGTTTTGTCTACACACCACCATATGATGCTACAACTCTTTACTTAGGAGGTCTCAGTGCCTCCAGGTTGGGACATAGCCTTGAATTTGGTGGGGGGTTGCCTTGGGATTGGAAAGATTTATTTTATCCTTGTGAAATGCCACTGGAAGTTGGCCAAGTTGCAGAAGCCAAGATCCCACTTGCTGAGATTTTTTGTAGAGCCTCAAGAAACAGGAGTAAGGAGATTGTTTCAAATGTGTTCTCAATGCCCTCCCTGCTGGTATGTAGGCAATATGCTTGGTAAGAACATGAAAGTGCGAAAGTCAACTACTTAAAAGTTAGGAAGTGACAGAACTAGGGTCACACAGGCTTCTAGTGAGCTAGAAGAAGAATTACACGTAAAAGCTGAACTGTAATCCTCTTGGAAGATATCATGTGACCTCATCTCCTAGCAAGTTCAGTAGAACTTGTGTGACCTAATTTACCCTCATTATATGTTTCTACTATTATAAATCTTTCATTACATGGCCAATGTAGTTATTTCCAGAGGAGATTTGTTTGGTTGATTGTACAATGTGGAAGGTGCTCCAGGAGTGAACCAGGGTTTTGTAGGGTGAGGCTGTTCTTCATAAATGAGAGAAGAGATAAGATGTTTAGTGAAAGTGGTAGGGGAAAGCAGGTAGAAAGAGAATAATTGTGCTTAAGGAAACTGAATGCCACCCTAAAGAACTGGATTCTAGACTTTTACCTTTTCCTAGTTTTATTCAAACATTCCAGTGATTATGTGCTCTTGACTGGCCAATTTCAATCATCTATGGTTTCAGTTCTGGAAAAGCTGAACAGTCACAACTGAAATTGAAATAACTGGAGGTGTTTGGAATATATGAGATACAACAAAATGCCAGGTCTTTTGAAAAATCAGGTGCTAGGTATTTCAGAATTGCTTTCCAAAAGTAATGGACACCTCAATTTCAATTTCTCTGAACCTTGGTGCCTCTTCTGTAAAATGGAGGTAATAATACCACCTTCTTTTAGAGGAATACTTATGAAGATATTTGTCAATGTTTGTGAAGCACTAAGATACTTTGGTGATAAGAACTGTAAAAAAAGCCCATAAACAAACTATTCAGTGCAGGCTTTGAATTCTATGTGGTAGTTAAGTCATGTGGTCACACATTGAATGATGGTTGCAAAAAGAAACAATTAAGTAGTGCCCACATAATTGAACACTGCCTGTCTTGTCCACTGAAAAAAATGCATGTTGATTGTGACTATATAACTACTGTATCAGAATATGTGCTCACAAGGGAACTGAAATTAGGATTTTATTTTGTATTTCTTTATCTTCTTAACATGTGACATTTTTTTTCCATAAGGTCCCCCTCCTCGAGTCATGTGAATATGACAGATGCTTAGCTTTAATTTCCTAGCCCTAATGGCTGCAAAGAAAACCGAAGTGTGCAAAAGCCTAAAGGCTCTAAAAAAATAGCAAGAACCCCCAAACTAGTTTATGTATCTCATGCTTTGAGACATCTGATCAATCGTTTTCGGATGCCTACGGTTAGCAATACAGCTGTAATTTTTTTTTGGAGGAAAACAAGGCTGGCAAAGCATGGCTGTTTCTGGAGACTCAAAGCAATGTAGTCTCATGAGGGATCTTTTGATTCCGCAGTTTCTTTCCAACGCACTGCTTTTCTCTTGTGGTTTGGGGAGTTCTTTTGGCTCTCGGCCTTCTAGGTTGTGTTAAAGTTTATTATTTTATATTTTTGATCACAAAACTAGAAGGATCAGTTATTGGATTATCCATATGGAAAATATTGGAAAAAAAAATAAAAGCGCTGTATTATTGATGACAGGACTCGTGGAGTGCTGATGTAATTTGCTTAATTCAGAGTAGCACTGAGCAACAACTTCTAGGGAACTGAAATTGTGCTGCTCAAGTTATTAGCTAAGTGTGATGATCTTGACCCCTAGTGGCTTGCAGGGATGATAATTGCTAGTACCACTGCTAATTATTGGATCTACTGTTTCTGGATCCACAGGTGGGGAGTTTATATCCCAGTTGGTTCTGATTCTGTCCAAATAAAACTAAACAAACTACTTTTAAAATCAAGGATACGGTTTTAATATTGATAAATGGACTGAAAGTTTGCTGCACTTGCAACATTCAGCACCAACCAAGGATTTTTTTTTGCATGTTTCCGTATGTAATATTCAGCCACCCTAGGAAATGTATTAACATGTCTGAAAACAGAGGATGATTATGTGCTGTCTTCATTTTCATTTTAAACCTTCTAGTGAGCTAGAAAATGAATTAAAATGAAAGGCTGAACTATAATCCTCTTGCAAGGTACCATGTGACCTTATCTCCTAGCAAGTTCAGTAGAAGTTGAGGAGAGCTGGAACTTAATATTAGCCCCTAAATTACTTTACTACAGTAGTCCTTCTATAATTCCACTGAGGTTACCTCATGGGCTGCTCAATATTGTAACCAATGAATTTGTTAAGATGCATGAAATAAGAACAGAAATTAGAGGTGGAATTTTTAAAACCTGAAATAAAAGCACGTGTCTCATTTAAAGCAGCAAGCTTAGCATTCCTAAATAACCTAGGTCATTTTACAATTCTTCTTAAGAATATTTTACCCAGGAATTTTTCTCACTTATTAATATGGTTAATGTGTTATTTGAATTTTTTTAATTGATTTCTTTTTTAACCAGAAAGTCTTGGATGCTGCAATGACTCACCTCCCACATTACTAATCTTTCTATACATAAGTTTTCATTTGTAAGACTGGAAGTAAAAGAATCCTTCCCTGTCTTTTAGGAGTAATGTAAGGAGTAAATATGCTAATATTTTAGTAGGTGTTCATTGCCATAATATCTGAGCATCATGTGAAAAGCTATTAATTAAACAAGTAAGAACAAAACAAAAGGAAAATGCACCAAAAACATGATATTTTTGGTGGGAGTCCCCAGATTGCTAACCTGCTAGGAGGAATTATTTGTGCAATGTACTGTATTTTTCCCCCCTTAGCTGTGAAGAGGTGGCTGGACTGGGCTCCATTTTCAGATCATTACATTTGTTCACATTTTCTTTTTAGCAATTACCTGATTATTAATCAATTACTATTGATGACTAAATATCAATCAGTAGTATTAATAGATTCATAGATTGTAAGGGGCTGGAAGGGATCTTGCAAGATCATCAGGTCCAGCACCCCTGCACTAGACAGGAAAGACAACTGGGGTCAGGTGACCCCAGCAAGGTGACCATCCAGTCTTCTCTTGAAGATTTCCCAGGTAGGTGATTGCACCACCTCTGGAGGGAGCTTATTCCACAGTCTGGGACACCCTAACTGTGAAGAAATTTTTCATAGTGTTAAGCCAGAAATGGTCTTCCAGGAGTTTGTGGCCATTACTCCTGGTTTTCCCCAAGGCTGCCCTGATGAACAGTTGTTTGTTGAGCCCTTGAGGTATTCCCCTGATATAGTGGTACGCTGCTACGAAGTCTCCTCAGCCTTTCTTCATATGGCTTGCCTTGCAAGTCTCTGGTCATATTGGTGGCTCTTCTCTGGACTCTCTCAAACTTTTCCATGTCCTTGTTGAAATGCAGCACCCAGAGCTGGACACAATACTCCAGCTGCGGTCTTACCAATGCTGAGTAAAGTGAAAGAATCACTTCCTTGGTTTTGTTTGAGGTGCAGCAGTTAATGCATGCCAGAGTATTGTTTGCCCTTCTGGCTGCAGCATCTCATTGACGGCTTGTGTTCATGCTATGGTCTATTATTACCCCTGGGTCCCTTTCAGTCATGGTGCTAGTCAGTTTGGCGCCATCAAACCTGTAAGTATGTTGGGGATTTTTCATCCCCAGATGGAGCACTTTACATTTCTCAGTGTTGAACTTCATCTGGTTCCCATCCGCTCACCTTACCAGCCTGTCTAGATCTGCCTGTATCTGCAGCCTATTTTCAATTCCCTGTATTGATATTTATTGCCAAGCAAGGCCATCCCATTCATAGCTGGAAGAATGTCACCTGTCAAGCTTCTTGTAAGCTTCTCTCTGTCAGCTGTACAGTGGTTTAGCTAAATGCTTTATTGACAAAGTATGTATTAGCTTTTAGTTGTGTAATATGAAGAGGGCTATCATGCAATCTACATATGTTAAAACCATATCTACCCTGTTGTATGATCCTCTTTTGATATACTAAAAGACTGTTGGATATGAAAACTCAGAAAGGAATTTACATTCTCATAGGGAGGTTACTCTTAGAATGGCCTATTTTTTGCCATATTGTTTTCCCTTCTTGCTGCTCAAGTCAGTGCCTCCCTACAATATATAATGACTGGACCTTTAAGGGATGACACTGGGGAGGCTTTGAATACATGTATGATTCTGCTGAAAAGATAGTGCTGTTGGGATACAATGGGGACTTCCCCAACTGTGGGAGAAATTGGATAATGTGCATGACACCATTACGCAGTCTCCTGCAATGTTCCCATCTCTACTATCTCTATTCAAAAAAAAAGAAAAGAAACCCACCTTCATCTTGTCCCTTTGCTAAAGCTTCAAGGCAATGATGCTGTTTCTCTTCTTCTTTTTCTCCTTCTTTATGAGGCTGGCCAACTCTGAAATTGGTCAGCATTGTATGCAACTGAGGTTAGAATCACAGAATCATAGAAAATGAAGGTCAGAATGGACCTCAGGATGTCATCCAGTCTAACCGCTTGCTCAAAGAAGGACCATCCCCAACTATATCATCCCAGACAAGGCTTTGTCTACCTAGGTATTAAAAACCTCTAAGGATGGAGATTCCACAACCTCTCTGGGTAGCCTGTTCCAGTGTTTTTCTGCCCTCCTAGTGAGAGAGTTTTTCCTAAGATTTAACCTAAACTTCCTTTGCTGCAACTTGAGACCATTGCTCTTTGTTCTGTCACCACTGAGAACAGTCTAGCACCATTCTCCATGTAACTACCCTTTAGGTAGTTGAAGGCTATTATTAAATCCCTTCTTACTCTTTTTTATCCAGACTTAATCAGCCCAGTTCCCTCAGCCTCTCCTTCTAAGTCATCTTCCCCAGCCCTATATCCATTTTCATTGCACTCCACTCGACTTTCTTTATTTTGTCCATATTCCACAACTGGATATAGCTGTGCCAATGCCAAATAGAGAAGAATAATCACTTCTTTCAATCAGCTGGCAGCACTTTTACCTAATGCAGCCCAGTAACAAGTGCAAATTGTTGGCTCATATTCAGCTTACTGTACAGTGTAAGCCCCCAGGGCCTTTTCTTCAGAGTTGCTGCTTAGCCAGTAGGTCCCCAGCCTGTACTGGTGCATGGGGTTGTTCCATCCTAAGTGCAGGACTTTGCACTTCTCCTTATTAAATGTCATGAGATTTCTTTTAGTTGAATGCTTCAATTTGTCCAAGTGTCTTTGAATCTTAGGCCTACCCTCCAGTGTATCTACCACTCCACCTATCTTGGTGTCATCTGCAAACTTGCTGAAGGTACACTTGATCCCATATTCCAGATTGTTGATGAAGATATTGAACAAAATTGGCCCTAGACTGACCATTGATTACTGCCTTTTGGGCCCAATGATCCAGCCAGTTTTCTATCCACCTTAGGCCTTATCTACACATTATAGATGTTATGCAATTAACTGGAAACCAGCTAGACCTGCAGAGTAGCAACAAAAAGCTCCAACCAGCTATAAAGTTAGACCTCGAAAAAGTGTACTAGCTTTATAGCTGGTTGCTATCAAGCTTTAATTTACATGTGTAGCCTGGTCTCCTCTGCTGCTGGGAGCCTTGTCAACTAATAGGGCTCCCATCTGCAAGGGTGCTTTCAAGCTTTAATTTACATGTGTAGCAGGGTGTCCTCTCCTGCTGGGAGCCATGTCAGCTGATGGGGCTGTCAGCTGCAAGGGTGCACAATGTCTAGCAAAAAACTCTCAAGACCTAGGGATTACAGCAGCTGTGATCCCCAGGGTCCAGGGGTTTCATGCACCTTTGAGGCCTAGGGATTGCAGTAGCCATGATCCCCAGGGTCTGGGGGTTTCCCTGTACCCCAGAGGTGGGGAGATTACTGCAGTGGCTATCCTCCAGCCCTGGAGGTTCCCCGCACCCTCGGGGTAGGGAGATAGCTGCAACAGCACTCCTCCAGCCCCAGGGGTGTATGGGGCACCCCCATGGCTAGGAGCCGCTTATCTCTGGTGCATGGGGCTTTCAGTTATGGGAGGCTACTTTTTGCCAGTGCAGGGGGAGCCTTGCAATAAGGCATGATGGGCTCTAATGTGCGATCCCAGAATCACACATTAGATCCCATCATGCCTTTACCTGCATATGTAGAAGGTGCCCTACAGTCCATTCATGCAACCCATACATCCTTAGCTTGCTTGTGAGAATGTTGTGGAGGACTGTAACAAAAGCCGTGCTTAAGTCAAAGGTATATCACATCCATCACTCTCCCCACATCTACAGACTGTCAGGTTTTGTTGGAGGTCTAGGGTTTATA
This sequence comes from Gavialis gangeticus, assembly GCF_001723915.1. NCBI lineage: Eukaryota > Metazoa > Chordata > Crocodylia > Gavialidae > Gavialis > Gavialis gangeticus. The sequence goes on from NW_017729022.1 coordinate 1,783,791, forward strand.
TGCCTCATGAAACTGTGAGGAATGGGCCAGGTACCTCATTCACATAACTTTTTTTTTTTGGTTTGTCTTTAATCAAATAATTAACAGGGAAGAAAAGCGATGGGGAATGAGGTGCATTGCAAGTGCATATTAGAAAAGCAACATTAATTTACTTCATATATGGGTGGTAAGCTATTTTTAGCTGCTGGAATCTCTTCAGAATTTACCAGGAAAAGTGATGTTTCTCAGAGTGACCTGTACATGCAGCTTGCCATGCTTGAGCTTTAGCTAGCTTGCTTGAATACAAGCCACAGCTACACTGTGAAGGCACTTAAAAAGATATGTAAGGCAGCATGTCATCCATACTGTCATGGTGCTGTGAGAACCATCTCACTGCCTCACATACATGTTGATAGATTAGAGCCCTGTGGTCTGTCTTTTGAAAAAACTGTTGATTTAGGCAAGATGTAGGAATAGCTTAGGGAAATCTGTGGCATGTGTTATGCAGGTGGTCAGACTAAATTATCATAATGTTCCCAAATGCCCTAAAGCCCAGACCCTATGAATCTCTTAATGCTCTATGACTAACTGAGGTAATTTTATTGGAGAATTTAACTTTTCCCATTGTATTTATTCATGACAAAAATGAATTTATAGTATTGGCAAAATATTAGTCTTCCCCTGCACCTTCAAATCAGACAAAACTGCTGTGATTCTTCTTTTTGGTTTTGAGGTTTTTCCCCCCAGTCTCAGGACACTGATATACTACTCTGTTGCAGGGAGAGGATAGTTAATGCTGGAGCTCTGTGGATATTAGTCTTAGTCAGGTTTTTACCCCAAATATACATTTCTTGGTAGGAGGAGATATGCATGTATCTCTGAGTCCTTCATATTTTGTTGTTATCAATGGATTGTATTTAACATTCTTTTTTTTCTTCTTTAACTTTGCCTGGATTTATCTACATCAATGACCTCTTAATATATTTTTGTCGAGGTCCTTAAATTCAGTTCTCCACATTCAACCCTGGGAAGGAAAAATAATTTTTAACTGTTATGAGCTGCTTCTGGTTTTTCAGTGTTTTTTTTTCCTACTGTGCAGAGATCCTCCCCTTTGTATGTTTTCCTATGTTAACAGTGAGCTGTGTTAATCATATAGACAGAGGAAGCGAAAATTTGATTAGGAATTTTATAGAATCACAAGTTAAAAAGGCCTGTTTGGTCATGTAGTCCATCCCCTGCCACTACAGGATTGTGACC
>NW_017729022.1:1790026-1790615 GCF_001723915.1 Gavialis gangeticus
GTTAACAGTGAGCTGTGTTAATCATATAGACAGAGGAAGCGAAAATTTGATTAGGAATTTTATAGAATCACAAGTTAAAAAGGCCTGTTTGGTCATGTAGTCCATCCCCTGCCACTACAGGATTGTGACCTGTGGGTAACTATACCAATGCTCTGCCAAGTTAGTTTCTAAAGAACCAAAATGATGGGGCATATGCTATTTGGGATAGTATATCCCTGCCTTCTAATATTAAGTAGGATTTTTTTTCATGCTGCTCTACCTGTTTAATATTCTTAACATTATCACCATTATGCCCAATGATAATGTCTTCTTATACTATAGATATCGGTTTTCCCTCCGTTGTATTTACACCTTTCACAACCATGTGTACAATTATGGACCCCATACTTTGTCATTCAATTTTTTTAAGTTTTCCTTAAAAATATCTTTAGCAGTCTCTTTAGCAATGCATGTTGTTGCATTATTTGCTTCATGTCATGCTTCTGCTTATACATCCTTGTGGTGTGGTAAAGTCAAAGCTTTAATTTGTAATACTCCATAGCTGTAACCTTGTTAGTTTCATAGTTTCTAGGGTCGGAAGGGACCTGAG
>NW_017729022.1:1790626-1793630 GCF_001723915.1 Gavialis gangeticus
AGTGCTTCTCCCCTGACTCCTTACTAATTAGCAAGGATGTTAGTGTGCCATAGAGTAAGGATGTTGCTTGATCTGAAAATATCTCAAGTGATCTCTTTCTTACTGTATTCTAATGCAAGCTCACACTTAATTTTCTGGTTATCTCTTGTTCTTCTTATTTATTACTCCAGTATGCATTCACACACTATTGAAATTCTATTGTAGATAATTGTCTAAGTATCAGGAAAACTCAAACATTCATTTTCTCCATCATGTAGTGATATAACTCCTCTATTTTTTATTTAGTTATGCATTTGTCAGTGTACCACTTTTCTTGCTGGATATCTCTATCTTTTGGGGTAGTCAAACTAAAAATAAAAAGTATATGTCCACATTCTGAGTTACATAAACCCTAGCATGCTTTTAAATATCACCTTGATCTGATCTGGAGCTGCAAAGACTAAAATATATACACTTTTATTTCATGGCATCAGTTTGGGTTATAGTAAAGGTTCCTTGGATGTCCTAACTTTATGCTTCTGTACCTGAGCATGTTTAGTTTTTCTTTTTGTTTCAATGGGTGCATCTACACGAGATGCTACGTCACTGTAGCAATGAGCTGTGGTGACGTAGTGTGGGTGGGCATAAACCCTGATGCTGCCGCTACTGCACAGTAGGATCGGAAATGACATGCGGGACTGTGCAGTAACAACTGCACAGTCGGGCACATATGTAGGCGCATGCTGTGTAACTTTAATGTTCAATCCCTGCACAGTGTTTTAACCCCTAAATTACTGATAAATTTTATCTCAACTTCGAGTCCCATTTCAAATCCTTTTTTCCCCTTGGAATTCCTGCAACCTCTGGATCTGGACAGACAAAAAATGAAAAAACTGTTTTGATAAACTCTTATGAAACACATCAGTTTTGAAACAATATTTAAGGCTGTGTAAGATTAATTTTATTTAGTTCTTAATGACATATTAGAACAAATTCTTAAAATGATGTTTGATTATGGAGTAATGTTTGATTACAATTGCTATATATTTTATGCATTTACAGTTAATTTTTATCCTCATGATTTTGTTCAAGAGGAAACTCAGTGAGACAGATGCAACTTTTTAAACTGAAAAAAAATACTTGAGGTTCCCATACATCTTTTTCAGTTGTATGGTACCATCCTCCTCCCCCACCACTGTAATTAAAGAACTGTAACAGGGCATTCTATTATAAATACACGATACCATTAGTTTATAACTTGCTGTCAAAATTTGCTCCAGGCTAAAACTTGGCATACAAAGGGTTAACGAAAAGGTCAATGAAATGTGACGAAATCTGTATGGCTGTCTTGGTGTGTAGAAAAACAATATTTGTGGGTTTAGATGTCTTTTGTGCTACTGTTGCTCAAAAATAGATTTTTTTTTAAACTCAACATTTTCAGGCGACCATTGACTGAAATAGATGATTGCCTTGGGGCATTTTTGAAGGGGAAAAAATAAAAGAAAAATGACTAAGTTCCTTTGTTCAGAAGAACTGCTGCTCTGCATATCCAGCAACATTTTTAATACAAAGAAATACCAGTCAATGGGGAGTTTTGCCGGCATAAGTACTGCTGGGTTATGTTTTTAATATGCAACCGCAGCATCTGAATAACATGTTAAGACTGCAATGACCAGGAAGGTGTGCTGACAGCCACCTGTGTCAGCCTGCTTAATGTAGGTTTTCTAGTATTTACTGGGTCTCTTATACAGAATACAGCTCAGATGGACAATGGGCAGGTGGTAAGTATTGCTTGGTTGCCACCTGAGCTGCTTAGAAAGGTGTGGGGGCAGGCCAGGGGCTCTCATCTCCTATGGAGGGGGGCTCTTGTCTCTTATGGGGGGTTCAGCCCCCCCGATCCCTCCCATATTTCAAACCCTGTAGGTGACACCACCTCCTCATGGACTACAGAACACCAAAACATCCATGCTGCAGAGGCTATTCTGGCCCAGGACTAGAATAATGTCCATGCACTTCCTGACTAAAGCTGTAGTATATGGAACAGAAGACATATGCAGAAGTTGTTTCTCTAGCCCACCTTCTTCATTTGTCTCTGCTCCATCTCTTGCACAGGGAGCTTATGTTGCAACAGAGCTCCTGGCTGTAATAAGGGCCTGATCTGATGCTCACTGGAGTCAGTGGTAGCTGGATCAAGCCAGCATGTGCATTGCTTGAGGGATGCTCCTATACAAAAAATCCTTTGTGCGGAAGAATAGTTGAGAAGGATCATTTTTTATCCAGGGGTACTGACTTTGTATTCATAAGAAACACCACATTACTGTTAAAAAAGGAGTTTTGGATGTTCAAGGAATACGAGATAAGTTATTAATATGATCAAAACCTTTGGCACTGAAGGAACAATACACATTTTCTGTCTTTGAGGCAGAAGCAATCCAATACAAAACTCTTAACAAATTCATTAAAGTTTATTTTCTCTCATTCTTTTGTAGAGCTGAATTGACCATTTTACTGGTTACAGCTAATAAATGGTATAGGGAGCCAGGCAGTGCCACACATTTATATTCTTAACTAAGCACAGCCTTTCTGTGTTGCCTCAGACAAGTTACCTAAGTCATCTGCTGTTCATTTTGCCCAGTTGTTATATATCTTTACTGAAACATACTGTTTGGAGACACACTTTACTGCCTTTCATAAAGCCTTGTGAGATCTTCAAATGGAAAGCACCACATGTAAAGAAGCAGTGTAAGGGCCCCATCATGTGTGTGTTCCATGTGGGCACACCCTCACATTAACTTCTGTGGCCTTCATACAAGGGTCCATCCTCTCAGAGCAAGTTGTAGAGCCACTCTTCAACCATCAAAGTCCTCTTTAAAGGTGAGCTTTAACCAATTACAAAACCAATTACAACTCTGAAAACAATGAAGCATCAGTGAGTGAGGTCTATATGAAAGCTACCAAATTTTCTCTTCCTCAAACCCCTAATAGTAACCCCAGTACTAATACAAATAATAATAATGTTCTCTGT
>NW_017729022.1:1793641-1797334 GCF_001723915.1 Gavialis gangeticus
TAATACAAATAATAATAATGTTCTCTGTAATACTTTAAAAATGTTTTAATGTTCTTTGATATGTATTGACATACCAGCTCGTAACAGCTACTTAAGAACTAATATAGCCTAGTAGGTTCATAAAATGCAATTTTCAAAAGACCTTAAGTATTGCATAATGGAAAAAGGAATTCTGAGCTAATGAAAAATAATGAACATTTAAAAAAAACGTCTTGATGAAACCCATTTTAAACATTGGCTAAATTCATGATTAGATGGTTGATCACAATGTGCTACAATCTAGTCATTAATATAAAGTTCTTAAATTTCAGGCCTTTTATTTTTACAGATTATTTTCTTTTCTCCTTATTTTCAAAGTACATAATTTTATAATTAAAATTATTTGAGGCTTTTTATAAAACAAACACAGCTCATACTACAGTATGAAAATCTGCCCTGTTTGCTTTACTGTTTATCTGATATAGTTCTCTACCAGGGGCCTGGAACAAACAGTGGGTGATCTGATCTCATGTATCGTGTGTGTTACAAAAATTATACCCACCAGAGTGAATTAAAGATAGAGTTGAAGCATTAATTCTGAATTTCCTGGGGCAAGTCTGTATAAGCCACCTACTTATTATTAAAGTCTTATGGGCTGATCCTGCAAATCTTTGCTTCTGCGAATAATATTTACTCATATGAATAATCCTCTGGAGCAGGGCTACTCACCTTTGAAAGGATTATTTTTTGCAGGATCAGGTCCCTATTTTGTATATGACTTTATAAAGTGGGCAACACATATTTTCCTTCTAAATATGCAACAATAATATGGATGACTATTAACAACAAAACTCCTTTAGCAAACTACAGTGGGTACCACATACAGAATCAGTTTTACATTCATTACTTTTTCAAGAGGTTACTTACATATACAGCATAGCAGCTGTGGTACAAATAGGAAACAGACTAGGGGAAAATGCAGGCTTCTCATATCAATTGTGATCTATTTTTTTTAACTGGCAGTTGTTCCTATTTTTGAGTGTTTGTTTCTACTTTAATGAGGATAGCAACTTTCATCCAGTGAGATGTGTGGGTCACTTTGTTAGTGCACTTACACACACCAAGGCAATACACCAGCTGGAAATTTTGACTTTTAGCTGAATTATTTCTTGCCAGTAAATGGCTTTCCTTTTGACATATTTTAATGTACTTGCACACTGAGAGGAAGAGTGGGTGAACAGAAAACAGACTGTTTTATTAACCCAGCAGTCACCTTTGAGGTTCATACATGTCCACTTTTTTCTTGCCTTTGTACATAATCCCAAGAGACTAGTACCTGGCTTCCCTTGGAATAACAAAGTCAGACACAAACCTCCAAACATGATTGTTAACTGAATGCCAACTGTTTCTTCTTATCTTTTTTTTTTAGTAGTACATTAGGGATTGTGTCCTTATGGGTGCACTATAACTACCATAACATTAATTTGATTTTCTATTTAAGGCTCTCCTCTCTCACTGTAGTAGACTTACATTGTGCTATAAATTAAATTGCTACTTCTATTTTATTTTCATGTTTTACAGTGATTTTTCTGCTAATAGTGGAACAGGAAGAAATGAAGCTATGCTGCAGGCACTGACTGGACTACAGCTTCAGCTTAGAGGAAGGACACAGGATCACAAATGGAAAGAAAAATATCATCAAGAAGAGACCTATCCGTGTCATTCACAGTGCCATATTCCAGTGTCACAGGATGCAGGGTTCAATGGATTTTTTCCAGTGGAAACATGTTTTCCATCAAGCAAAGCATCAACTTACTCTAAGGTAGCTGTTTTACTAACAGACATTTACACAGCATAGTGTGTTTATACAGAATAGTGCGTTATCTGTAAAAGGAATTAAAAATCGTATTATATAATGAATTAATTTTAAAAGGATTCTGAATTGGATCCTTATGAAGGAAAGAAGACTACAAAAATTAAGACATATTGAAAGAGGCATAGGTGGTAAGTAAATCTTGGTATACTGATTACTCCTTGGACCCATCTTTGATCAAAACCTCCTCTCTGAACCAAACTTTAAGGTCATCCTTATTGAGTCAAGGCTTTTAAACCCTCAGGGAATCTCTGGGTCATCTTTAAAAGCCATTTTCTTTCCCTCTGTGTTCTTTGGCAGCCAGTTAGTCTCATTTCCTCGTTCACATTTTCTGCTCTGTGGATAGTGACAAAGTCCTGGGCAAGATTCAAGCTTGTTTCCATTAAACAGCTGGGGAGGAACAATCTGGTATGGGCCTTTACTGCTCTGACAGCTACATCAGCATCAGAGGCAATATTCCATAGAGTAGTCCTCCATCTCAGCAAGGCCAGTTTGAGATTGGTATTCAGTAGCTTATCTTGCCCATGATATTTATTGCTGGGGGTGCATTACAGAAATCAACACTTACCAGCCATTACCAAATCGACAGGGTAGAATTTTACTCTATTTACAATAGGAGATAACTGTGGTATTTCAAGCACCACATGGGGGCAGCTGTTCATAAATGCTGACATTATTCTTTTTATTAAGACAAAGGATGCTAATTTATAATGGATGAAATGACCAAAAAAAAATTTAAAATGTGATATTGGAGGATACTGGCAAACCATTGTCTTGTAGATTTTGTTTCTTCCTTTCTTGCTCTTTCTTTCCTTCTCTCTCTCTCTCTCTCTTTCAGAATAGAATTTAGCAATGGGGGGAAAAGACATGAGCACAGCTTCAATTAGAATTTGAAATCTGAATATAACCATGAATATTTCAGGAGTTTGTTTGACTGCTAATAAACTTTCCCACCAGTACTTGCCACTCCCTCTCCCTTGTGCGCTCCTTCCAATCACCTGCTCCTTCGGTCTTCCTCACTGTAGCCTGGGGAAAAGAAGTTTTTTTTTTTTTAAATAAAGTTTTTATTTATTCCTTACAGCTTTTCTGCCCCTGTGGGCATTTGTCTGCCTGTCTGGCTAATGTGCTGTAATGAATCTGCTCTCTGCCATACACACACGTATCGTTCCATCAATCAATGAGAGGAAATGCTGAGTATGGTGAGCGCTAACAAGCACTCAGAGTGGGTCAGTATACACCAGTGCTATATACTGGCACGTTACTTTTTCCCTACAGGCTGCCTTTAATTGGGGGAAATAAATGAGGCCTGCAAGTGGCTGGCACCATGACTTCCTGCCAATCTTCTGCTTTGGCAAACTGACCAACAGCTTCATCCTACAGGGCAGCGCTAACCCTCCTGAAACTAGTGTAGCAAAGGAATTCTCTATCAGTTCTTTCATTGTCTCTATGGTAACCTGAGACAGGAGGCGCTGCAGGAGGATGCGCTCCATACAGTGGCTAGCAAGTGATCAAAGAGTGCTTAAGAGCCTGCAGGGATATTACTCCCCTGCAGGTTGAAAATCATAAGGGAAAATGGAGAGGAAGGGAGAAATGGAAATAGAAGAAAATGAGGAGGTGGAAAAACAGGAGTGAAGGGAGGGAGAGCCAGGTTGTTATACGGGAAAGAAAATGATTTGAAAAGGAAAATGGTGGAGGATGCAATGGTGGAAAATAGCAAAATGGAGGGAAGGGAAAAGGGAGACAGAAAAAAACAGAAGAATAGAGGGAGAAAATGGAGAAAGAGGAAATAGGGGAGGGAAACAGGAGCAGAGCAAAACTGGTGATAGAGCTGTGGAAATAGT
>NW_017729022.1:1797345-1810493 GCF_001723915.1 Gavialis gangeticus
GGAGCAGAGCAAAACTGGTGATAGAGCTGTGGAAATAGTGTGGCAGTGGAAAGAAAAGCAGGAAACAAAAAAGTCAAATAAAAATATTCTGTACTGCAGTCAGTCACACAGGAAGTGTTGTCTCAAAAGGCAAGGGGTGTCTAAAGAATTTAGGAAGATCCAAGTGACCAAAGTAGAGTAGGAATTTATTTTAAACAGGTTTAAAAATAGACAAGAAATTGGCCTCAACCCATTTTCTTTATATTATCATGCTGGAGACAGGTTGATTTCCTGAGATGATCTCTTTATGTCCAGGCAAGAATGACAAAAAGGACAAGGCAGAGTCTATAAAATGTCTCTCACACTTTGTAGCAGCCCTTCCTGATTGAGATTTTGTGTTAAGGACTTAGAACAATTCCTAGTTGTCCTCAGCTGTCCTTCTGAGACAATGCTGAACCTACGCCAGCTGATGTGAAGGGCACTGTGCAGATGGACGTGTGATCTGTAACGACAAGATGATGACCGCCTGTAACCATTAAGGACCCAACTGCACTTTTAAAAAAGTTCCAGAGTTGTAGTCAAAGTCCAGTTTGGACAAGTAATACAGTAAGCTACTTATATTTTTTCCACTGAAAGATATTTAGTATTAAAAATCAAAATTGTGAAAATTTAGTTTTATCAAAATATTCAGTTTTTTAAAAATCATGTGTGTTGTGATGGTTTATCGTTTTTCCTTCTACCCTTCTTATTCATCCTCTTCTTTTCACTGGGGCATGGGAACAAGTAAAACATAAATAGGAAACTGAGAAAAATTGGAGAGAAAGAAAAAAATTAAAATTAGTTGCAATAAATTCTTTGTGAAAATTTTAAAATAATATTTTACATGTTTTCCTAGAAACTGAAACAGAAAACAAGTGTGACATTTTTAACACAATTATTTTAAATGACAAACATTAGATATTACAAAAATCCCCATTCAATTTTTAATGTCATGTACCATTTTGCTTTACTGTTCCTCCCCTGAAAGATAGGGCGGTGGTAATGTATACTTTTGAATAGCTGTTAGATCTACCCTTTTAGGATTGCATTTCAATGGAAGGTTAAATGCTTCTTCTATATACATACAAAGCTTCTCACATGCTTTTCTTCAAGGGAAGCCTGTTTCAATATCAGTGACAGTTTTTTCCTGAGTAAGTTCAGGATGGTATTTATAATTTGTCAACTATTTTGGAATCCATTATGTACAAAGGAGTTATGTAGAGATAAGACGATACACTAATTATCATTAATAGTGATAATAATGATTAAAATGTTCAACAGAAAATGTGTTCATACCTGGGAGGATGAGGAATTTTGTGAAGCCTGGTAGAAAACTAATATTGCCAATATTTAAAAGAAGTTAACAGTATGACCTGAGTATTTATAAAGTCTTGTCAGCCTGACATTGATCTCATGAAGAATTATAGGATAACTGATAAGGAACTCAATTAATAAAGAGTTAAAGAAGGATCAACACTGTATATGGAAAATTGATTCTGGTAAAATAAGTTGATATCTTTTTTATTAGTTTTTAAGTTGGTTAATAAAGGTAATAGTGCTGATGTAATAGACTTCTGTCAAGGATTTTACTTGGTACCCCATGACATTTTACCTATGAAACTAAAATGATACAGAATTAACATGGAACACAGCTATTGGATTAAAAACTGGATGACTGATAGGTCTCCAAAAGAAATCATAAAAGAAGAATCATCACTGATGGAGTATGCTTCTTTTGAGGTCATGGCCCTATGGCATTTAACCTGTTCATCAGTGAAATGGTAGAAAAATTAAATTATCACTGATAAAGTAAAGAGGACAGTTCAGATCAATCCAGACCAGTAAATTGAGCATATGTTGACAAAGTGGCTAAATTTAAAGTTACATATGTTGGAAGAAAGAATGTAAGCCATATTAAGGAAATGGGGGACTCTGTCTTGAGAGAGAGCAACTCTGGAAAGGACTTTCAGATCATGAATGATGACCTGGGGAGCATGTGTGGGTTGAGACTAGGGCTGTGTACACACATTCAGAGGATCTGGGAGAATTCTCCTGTGTTTGTTTTCTTGGTGGAAAAACTTACCTGAGACCCCTAGAGACATTTCAATGCTGAACCCCTGAGGAGCAGTGCTGATCTTGTACAGCTTGGGGGGGGGAGGGGGCTGTGCACACATTTCAGCATACTCTGCAGGCTCCCTCAGTGTGTCTGGAGATAGATGGCAGCAATGCACAGGCATTCATGATTGGCTGGCCCAGATTACTCAGGATTAGCCTGTGTCTTCCTGCAGCTAAATGTGGGGATTGTAAAGTGGGCATGTTCTGCTGCCTACTCAGGTGCAACAGTAGAGTTCAGCTGAGGCAACACACTCTCTCCTGGGGTGCAGAGAATGACTTAGGAGCAAAGCACTCTGGGATACTGGTGGATTGTGCTGCAGTTTCTCTCAGATGAGAGAGTGTACAGGCATCTTATCTCCTAGAAGAAACTCTCACAGGAGCCATTTAACCCTGATTGTACCTGGGTTATTTTTTCCTGGAGCTTGGAGCCTGGAGCAGCCATTTTTGCTCTGGGAGAAAGTTCTTGAACATTTGTTCACATGCTGTTTCTATTGGGAAAGCAGCAACTCTCCCGGTGGAAACTGGAGATCTGTATGTGGCCTGGGAATGATTTATAGAGGCTATCCTTATCTGCTTCAGCTGGCACATAGTGCTACTATTTCTTTCTCAATAACACTGTAGTTAAAATGGCCCCTCAGTCCTTTCATATATATGCAAAAGGATGTTGAGTAGAAATAAAAGGGCTATGTCCCTGCATATCTTCCTTATTAGAAAAAAGTCTGGAACAAGCCAAAGAACGATTAGGGCAGGGGTGTCAAAAATCCAGCATGAGGGCCAGATCTTGCCTGCAGGGCAACTCAGGGACTGGATGACCCATCCTCACAGGCAGGATTATTTTAGTCATCAAGGAAGGAAGAGGTTGTAAGAGGTATTTGCAAGAAGTCAATGCTCTGTATTGCAGAAGAAAATTTGCCAGATGGGAGTGATTCATAAAAGGATAAGAATATGTTGGAACTATTCATTCACATATCCTGATACCACACACATGTGTAGGGCAAGATGGTTAAGAAAAATACAGTGCGTCAGTTTGTCAGACCTCTGTAAATTAACAGAGATCCTTTGGCCTCAACCAAACTGTGCTATTTTGTATCAGTTTAGGATTTAGTCCTAAACTGCAATTCTATGTTTGTGAATAGAAGAGTCACTCAATTAAGGTTTTTTAAATACCTGCTATAATGAAATGGGCCTTTCCAACAAATACAGTAGCTTAGATGTTGGAGATGGTTGAAGGCGGCAAGCCTCCTTTAAGTAGAGATGAAGTAATTTCTGTAGGTAGCTAGTTGAAATCCTGTTTGAAGTGACTTTTATATTGGGGTGAATTTATTGCAATACTATACATTAGAATACCTATGGCACACACACACAAGCACACACTTGCCATTTGCAGTGTCTTCAACCTGTTTGGGGTGCTGCAAACTGCACACAGTGTGCATGCAACCATATCATCTGCTGCAAATTTCATACCAGGAACTCCCAGTATAAAAAAAAAAGTGCCAAATAAAAGCAGTGTGGCACATACTCTAGGCCACATGCTCAAGGGCCAGAGCAACTGGAGGCAACTGGAGGATCTCCCAGGTTAAAAAACCCCCTCACCTGAATGTGCAGTGTGTGGTTCTGCAGACCGCATGTCCACTCTTGTCTAGACATGGCCCTAGAGGCTTCTATCTATAACGTTATTATTTACGTCTAAATAAATAAATACATAACAAGTATAGTTCAAGCACTGCAAATAAACCAAGCCTTGCCTTTTTTGACCTGTCACAGATGACTGTATTCCACATAAAGTTCCTGTGTTCCTTCCCTTATGCCTGTCCCCCAAAGGGAATTCTCATCTGCCCTAATTTTTCAACCAATCCTGGGATACTGCTGAAGAACCTTTTTGTCTGCTCTATCCTTGATGAGTCTCACTGACTTTCTGATGGTTTTAGAAGATCCTCTGCTGATAGCTGTGACTCAGCAATTGATATAAAATGATATACAAATCCCCAAACTGTACCTACCCTTAGGTACATGGGTGAGTAACTTCCTTGGTCTCTGCTTGTCTGTTCCTATCTGAACTGCCATTTGACTATTCTCCCTCGTATTCTGTGGTTAATGTGCTAGATTAGAAGGCTGCTTGAGAGAAGAATGACAGAGTCTCTATCCAAAGGTGACTCCTGATCTGCATAATGCTACCTACTGCCACACCTTTGACACTATGCAAATAATGTATCAGAACAATACTGGCTTTCCCAGGATGAATGACTAAAGTACATAGAATTTCTTCTACATGTCAGCCTGAGAGACAGTTGTCAAACATTCAGGAACAAGCTTTTCAAATCTCTGAGTATAAGATACGTGAATCTGAATAATAAAAAGTTGAGGCTCTGCAAAAGGCCAGTTTTCTTCCTTTGTGATAGCCTAGTTGCAGTAGCAGCACACAGAGACATAGCACTACCTATGCTGGAATGGAAGTATGGTCCATCTAGTCCAATACACTGTCTCTGGCAGATGCCTAATGTCAGCTGCTTCAGCAGGATGGAAGCCTCTGTTCTTTCTGATTCCTGAACAGTTTATACAAGTCATGGCATGTGAGGACTATAATACGTAACTATAGCTCCTATAATATAAAGTTATTTTCACTTATATAACTGAGGTTAGCATTCTTTCTAAATCTTGACAAACTGTTTGCTGAAATAATATCTTACATGTTAATTATGTGTTGAATTCACTTGCCTTTCTGCACGGTACTCATTTTTTAAATGTGGCATATTTTAGCTTCATAGATTGCTTTCGTGGGAGAGGACAGAAAGGAAAAGAATAAGGAAAATGACATGAAATAATCAGAGAGGAGAGGCAATAAAGCAAAAAAGGCATGAAAATCAGGATAGTCAAATGTGACTGTGGGGAGAATTGGAGGGATCAAAATGGAAAAAGTGTAGATGCTGGGGGGAAAAAAGGAATATAAGTGAGAACTATTTGTTCTTTTCTAAACTATTTGTTATTTCATAGGCCTTTATTATCTCTCTTCTTCTTCTTGTCCCTTTCAAGCTATACAGACCTAGTCTTTTTAGCATCTCCTTATGTGAAATACTATGCCTGTCTTCCTCCACACACCTCATTATTTTTGTTGCCTTTCTTTGGATGTTCCTGTCTTCTAATGTTTTTTGGCTATTTAGAGGACAAATTCAGCATGATCTTCACTTTCATCACATGATGAAGGTATTAATGCTGGATCATATCTGTTAAATTATTACAGTCATTCCCTCTTATGAAAGAATTCCCTAAGGACTTAAAACTTTCTCCTGTTAGGATGACTCACTGTAAAACATTTTGTGATCCTTTATAAAAGTTGTTATACAGTGTGGAAGAAAGCACTGAACAGGAGAGGCATAGATACTGTTTATGCTGACTTCCACCAACATATCCCCATTTAGAGTCTTCAGGAGAAGGTGAAAAATCCACCAAGAGCACACTGTAAATCTAGTACATAATCCAAAATGGGTAGCCCAAGAAGGGGTGTGACCAGAGTATCTCAGGAGACAGGATAATCTGTCTGGGATACAATGAAACCCTACCCTTACTACTGTTTTCCTATTGTTGAATGTGGGGGTGCAAACATTGTTCTTTCCTGAGAATAAATCTACTTTCTGTGATACAACAGAGCTACTAGTATAACAGGGAAGTGCAGTAAAACAAGCCAACACACCAAGTCACACCAAATCTTGCACTGTGTGGGCTTGACAGACCCCCTTGTGATTTATCTGACAAATAACAATCCAACCTATGTGCATTTGTTTAAAGGAATTGTCAGGTTGAAGGGACACAGAAAAAAAAGAGCTTTGAAAGTGCAGTACTGTTTTATACGGCAAACGCGTTAGTAATTGAATTTTGAAGAGACCTGACTATTGAGATATTAAGTAGCATATACTGAATAATTATATGAGGTCTTGATGGATGATGTTAATGATTCTTATGCAAGTGTTTGTTAAACCTGTAACTCAGATTTAATGAATAACCAAAGGCCTTTGTTATGAAGAAAAGAAACCCACACTTCATTTGTGAGATTAATCTTATTTAAAGTAAAATCTCTCTCTCTAGAAAGCTGGCAGTATTCAACCTAAATTAGCATTGGCTGAAGTGAGTGGTTGAGCTTCCACTGACATTTATTAGGACAAATGCATAAAAGCTGTGCTATGATGGTGCCATTCCACTGTCATTGCAATTAGTTGCCACTTTCGACATCAGAATTATCAGTAAATTAAAAAAGCAAATTTAGGGAAGTATTTATTATTAGGCCTGTGGATAATTGCTTCTTTATAATTTAAATTTGTGGCTGAATTTTATACTGTTCATGAAAGTAAGACTGATCTAGGCTGGACCCAGGCATAATGGGGAGAAAAAAGTAATCATGTTAACAGTGGTTGGTCTTCCTCATGTGACTTCAAACCAACTATGAATTTTACAAGAAACATTCAAATCTCTGGGTGCTGGCGGCAAAGTCCCTGTAGTGTTTATGGTTCTTCCACCTTTCTGAAAGAAGCATGATTATTTATTTTCTTTTCTTCACTATTAATATATTTAAATTAAAGTTTCCTTTATCCTCATGCATTATTCCATGAGCTTCAACTTGTTAGCTCTTCAGTTTACTTAGAGCTACTCTGGCAAATCAGATGTGCAGTTAGTTAAAAAATTTGACTTCTCTTATTAGAAGAGATCTATTGTTTTCCAAAATATCCAAAAAGAAATGCTATCCTAAAATGGAGAGCTTACAAGTAAATCACACAAACCCAGGGGAATAACTGTTAATTTAAGATAATTTGTTTTTGTTTTTGTTCTCTTCAGTTCATAAATTATTTTAAAAATAAAAATCTTCCTTTTTAAATCAAATCATGTACATTTGATGTGAAATGCAACAGGAATAGAGGCCCAGCAATAATTCACTATGGAGAATGAACTGACTTCCAGTGAGAAGGTGGTTCCCTCAGAGGAAGTCTCCAATCACAAATGAAGCAGTGTCTGGATGCTTGCCTTTTGGCTGCTTGTACAATGGCTAGCCTTTGGATTAATACAGGAATGCAGTTTTCAGGAGCTGCAAGTCGTTTAATCTTTATAAAGAATGACAATAATCTCTAAAATGTCTGGGTTTTTTGTATTGGAATTTGTCAGTTTGAAACTGATCCAGATCAACTTTGCAGCCAACAATTTTACTGGACCAGTCTGTGATATATTCGGTTTGATCTAAGGCTATAGTTAGGGTGATGATCAGTTCTTTGCCCCTTTAAAGGGGAAAGTATGAAATATAGCTCTTGTAGATAAATTGATGGACTGGGACTCTGAATATCTGGATTCTGTGTATGGTCTGTGCCTTGAACAGGTCACTTAGATCTTCTCTGTACTGGAGAAATTATATGTATTAATCTCCATTCACTTCCCCTGATATGCCAAGCACAAATCTCATACTAACATACTACATCTTTTTTCTGGTGGTACCTAGGCACTTACTTTGCCCCATAACTTAGATTTCCTTTGAGTATTGTTAACAGTCAACTCATCCTTCACTCTGGCAATCTCCACCAGGTCAGTTCCAGGTCAAATATAGTCTAAAAATCATGGTACTTGTGTTTCTCTCTCTCGGTCACTGTTAAGTGATTTACCTAATCTACTTAATGAACACCATGTTGCAGTCAGGTTTATTGGAAGCCACTTTCTGAACTTAGTGTTGCGTGAATGTTGTGCATGGATGTCTGTGTAAAGTTCTAGCATCTTTGGGTGGCAATACAACAAACCTAGGAAACAAATAATAAATATCTCTGATTTAGTTAGGCTATAAGCTGTAAATGTATCCTGCCTTCTGCTTGACTTCAAACTAACACAGTAGAATACTTCTTATCTAATAATACATCAGAGTATGGAAAATATCTGTGCTACAGAAGACTGGGGAAAAGTCTCGTAATTCTCCCTACAAATTATCCTAAGGGGCCTTTCAATTCAGTGGTGGGAGACCAGAGCAATGAGGAAAAGAACGTGAGTTGTATATATTTTCCCCCAAACATTTGAAATCGTATAGTACAGTGCAGGTGGTAGTCAGTGTCAGGCTACCACCTTGAACCTTGGTTGAACCTTGGTGTCAGACTACCACCTTGCTGGTCTTGGTTTGGCCAACAGGGCCACACAGCTAGGCCTGCTACCCCATAGCTGACCACTCAGACAGGGCAAGGCTCCAGCAGTGTCTAAGGCTGTGTCACTGGAGTGGCCAGCCAGGGTCAACTGAACCTCCACTTTCCCCATATAAAACCTGGTGCAGGGTTTATTAGTTGTCACAAGTGCAGCCAGTTGTTTTTGTAATAAGTGAGCATATACTTACATAAGTTCAAGTATCTCTTTTGCTTCTTCCCTATAGACTTTCTACTTTAGGCTAAGTAGACAATCAAAAAGCCTTAGGTTGAATTGATTCAGTCTTTGCAAGTTAGTCTAAGCTGCAAAGATTGAACTAATAAGCAAATGAACACACATTCACATGTGATTCAGGAAATGTAGCCACGTGCCTCCAGTGGCTCAAGACAGAAGCTGGGGGATGCTATCATGGGCTGTATGTTTGCTTCATCTTCCTGCTGCCTGCAAGGTCTCTGGGATTTGCAGTCCAGACTCACAAAAGTAGGACTCTGCAGGGTTGCTCATCACTTCCTCTTCCTGCTTCCAGGTTCTTCAGGGATTTTTAGTCCACAGCTGGAGCCAGTCCTAAGCCAGCAGGGTAGGGCAGCTGTATGCAGGGTAAGGTGAGTTTGCCCCAGACCCCAGCCGGGGTTTGCCTGGGCGGGGGGCGGTGGAGCAGTGAGCCAGCCCATGAGGCCAGTGAGCCAGCCCTCACTATTCCATCTAGGGAGCAGAGGGGCAGGACCAGCCCTGCTCTCTGAAGCAGACAGCACAGCTCAGCCCAGGGCTAGAAAGCATGCTGAGATGCTGGAGGACTGTGTTTTAACTTGAACCAGGAATGGGTCTGGGACAGAAGTTTCATAAATTGGTTTGACCCAAATCAGTTAAGTCTGATTCTACATTTAACCAGGTTTATCTTAAAACAGTTTCAGCCACTTTGAAACTGGTTCACATGCACTGAACCTCTGTTTTGTTACAGGTTTAAACCAGTTTCTAATGACTTAAACTGGTTTATGTGTAACTTCTGTCCCTAGCCTTAGTCTCTAGTCACTTCCTCAGTTTCTCCATTCCACACCTTGTATTATCACAGTAACTTGCTTGTTCAAAGACCATATTAACCTTACTGGTCATCTTGATGACATGTACATGACATATTATCTCTTATACCTCCATGACAACACCACCTATTAGGAACTTCTTAACCTCAGTCTGTTTCCTAGTTGCCATCAGGAGTAATAAGCTTTCACAAGAAAATTACCACGTCCTGTTCTGAAGTACATATGGCTCTTATCCCAGCTGATTTGACAGTCTGGGGGCTATGGAGCTAAAAGTGTTTCCTTCCTGATCCTAGAACTACATTGTCACTGCTGCTCATTCCATTTCACCTATATCAGTAATTGCTACTTTCTCCACCAGGGATAACTAGTAGTTAATCTATTGCTATGTGATTGATTGGATCATAACAGAGATGAGTACCATAGATAATCCTATTAAGAAATAAAAAATTGATGTACAAAAGTGCCTGAACATTTTGTTGGATAACAAATTACATTGTAGTGTTACATGGGGGACATATATTTTGATTGGCAATTTCTGTTTCAGGGGTGCTGAGGCCAAAGTGGAAAAAATACTGTTATATTAGGGTCATAGTAATTCCCAAAGCAATGTAAATTGTATCAGGTCAAGAAACTTTTCTTTTTCCCCCCCTTACATTCCACATTCCACTTATTTTACTCTAGGCTGCATATTTATTTTGGGATTAATTTGGTACATGCAATGTGTATTTGCCAAGATTTTTTTTCTATTTAAATCTTCAGTTCCAAAGCTATGTTTTAATCCTATTATTGCTAATTGAGTGAAATCTGTAGTCTTTTCACCCAGGTGAAGTTCAGTTGTAATTGGTATCAAAGAAAGGCACAATGCAAGAACTAAATATTAATATTTAACTCTAGCCATTTTATTATTTCCACTTGAAAATCACAGCAGTGGCTAAAAGACCTTTTGGTAGGTTCACAAGGGCAGTGAATTGGAGACTATGGGATGATTTTTTTTTAAGCAGTAAGACTGTAAAAAATGTGTAAAAAAGTTTAATTGCATACATATTGGAGCCTGTTAGCACCGGTCATATTCAGGGCTATATCAGTATTCCCATTTTGAAGCTCTTCCTGTAGGTTAAATAGTCCCAGTGTAAACATTTAGTTGAAGCTAACACTTGGCATGCAATTTTCCACCAGCCTAGGATCTATTTTGTTTCAGATACTCTGTTTGGCTTTTTTCAGATGACAGGAAAACACGTTAATTTTGTGTGCCAGTTAGACTACAGGGGTGTGTCCCTACAAGCAGGAAAATGCATTTCCCTGAGGACAAGTAGCAATGGTACATGTGCTCTGGAGCATGGCAAATTGCCCCAGGTGGCATGGAAGAGACTGGGGCCAGTGTTTGGGCTGGCCACAGCAGCCTTACCTGGGGTCCTGGAGGCCTCCTGGGGCTCCAGCAGTGATGATCCAGGTGCACAGAGCCTGACTGGCAACTGGAGCGTGGCTCTGGCTGACCAGGCTCGTTTCAGGTGGCACATGCTGCAGTCACATGTGCTGCCCAACTTTTTTTTGACACTGGGATCTTCTAGTGTCAAAACTCTCCCTCCCCACCCCCAAAGAACCAAAAACAAAAAACCCCCACTGTGCTGCTAATTAGCAGCATGGCAAATACCTGCATGTGCTGCATGTGCAGTTTGCAGTGCCGCAGATGGGTCTGCAGCACTGCAAATGGCATGTGCGTGCTTGTGGGGACAAACTCCAGAAGTTTAAAATAGTTATGGTTTTAGAGCAGAATTCTTCAGGTGATAAGTGTACAATGTGGACTATGTGATTGTGAATACAATTTGATTGTGAATACAATCAAATGAAAACAGACAGGAAACCATGCTCTAATACTTACCTGAGTGTCTTGTCTTGAACCAGTACATGCTTCTCAAACCCAAAGGTGGTTAATTTGTGTAATATTTTCATAGGACCTGACCCAAAAAACCCATACAGGTCAAAGGAAAAACTCCCATTGACTTTATGGTTTTAAAGAATATTTGGGAAACTAGTTATCTGAGGATTTCAGTTCAGTTTATAAGGTTTTGCCCTCTACCTTATTTTCACATCCAGGGGCAGTTACGTAATTAAAGGATGTTAGCTTAATAAATTAGTATATGCAAAATTCCATAAGTAGTGCTCTATCTTCCATTTTCTGCTGTGAATCATTTAAAATCAGACTGGATACAATTGCAGAGGAACCATTTTTGTAGTATTTTAATACATTTTTTTAAGAATTAAAAAAATAGTGCAGACATTTGTTCCACTTAGTACTGGAAATAATGGATAAGGAGGAGAAAAAATGATAGAAAATAAAGCAAAGTAAATAATTACAAGGCTCAGACTGATCAATACGTTTTGCAGGGGGTTCAGCAAGGAATTTTATCCCGTGGTCAGATTGGTAGACTGTAGGGGTTTTTGCTTTCCTCTGTATCAGGGTGTTGCCCTCTTCTTTGGATCTCTCAAACATATTTCTCTCAAACATATTTTAACAGCCATTGCAGCAACAGGACACTGGCTGTAGTTTTACCCTTGCTTTACTGTGGCAGGTTTTCATAGATTCATAGATTGTAAGGGGCTGGAAGCGACCTTGTAGATCATTGGGTCCAGTCCCCTTGCACTAGGCAGGAGAAGACAACCGGGGTCAAGTGACCCCAACAAGGTGACTGTCCAGTCTCCTTTTAAAGATTTGCAGGGTAGGTGACTGCACCACCACTGGAGGGAGTTTATTCCACAGTCTGGATACCCAGACTGTGAAGGAGTTTTTCTTGGTATTACGCCTGAAGCAGCCTTCCAGGAGTTTGTATCCATTTTTCCTGGTCTTCCCCAGGGGTGCCCTGGTGAACAGCTGTTCACCAAGTTCTTGATGTAGCAGTCAGCTGCTACCAAGTCCCCTTTCAGCCTTCTCTTCTGTAGGCTGAAGAGGCCCAAGTCCCTCAGCCTCAACTCATATAGCTTGTCTTGCAAGTCCCTGATCATACAGGTGGCTCTTCTCTGGACCCATCACTTCCTTAGTTTTGCATGAGATGTAACGGTTAATGCGTGCCACAGTGTTGTTTGCCTTGCTGGCCACAGCATTGCAGTACCGGCTCATGTTCATGCAATAGTTGATCACTACCCCTAGGTCCCTTTTGGCCATGGTGCAAGTCAAAGGTATTAAGGTGTTATGCCTTGTGGTTGGGTGACAGAACTGACTGTATAGTTTTTGTCATAGGTTAGACAAAGATTTGCATAGGATGGTTTGGTTAGGGAGGATCTTGCTTCAGGAAATGGGTTAAACTAGATGACCTCCAAAGGTCCCTTCCAGCCCTACTTTTCTGTGATTCTATAATTCTGAGAAATGAGCACATGAAATAAGCATACCAAAGCAGACTTCACACGAGAAAAAACTGAGAGAAAAAAAATAAAAAGAAGAAGCAGAACAAAGAGTGTATATATCAGAATGAAAGAAATAAAAAAGAAGTCTGATCCAGGTCAGCCTTTCTATGAACAGGTATAAAGAAAAAAAGTATCATCATTAGTGTGTATTTGTATCTACCAAAAAGTGGTGGTAAACACCTTGCTGAACACTGCAAAGTACATCACATAGTTTAAGTAATTGGCCATAATGATGACTAAAGGCAGTAATTAAGATGGCTGCTCAAAATGAGAGATTGCAGCCTAACCATTCATTGAGAAGTATTTCCCATTTTACAGGTGACAACTTGAGACAGGTGGGGCAGTGATCGGGGGGACTTGGGAGGCAGGCAGGGGATGGTGTCAGGCTGAGCAATGATGAGGGAGGCTCAGGGGGCAGGTGGG
>NW_017729022.1:1815493-1816288 GCF_001723915.1 Gavialis gangeticus
GTGGCTGGCATGCAGACAGTGTGCTTCAGCACCAGGGCAAGGGCCAGCCATAGAAACTCTCTGGCTGCTACCAGAGCATCTCTGTGGAGGATCCAGCCTCTTGCTGCCTCACTACCCTGCTTTTTCCACTCCATATTTTTTTGACCCCTGGATGTGTAGGGGTCTAATTTTGCACCTGAGCTGTGTGCAGAACATTTTCTCATTCCTGAGCATGCCTCTTGTAGTGTCTCAAAGGGCTTTGAGATGCTGCAAGATGCATGTGTGCGTTCTTCTGGACACAACCATGGAGTTTACTTTGTTGTACAGGGTCCTGGAATAAGGAGAAAGTATTTCCATGTCTTCTGAAGACAATCACTTTATTGGAAAGCTAAACATAAGTTTAACTAGCATTCAGATTAGGCAAGGGAAATGCAAAAACATATATATATATATCTTACAGGATGGGTATAGGCTGGACCACAGGAACTCTGAGCTCTTGGTAGTTGTTCAGTTCCCCCTACAACTCGAGTCCATTATTTCACACTTTCCCCCCAGGTTTACAATCACAGATATACAATCATTAAAGAAATGCATTTATCTACAACCTGATTGGGTATATGTTAATGAAAGGAGTTGATCATGAAGGCAACCCCCCTCCCCCAGCAAAATGAAGGACAAAGGCCTGGAGGCACTGAAGACCTCTGGAACTGGAAAGTGCTTAACACCAGTTCCAGTTAGTGGAGTCACAGTGCATCCCTGCAAAGGCCTATTAGCTCTACTGAAAGGAAGGGTTATTTAGCATGGGTGAAGTGCTGC
>NW_017729022.1:1821288-1822977 GCF_001723915.1 Gavialis gangeticus
TCCCCCAGCTAAGTGAAGAATTTATGATAAACACTTAACAACTATTTAACTAGGATAGCTTTACAGATGTTATCAGTTAGGTTTCTATTCATGAAAATAAGTGCTGTTTCTTCAGTTGCTTTGTTTGTGTTACTATGCTCAAACACTTAAATCAGCACTTTTTTGTTTACATCAGTAAAAATCATGGGATCTGGCTTTGCAAGCCTCTCGCTTTACAAGATTATCCAAAGTTTGTTCCAATCAGTATGAAATGGAGGATGTATACAAGGTGTAGGCACTTACGTTAAGCATGCTTATGTGTTCCTTACAATCACATTGTAGGAGGAATTCCTACAGTAGTTCAGCATTAGAATACCTATGGTTTTCCTACATGCCAGATAAGACCTGTATGCTTTACACTGAAGGACCCAAGGCCTATTCCAAAACCAAAAGCCAATTGCAAACAATAGATTGACTGCATTTAACTTGTTTTGGCTTTGGAATAGGCCCCAGAAAAATTGGCCTTTTTCCAGTTAACAGGGCAGACCCTCTATTTAAATAGAAAAATAACTTTTAAAAACTTCAGATATCACAGCTATCAGATTTTATCTTGGTAGATGCATCTCTTAGTCTTATTTAATTCTTTAAAAATATGAAAGGTATAATTCTGTTTCTTAGGAAATAAAACTTGAGGAGAACTGACATTTTAAAATGTATAGTGCTACTAGGAAAAAAAGAAAATGAAAGAAAACAGTAAGTACTTTTCCATATTCTCATTTGAAATTTTATACAAAGTCATGCCTCTATATAGACATGGCTATTTTAAGCATATTTTCAGCAGCAAGGGCTGATGACGTCTCAGAAGAGATTCCCACACTGCTGTGATACTTATTGGCATTGTTAATGGGCCACTCTTGATAGCAGCAATATTGCTTCTAAAATGTGATGATCCTCAGCAGATAGAGAACTCTTTCTCTGCATTATGCCTATTGATTCAAAAACAATATTGACAACATTTCTCCATAGAGGACAGATATGGAAAAAATGAGACTTAACTCAGTACTAATCTTAAAAATGAAAAGAATAAGAGTATTTCATTCAAAAGGCATCCTCCTTATTTATGCCTTTACCCATATTACTGACACACACGTGCACACATGTGTGTATATACATATATATCTCTGTCTACAGACCAAACACACATTACAATAGTGTCCAGAGGCATTGCTAAGGACTGACCCAGTGAGCCCTAAAGGTTAGGGACAGACATTATACATACAATGGTTTAAGTAATCAGAAACTGGTTTAAACCTGTAACAGAAAAGATGTTCAGTGCACATAAACCAGTTTGAAAATGTCTGAAACCGGTTTGAGATAAACCTGGTTGAAAGTAGTATCACACTTAACTGATTTGGATCAAACTGGTTTATGCAATGTCTGTCGCAGACTGCTTCCTGGTTTATGTTAAACCAGATTCCCCCTGCATCCTGGCATACTCTCTGGGCTGGGCAGGGCTCTCTGCTCCACAGCACAGCTGGTCCCTCCCCTCTGCTCCCTGGCTGGAGCTCCAGCAGAGACTGCAGGCATTTGCCAGGCTTCCACCTGCTCCTCCCCTCCCCTCACCACTCCCAGCTAAGCAGGAATTCCCCACTTCCCTCTGCCTTACATAAACACCTCTCAGCATTAGCTAGCATACCACATGCTGGCTAT
>NW_017729022.1:1827977-1830740 GCF_001723915.1 Gavialis gangeticus
ATTTGCCAGGCTTCCACCTGCTCCTCCCCTCCCCTCACCACTCCCAGCTAAGCAGGAATTCCCCACTTCCCTCTGCCTTACATAAACACCTCTCAGCATTAGCTAGCATACCACATGCTGGCTATGGTCTGTGCTGTTGGAGACTGGTACCTTCCTTGGAAAAGCTGTTTAAGAAGAGCTTGAATTAATGGAGAGAGGCTTTGTTTTCTAATGAGATGATAAATACTGAGTTAGGGGTGATAAATATTATTATCAACTGCCTGTTCAGCTGCTCCAGGGTGCTACAGGGACTCCTTCCTAATCAGAGTGTCCTGCCAGGGCCTGGCTATGCCTTCCTCAGCTCAGCATTGTGGAAGAGAGGGAGGGCTGCTGTAGCAACCCTCTCCCCCCGCAGCTTCTAGCCTGAGTCACTGCAGGGATGTTACTGGATTTCTGGGCTTGTCTGTGTGGTTACAAACCAGTTTAGCCTAGCCAGGTTTAACTAACCTGCAAAGATTGAATCAATTTAGGCTCAGGTTTTTTGAATGTCTGGGTCTAACCAAAGAGTTTGTTACCTTAAAAACAGCACACATCCCTGGACTCTGGAGCTGCCCAAAAGTAGAGGCTCCAGCCAGATCCTGTGCCAAGATATCACATGAGGCACAGCCAAAGGCAGGGTGCAATGTTCCACTGCACTCCCTTGGGATTAGCCCCTGCACACATTCCATTGACCTGAATGAAACTGTATGAAATTGACATGCTATTTTATAGTTACTAAGGGGAACTTTCTTCATCCAGGACCATTCATTAATATCCACCTGATTGCATTGGTATACCTAACTCCAAGCAGACTACTGATTATTTTTTTCTTCCATAGCCAGGGATGAGGGTAAAAGTGATTTTCTTCCATGGTTTTATTAAATGTTTTGGATCTAAGCATATTCTCAGTCTCTTCTTCAGCTTACTGCTATTAACATTGACTATGAACCTAGCCATTTGATTCATTAGATTTCCTTACGACTTCAATTTTCTACTTCACCATGCATGTCAGTTCCTTCAGTCTCTCAGTGGAAATGGATTTTTTCTGGGTCAAACAATAAAGGGGTTCCTTAGAACTTAAACAAATATAATGCACATCTTTAAAACAATGTATTTAAATACATCTCTGAAAGTTTCTATTATTGCATCATTTAGAAGTAAGATTACTCAAGACCTCAGGTAAGGTGTTCATAAACACATAGTCCCTAAGAGAAGCTGTGATTCTAAATCTGTCAGAACTTGATCATAAACTTGGTTCAGATCTGCTACTCAAATCTGGTGACTATTCTTTACCCACTGCTGCTAATACATATCTGTATATATACATACAGAGACATTAGAGTAGTATCCACAGTCATTGCTGAGAATTGACCCTAGTGCAGCACACTGTAAAATGATATGTAAGCAACGAGTTTGTGCCCCATAGAGTTTGTTCCATAAAAACAGAGCTTATCCTGTGGGGTCTAGAGCTGTGCAAAAGCAGGGGCTTTTATTTAAAAAATATGTTTATATGTGTGTGTGCGTGTGTGTGTGTGTATACAAAGCTATATATACATACAGATACATATGCACACACATATATCTATATAGACACACATATAGACATATTAATATATATATGTGTGTATGTATACACATACATACACAGAGCGGCAGCAGAGCAGGGTAGTAGGTGGTGACGGTGGCATGTGAGCTTCTCTTCCCCCCTCTTCCCATGTCCAGTTAATAGAGTATTCCAGATAGTAGAATATCGGTTAAAACAGCTTTTACTGTATATGCATGTGTATGTATGCATATGTATAGACGTATGTATGTATATATGCATGTGTAGACACACACACACGTACACACACACATACACACACGTATATATATTTTTCCACCTGTGTGTATAAATACAAAATAAATATGAAATGGGAAAATACACACACATATACATATGTGTGTGTATGTATTCCTGCTCGTGTGTGTGCGCGCATTTCCCACCTCAGATTTTTGTTTTTTTATTTGTCTGATATTCCATTTTTGACAGCATATTGCTACTTTGTAGTTTTTCTTTTCTTTTCTACTGACACGGAATATTGTTATACTCACACATAATTGTTGTATTGAATCAAAGCCCTAGCATTGCAATTGATTTCTGTAACAACATGCACAGTTCTAGCACAGCAAACACTGATAATTCTTTCTATCACAGCTTCTAAAGACTTTAAGTTAAGTAGAGTATCTGTTAATAGCATACTAAGGACATATTTCCTGCAGACCAGCTTTTGTCTTGCATCACTGGTCACTGCTGCTTCTACACTTGTGAATCACTTTCTAGAAGGTATTTTATTATAAAGGCATCAGTGTCATCTCCTCATTTAATTTCTTGCTGCTTTGTCAGGGATTTTATTTACTGCTTGTAGCCCTTTCAGTACTGTGTGTATTGCCATACTATAATGTTTTTAAAAAAATCACAAAACTTTTGCTGTTAAAAAGAACAATAAGAGTACACTATTACAACAGTGAAAAGAGTATTATACCATACCTCTCATTCTTTGCTAAATTCTTCTTGCAAAAAAGTGTTAAGAAACATTGCATTTATATGCTCTGTAATAAGTATCACTATACTTTAGTTAATGTTTAGTCAGCTTTCTTAAGTGCTCCTTCAAAATGGAGTTATTAATACTATAAGCAATTTGGTCAAGTCTAATTCATATTTATCTGTTTCATAGTTTCATAGTTTCATAGATTTAGGGTTGG
>NW_017729022.1:1830751-1834489 GCF_001723915.1 Gavialis gangeticus
GGAGGGACAGGCCGGGAGACCTCCAGGCCCCACCCCCGCCAGGGCCCCTGTTGTCTCAACTTACTGTAGATACATGGTTGTGTATGTTAAAGTCACTGAGGTCAACTGGCATTTTGAATTAACTTCAAGAGGCCAGGATGTCACCCTAAGTTTTTATAAAATCACACCCAGGTAATTTCTTTCAGGTTCATTCTCATATGAAAATGAGTTAATGAATCTCCAGTGCTGCTACGTACACCTCTCACAAGAAAAGTCTTTAATTTCTGTGGTTTTTCCTTCAGCTTTCTAGTATTGAATAAATTAGAAACTCTCACAGAAAATAAATGTTTCTTGAGAAATGTAGTTTCAAAGAAGAATCCAGCCTGATGCGCCTCCTGTATTCTGAGGCAGCCATATTTGGTCATCTTTTTATTATGCAGCATTCATCAGCACGATAATATTGTCATGAGAAAAGGGACCACTACGGTATGTTTGTTATTTTATCAGTGTTTCTTCAGGTCATGCCCAATTTGAGGTTGACTTTCTGTACCAAAAGAGTTAGTTTTTTAGATTTTTCTTGGGGCATGCCAGATAGATGATTGTGACTTGCATGCAGAATTTTGAGTTGTTTCGTAGCGACCTTGTGTGCATCTGAGGTGCAACAATAAAAATGTAATGCTTAGTTCTCTGAAAACCAAAATGAGCTGAGGAGCTTCATCTAAATGCTCTGCATCATACTACATTTTTGGAAAATGTTATGATTTCCGGAAGTGGAGCAAACTGTGCAACTTACTCAAAAAGATGTGTTCTTCTAGATAGGCAGGGTTGCTTTCATTTTTTCTGTGATATATTACTTTTACAATATCTGATGTAATTGTTATTTTTATTATTAATTCATTATTTAATCCTATAACTCTCTCTCAAGCAAAGTTTTCAGGCAGTGAAATTTTTTTTCTGAGTAGGATTTCATCTTAGCTAACAAGCAGTATATTCTATTATTAAAAAAGAGAGGATCTAAAAATAAGATGCAATTGCTGGGGAAAACACCATGTTTCTGAATCATACTGTTTCAGGAAGAAAGATGAGTGTGTTGATATATGTGGTCTGAAAACTATTTAATTTCCTTACAGCATTTAGCAGTGACTAGATTTTGTATTACACCATTTTAAAAGAAGAATTTAAGGTTGTGGTTCATAGTTTAGCTCATTTATCTTATTTTAAAGAGGGTCTTTAATTTGTTAGCATTTCAGAAAAGCAAGGAGTTTTAGCCTAATGATGTGAAGTTCATAGAGGGGTCAGATAATAAGACTTAAATCCACAGGGGCAACATAACCTATATTTACATACAGGAGAAAATCTAGTCAAGCATAACTTAGACCTTTTCTCCAAGTGATTTTGCTGCTGCTTGCCCTTTACTTCAATTTCAAACTGATTGCTCTTTCAGGATCTCAACCTCCATTTCTGTCGCTGTCTCCATTGCATGTCTAGTAGAAGTAGAGCTTATATTGCAGCTCTTTGCAGCCCTTTTATTCAGTGGTTTTGAATTAGGAGTTACATATTTATCTGTAAACCACAATAACCCTATTCACACATGGATTTGTATTATTCCATAGCTTTTCATAATTTAGTGATAAAGGCATGTATTGTTTCTGCTATTGTGTTGAAAGAGTATAAAGTTTAGAAAACGTTCAGATTTGTAATGAACGTCCTACCTTCTAATAAAGGAGGATAAATGAAGTAGGATTTTCAAAAGAACTCAGTGCTGCTCTAGGATTGTTCCCTCTGGGTGCTTCTGTATGTGCTATTAAAGCAGTGCGATAAACTCCAGTACGGTTTGTGCCAGAGTCAACTGCTCCCAGATACAGCATCTGCACACGTGCCTGGAATCACAGCAGTTTGAACCAGGGTGGAGCCCACACTTCAGCACCCTCGTGCCCCAGCCATCCCCTGTCACTGTCTACATGTGCATTTCAGTGCACATAAACTACTCCACCATAGGATAGTACTGTCCAACAGTACTATTTTACACTGGAGTTTATTTACTATGCCCTTATACCTGCACACATGTAGACAGTGATGCTTTACTATGGAGATAATTAGTCAATTCTGCAATAAAGCTCACATGTAGATGCAACCCAGAAGGTCAAAAAGAATTACTCTCAACTTCAAGAAAAAACAGAGCTCTTTTGGAAAATCTCTGCTATGGGTGAAAGAATTTATTGTTAGATACTACAAGTTATTGCCTTAACTAAGTCAGTCCCTTACTGTATTAGGTATGAGACAAATAGATAATAAGCACTTGCCCTAAAGAGAGAGTACAGTCTGAGAGAGAGAAAACTTATGTTGTTTGTTGACAGAAGATACAGCCTACTCAAGGTCAAAAGTGTCCAATCACCAAGTAGAATGGGTCATGATGTAGCTTTGGTTTAGCTGTTCCAATTAGAAGACTGGGTTGGGAGAGAGGGTTGCAAATTATCTTCTTATAATAGAAAAGTTTAATCTGTTATGGGAATCAGTGCATCTCCTGAGCTGCTCCTTGATTTTTGGGACTTTACTCACCAAAGATACCCCAGACAGCAAAAATGGGGTTCTTCAGTCTCTACAATTTATTGCCAGGGAGACTGGCTCTTCTTGTGGGTCCCTTGATATACCTGTGATGACAATTTCTTCCCTCAAGTTGTCATGTCCAAGAACTGAAAAATTCAAGATCCATGTTTTTGGATTGCATTACACAGAATTTTTTATGAATTTTTGAACATTGAACTAGCACAGTATGTTGATTAGACATTACATTTTATTTGCTACACTTTGCCTGAAAATTTACTCCCCTCGCCCAGAAATAATTATTTACATCTTTGGAGACCAGGTACAAATCACTACAAACTCAGAGTTTTTTAGTAGAATTTTATATCCACTATGAAGAGTTTTAAACAAGGTGCAAAGCAGTGGAGAATCAGTTCCCTAATGCATAAAATGATAGGGATAGACTGACTCCAGCTCTGTTTACAGATGCTTCTCCAATGGTATAGAGGACCCAGGTCTGTGCTACAACTTCCCCCTGTGCAGAGAAAACATAGTCACATCACAGGCAGCAGTGGTAGGTGAGGAGGAAGTCAATGGGGAGAGAACTTTTTGGAGGGCTTGCCTTATTTGGATTCTTCCATGAGGACCTCTCTGAGCTTGGTTATTCATTAGAGTAGCCATTGAAACTCTTTTCATTTAGACTGGGGTTCATTTCAACGTGGAAGACCCCAGGATTCCAAAGGTATCTTTCCTATCTGCACAGTGCCTGCTGGTGACAGACAACAATAGTTTTCTTTAATATTGTACATATTGTGGACAGTTCACTAAAAAACATCAGCTCTGTGCTCAGCAGCTATCAGAAAAGCAAACAAAATGTTAGTAGGGAAGGGAATTTTTCAAAACACATACACAAACAACCAGAAAGTATCATTATGCCCCTTTATAAATTCATGGTACATCCATACCTTCAATACTGTGCCCAGTTTTGGTCCTCACACCTCAGAAAGGTGATAGAAGAATTAAAGAAGGTACAGAGAATGGCAACAAGGATAATTAGAGGTATGGAGGGGTTTCTATATGAGGTGAGACTAAAGAGGCTAGGTCTATTCAGTAGAAAGAGACCCTTGAAGGGCGGCACAATAAAGGTTGACAAAATACTAAATTGTGAGGAGAAAGTAAATTGGGATTTATCATTTACTATCTGGCCCCTGGCCTTGACTCCCCCCCCCCCCCCCC
>NW_017729022.1:1834735-1842235 GCF_001723915.1 Gavialis gangeticus
CCCCCCCCCCCCCCCCCCCAAATCTTCAAGGAATTCATGGATTGGTGGTACCCAATTCTGACAAAAAATTTTAATATAATTATTTTTGAAGGAATTTATTGAAAGTATTGGAAAGGAA
Organism: Gavialis gangeticus; assembly: GCF_001723915.1. NCBI lineage: Eukaryota > Metazoa > Chordata > Crocodylia > Gavialidae > Gavialis > Gavialis gangeticus. Next base: position 1,834,854 of record NW_017729022.1, read on the forward strand.
ATAATAGTCCCAATTTTCAAAAGCGATAAGAGATCCCATGTCTTTTTGCCCCAGTATTCCTGTCAAAATACTTGGGAAATACTTACTTTTTCACCTTCAGACATGGTTCTCTGAAAGTAATAATTTTGGCAGAAGAGCAGGCTGGCTTTAGAGAAGGCTATTCCTGCATGGAAAATTGCTTCGCATTGTATTCTCTGGCAGCTACATCTGTTAAGACAAAAAGACAAAATCACCTGTATGTAGCCTTCACAGATCTCAAGGAAGCCTTTGACTCCATAGACAGATTAAAATGATAAAAGAAACTGGAAATAACTTCAATAGACAAAATTCTCGTACCATCAGTTGTCGCTGACTATTTAAATACAGAATCAAATGTATGTTATGGGATTGGTGGTGCCCCACCCAATAGTTTCCCAACTAAGACAAGGATGTTTCCTTGCTCCATTACTTTTCAACTTATTATTGAATGATTTAAAACAGGTTCAAACAGGGAAACAGTTCCATGCACCCATAATTTTGAATGACCATCTCTCTCTCTCTCTATGCAGATACATTAATTTTGTCATAATTCCAAATAGGTCTTCAAAGGTTATTAGATGCCTTTTAACAGTATTGCAACTCAAATAGCTTAGAAATGGACTTTGGAAATGAAAGGAGGGAATAGGATGGGTTTTTACAGGAAAAGGAATTAGAAGTGGTATCTTTCTTTAAATACCTTGGAATATATTTGAGCAAAAATCTGAGAAGGAATAAACACATTAAAAATATAAATGTTAGAGCAGGGGTGGGCAAAGTCCGGCCTATGGGCCAGATTCAGCCAGTAGTGAACTCCATTTCTCAGCAGCCCCTGCCCACGTGGCTGGGGCCAGTCTCCATGGAGACCAGCGGCAGCTGCACTGTGATAGCACAAGGCTGGGATTGCCATGGAGACCAGCCCCAGCTGTTCCGGCAGGGCACCTGGCAGGGCAGGGGACCGCTCCCAAGCCACTGGGATCTTGGACTGGGGACAGCTTGGTCCGGGTCCGGAGCCAGGGCAGAGCCACAATCTGCAGCTTGCATGCTCCAAGCAGGGGTGCACAGGTAGTGGATCACAGCTCTGCCCCGGCTCAGGACTATACTGTCACCACTGCAAGAAGCTGAGGCAGAGATGTGATCCGCTACATGTGTGCCCCTGCCCAGAGCATACAGGCTGCAGATTATGACTCTTCCCTGGCCCCAGACCAAGCTGCCCCTGCTGCAAGATCTCAGTGGCCCTGGAGCACCCCCTGCCCTACCACCCGCCCTGCCAGCACAGCTGGGGCTGGTTTCCATGGCAACCCCCAACTTGCACTATCACAGTGCAGCTGTGGCTGAGTTCTCCATGAAGGCTGGCCCCAGCCATGTGGGCAGGGGCTGCTGGGAAATGGAGTCCAACTACTGGCTGGATCTGCCATTCTGCCCACCCCTGTGTTAGAGAGCAAAACAAGCTGTGGGTGGAGTTTTATTCATCTACATTAAGATGGGTAGAGGAGCAGTTCTGGAACCACTAACAGCATCTTTATATGTGCTCTGGGGGTGGAAAAGTGTGGGGGGGCTTTAATAAGAACAGTTCTGAAAGCTGCTCTAATTAAAGCACCTCCAGAATCTTGTGTATTCAGTGTTCAAAATAGTGGCAAGGGTGTTTTACTAAAGCTCATCAAATGAGCTTTAGGTAAAGCACCCTCACCACCATTTTGAAGTGTAGGGTGCTGAATACATGAGATGAGGAGGTTGCTGGAATGCATTAAGTAGCATACTCCAGAAGACCCAATTAATCAAGTCTGCTCCTTTGTGTTGTAATTACAGCATGTTGGAGCAGCATTCTCACAAGTCTACAGAAACCCTAAGGGTCTGTAGATCCAAAGGAGATTCTGTTTTATTGTTTGGAGCAGATCTCTGGGGTATTGACCCTGTGTTCCACCCAAAATTGAAAAAAATTCTAATTGCTTTTTAAGGCAGCTTTTATCTTTACTTAATTCTATTCCAGGGAACTCATGAGCTCTAAAAATAGACTGATAAATGTCAGCACTTTAGCCCAATTAAGAACCCCTACATTACTGGATGAAAGTTAGATCTTTTACACCTACCAGATACCCCAAGAAGGGCATTTTAGGAGCCTTTCTGCAGCCAAATAAACCCTGGTTTGTTTGCTAATGAAGTTTTATACTCTCCTTTAGAAAAATGACCTGGGAAACATACTAAGAGTAACTGACCCAATATTTATCTGGGACTTAAAACACGATATAAATTTAAGAATTAAAGAGGCCAGCATGCAGACAGATATGCTGTCAGTGAGACTGTCTTGAATTTCCCCATTTTAAGTTTAGTAAACAAATTGGTCTGTAGTGCAAAACTACAAACAAATGAGAGACCATCACTGGATTGATGAGCTGTGATGGAGATCCCTAGCAGCTATGTAGCTCGGGATCACTGCTCAGGATCCCTAGTCTCCTCTGTTTTCTCACCTGCCACACCTTGGTGAAATTGAGTTACTTGGGAAATGGGAGGCTGCCTAGGACCCCTAAAATGGCTGCTGGTCTACTGTCGATCAGTGCACTAGCAAGACCAGATCTTATGGATCCATTTTGCCACCTTCAACATCCCTTCTAATCATGTCCATGCCTCACAGGTGTTGGCAATTAATGTCCAGTCAGGGTATTGGCCCCATTCAGTCCACTAGCTCCATTCAGTGAGTCTTGGAGCCAGCGAGTCTAATAACTTAGTTTTGTGAGTACCCAGTCCCAGTCTGATAGCTTGGTCGGGTATGCCCTCAACCCCAGTCCAGGATCTCTGTGTAGTAGGCACTCCACCCCCATCCACTTTCTCTGCATGGTAGGCACTCTGCCCCCACCCAGCCCCTGACCAGTTCTTGGTTTCCATGTCCTTAAGAGCCTCAACTGGCCCTCAGCCCTTCCATTCAACACAGGGCTCTTCCTGGACTGTGTCTTTTAGAATCTCCACTGACCTTTGGGCCCCAGATTAAGGTACAGACTTTCCAGGCCTCTGTACCCCTAAAAGGTTCCTGTGTGGGAGATGCCTCCCCTCAATCCCCTAGGCCCTTAAACTCTTGGTGGGCCTTCCGCCCCAGTCCACCCTTCTAGGGTCCTGGCTTCCCCTTTCTGGTCCCAAGAATGTTCCTTGCCACTTCAGGAAAAAAAAAGGGCAGGCAGTCTCAGGCCCCAGATCTGCCCACATGGTCTCCCAAACTCTCATATGCCACAGGCACCCAAAATGGGACCTCCTCTACCCTTTCAGTCATAGTTTACTCTGAACAAGAAGGCAAGCCCCTAGGCTATAGCAGAAAGCATTAGCCCTCTAGCAGCATAACAAAACCAAGCTTTTCATAATCATAGTCTCCTTATGTGAAGTCCTCTTGACCAACTGTTTTCACTCAGTTCTCCTTTCCCATCAAGCTGAGAAGTCTTCCCTACTCTCAGCCTGTTTATATCTCCACAGCCACCTTCCCTGTGCCCTCTCATAATGTGGTCCTGCTGGAGCAGCAGCTCCTCTCTCCATCCTGAGCTCAATCTCCTTGCTATCATTGCAGCAAGCCCTGCTACACTGCCTGCTTTACCCCATTGCCTGTCTGCTCTGAGTGTCTGCAATGTGCCAGTCCTATGCTGCTCAGTCTCTCCAGTCTCCTAGTAAGCAGTTCCCAGTTTCTGAGGTTCCCTGTGTTTGTTTACCACCCGTGTAAGTAACAGGGCATTCTTGAGCCCCTGTTACAATTGAGATTCATGCTAATGAGATCTGCAGTTGTCATGGGTAGATGATGTTAGATTCCATATTTGGATAGAACATGCTCTTGTAAGAAGAATGAGATTAATAACTTGAATCATAATCTGTGGTCTTCTATGTTCTTTGAAGAAATAAGAGGGAACTGGATCTCTCCAGTAATGGGAAAAACTAAGTACTGGGCTGATGCATGAAAAAAATCTGGCTCCTTTCTAACACGTTGGAGCCTGTCTTATACTCCTTAGGTGCATTCGCACTTGCAGAAAGAATAAGGGCCAAAATCAAGTTGAATTTTCTTGTTTGGTTTTATCATTCATTGCTCCATTTTACCTCTTCTTTTCGATAATTATACATCATGTTCTGTTTCTGGTACAATGGATAATCTTGTATGCTCTTAGTAAAAATTATTTATATAAATGTTATTTAATTTTATACATATAATTTTATTGGTCATTTTGTTGTATTGTTTTGGTGAAAGTTAAATAAACTATTACTACATTTACTGTCTCTCACAATACAGGAACTAGAGGTCATATGATCAAACTAATAGGTAGTAAATTAGAAACTAACACAAGGAATTTTTTTTCATAGTGTCCATATCTGCATGTGATGCTTACTGCAGAATTGCCTAATTAGCTCTGCAGAAAAGTGTCAGCATCTACACATGCAGTTGTATTAGGATGGCGTAAACTAATTAACTCTGCCATAGGATAGTACTGCCAAACACAAGTACTATCCTAGGGTGCAGCTATTTACTTTGTCACAATGTATGTGTAGATACTGATGGGGCATGAGGGTGCTTCAGTGTGGCGGCTGCCTGCTGGCTAGCCCCATGTTGAAGTACTCTCATGCCCCAACCAGCTCCTCTGTAGTATGGCAAACTGCACCAGAGTTTATTCAGGTGTGTTACTGGGTATGTCTACATGGGCAATTATGTAATTAAAGTGAAGAACTCATTGTCAATTCTGGAAGCTGACAGTTTAACCAGATTCAAAAAGGGATTGGACAGATTCTTGGAGGAAAGGTGCATCAGTAGCATTTGAGCATAGGATTTAGGGTCTGTGAGTCAGAGAAAGTTTCTATACTAAGGATATGAGTGCCTCAGAATCCAAGCTAGCATTAATATGAATCAACATTTGTGAAGCTCACACTGTAAGGTGTTACAAAGCCCTTAGGTTTATAGCTTCTGAATCAGAACTAACTGGATATTTAATGCTGGAGGTTATAAGTGGGAGAAGAACAGGGGAAAAACCCAAGTCATACCCTTTTCACTCTCCCTTTCAGCATCCACTCTCTGCCCCTGTGTGACACAGGATACTAGGTGAGATGGATTTACGGTCTGATGGTGAGATGGATTTATGGTCTAGTAAATGGCAGTTCTTATGCATTGATTGCAAGTATTCAGCAGTCATAAGGTAGACTCCTTCCAAAATCATTTGATAATTTTGGCTTAAAGCTTCATGAGTTTTAAAAATAATAAATTTTGGACTCTTTGGAATATTAGGGCAGAATCCTCTCACCCTCACGGCACTTATCCAGCTACGTTACCACCATTTTTGGCACTTATACACTGTTTGCAATCTTACTTTTCATACAGTTTGAATGCACAAGTACTGTGTTCAGACTAGTTAGGGACATTGTGCCATACGCACAAGTACCTAGCCAAGTGTAAGTCCAAAAACTGTAGCCAGGCAAAAACCCATGGCAAAGGAAGACTGTAACTGGGTCCTGCCCCAGGGACTGCGATGCCCCTGGAGCCTCCTTCTGCCCTTGTTATTTTTATTTTCTTTGGACAATCTCCCCTTCATCTCCCTTGCCATTTCTTGAGGTAATTATGCTTTTGGAAAAAAGGGAGGCTGCCCCAGGACTCCCCAAGCAAGATCACATACTCATTAACACAGGTATCACTGCTTATCACCTTAAGGGCTAATTATGTGGTCTCCTCATCTCCCCTTATAGCCATGCACAAGCCTTGCAGATGTTACACATCATAGCATATTAAACCCCATCGTCCAATGCAGTCAGTCCCTCATTTCTGGGCCATCAGCCACAGTGTCAACTCCAATAAAAGTGGGCTTCTAAACCTGGAACGGTCTCCACAATTGTTGGAGCTTCCAACCCCAGTGCCTTTAATTTAATTCTGGGCTTGGGCCTCTTTACCTCAAACAATCTCTACCTCTCTTGGGCTTAGGCCTGTGTCCTCTGTCCCTCCTGGGTTCAGGCCTCATTACTTCCAATAGATTCCACTCCTCCCGAGCTATGGCCCCTCTGGCCCTGCTTGTATTTGCCCTTTGTGGGCTGCAGGTACCTGACCCTGGTTCTTACCCCTCATGGGCTGCGGGTCCCTGGCTTTGGTTCCCAACACTTTATGACTATGGCCTTGTTCCTCAGCCTTAGGTTTAGGCTTTACATTTTCAAATGTTTCTCGATCACATACATTATGAAAGAAAAACAACCATGCCTCAAAGCTAATTTGTGTATGTGAGTAGCAGGAATCCTAGGAAATGGGATTCTATACTGAGGTGACCTTACTGAAGTCTCTAATACTCTGTAAAGTGTTCTTGCTATATCAAGTCCTCATCTTCCCAAGCTGAGTTGAGCTACTTTCCTTTATACACTGTTTCTCTAATTCACTATCTTCATTTTCATTTATAAAAAAGTACTGTTCTGTTGCAGAAAATAACTCAAATGTCCTGGTTCTTTCAATCACAGATTAATGAGACAGAAACTTTAGTTTTGGACTTTTAATGAGAAATTATTAAGTCAGAGAACACAGATGTACACTTTATGCATGATTATGGTTATGTAAGAATAAATTAAATCAAAGAACTCTTTGTTGTTTAGTTTTCTGTTAAAGTAGCTTATAAAACTGAGTTTGAAAGTGAGCACTTAATAAGTCCTCATGGATGATGAGGTTTTATGTTAGCCAAGCCAAGAGATCAATTTAAAAAGGAAGGTAATTGACAATATCGTGATCAGACTAGTCAGAACTATTTTATACAAACTTTCATCTGAGTGGTCCTGAACACCTATGTAAAATATGATTAACAACATCATACTAACTAGTGTCTAGTCCATACTTTGCATTCATAAAGGGCGAAAAAGCACTATCCTGAATTTATTTGTGGGAAAGAAATGAGATCTATAAAGAAACTTTCTATCTATTGTTTTGTTCAACTATCTGATTCTCCTAGGTGTTATACAGATTCTCATGCAAGACTCCTATAATAACCAAACTGCCCTGGTTCCCTGCAGGGCACTGGATTTTTATTACCTGTAGATGAATTAGTAGGCTGAGTAATAGTATTTTGGCACTACTAGCAGATTTTGCTTTAAAAACTGTTTTTATTACAAAACCTGTCATTTTTATTTTGGCCTGGGCCCTCCCAACATTCAAGTTTCATCCCTATGGCACTGTATTTTATACCTTTTAGTTATAATTCCATTTCTGACATTCACCAGCTCTGTCGTCACCACCACCATTTTTAAATGCCTTTGTTATCTGTGGGCACTTTATATCTTCACATTCAAAGACCGACCGATTTTTCAACTGCGCCTCAGCATCTGAAGACCTAATTTTGCCACTCTTCCTTAGTATCTTCCAAATAGTTCCACTGATTTCATGATTT